>NC_060123.1:687784711-688091169 GCF_021461395.2 Schistocerca americana | reverse complement strand
TCCTGTATGCTGAGTCTGTCCTTCCGACAATCATATCTTTTTCGATGTCTTCACGTTTTTCCTGCAGCCATTTCGTCTTAGCTTCCCTGCACTTCCTATTTATTTCATTCCTCAGCGACTTGTATTTCTGTATTCCTGATTTTCCCGGAACATGTTTGTACTTCCTCCTTTCATCAATCAACTGAAGTATTTCTTCTGTTACCCATGGTTTCTTCGCAGCTACCTTCTTTGTACCTATGTTTTCCTTCCCAACTTCTGTGATGGCCCTTTTTAGAGATGTCCATTCCTCTTCAACTGTACTGCCTACTGCGCTATTCCTTATTGCTGTATCTATAGCGTTAGAGAACTTCAAATGTATCTCGTCATTCCTTAGTACTTCCGTATCCCACTTCTTTGCGTATTGATTCTGTCTGACAAATGTCTTGAACTTGAGCCTACTCTTCATCACCACTATATTGTGATCTGAGTCTATATCTGCTCCTGGGTACGCCTTACAATCCAGTATCTGATTTCGGAATCTCTGTCTGACCATGATGTAATCTAATTGAAATCTTCCCGTATCTCCCGGCCTTTTCCAAGTATACCTCCTCCTCTTGTGATTCTTGAACAGGGTATTCGCTCTTACTTGCTGAAACTTGTTACAGAACTCAATTAGTCTTTCTCCTCTTTCATTCCTAGTCCCAAGCCCATATTCTCCTGTAACCTTTTCTTCTACTCATTCCCCTACAACTGCATTCCAGTCGCCCATGACTATTAGATTTTCGTCCCCCTTTACATACTGCATTACCCTTTCAATATCCTCATACATTTTCTCTATCTGTTCATCTTCAGCTTGCTATGGTAGATCGGGGAAAACCACCGTTCAGGTAGTGTTGTCGGCGGGGCCGGGAGGTGCTTGCGCCTGATGTACTCTACCAGGAGCCTTGTAGGCTCAACACAAACCGTTAGCGTAATTACCTTAATTACTTTTACCACAAGTACCCTTTCATCAGCAACTTTGAGCCAAGCACAAAATCAGTTACCTCTCTATTGTAAAAAGTTTAGCAGGCTGGACATGGAGGTCTTAGTTTCTAGCTTTAACGTACCCTAATCTCTTCTAGTTAAATTAGTTTTTAGGATGGTAGATGTTAAAGGCATGGTGACCGACGCTCAGCGTCTTGAGGGTCATTCCAAGACCCGGGCCGCCACCCACAACCAGGTGACGGGCAATATTACACCTATCTCTACTCTATTCAGTTATCTTCCTTCCTTCTTTCTAAATATTTTATTTCGTTTTGTTTATTAATATCTCACTTGATTTTGTATTAGTTATAAGTTTTTCTAATGCTGCACAAAAAAAAGATATAAAATGGATGTCAACAAATAGAGCCCGCCTCCACGTGGCGGGACACGGGCAACGGTGTGAGCGGGGACGGGAGCCGGGGTGGTGTTACTTTCAGTCACACCGGACCCCGGGCCTAGTCACAGCGGCCAAGTGGCAACATACGACCCACCATAAGAAATTAGACGGTGGGTCATAAAAAATAAGCAGCCAGTGAAAAAAAAAAGTTGCTAGATAGGTTCGCGAATTAATCTGAAGATGCTTTAACCGCACGAAACGCGTCATTATTAATAAACCATTGGCAACGCAGACTGATTTCTCTTTTTGGCAACTACAGTAAAACTTTTGCTGCATCCAAAGAACGATTCTTCTACAAGGGCCACCAAGAAGGTAAAAGAGCGCTTACGTATCTTCCACTGATCAGACCGATGCCAGCTGCGAATCCAAGTAAGTGCATTTTCTACATGGCATCTCCCAGTACGGTATGTCCCTCAATCTAAATCGATGGCGGCTTCAGAGCAGCCTGTGTGTAAAGTGGTGGGACAAATCATTGAGGTGCACAGCAAGTGGCCATCAGATATTCTTTGTGCCTATATTTCCAGCAAATGCCCACCTCCGTAGAAAATTCTTTTCTTATAAAATGCGTTTAACCATCAGCTGTTTATTCGTCCCGTTACACATCTACCAGTTTCGCTTATTAACTATCATCCAGGATACCCATCAACATCAACATTAAAAAATTATGAAAGTACAGTGCATACAAAAATAGGAGAATTCTATAAATATATGGATGCAAAATTCCATTCGTATACTTACAGCGTACAACAGATTATTTAAAACATCAGACATTGCTTTGAAGCTGAAAAATGTCCAAATTATCTAGTGAAACTGTTCAAACGCCTTATATATCCAGTGAAACTGTACAAACACCTTACATAATTATGTCAGATGTTTGTACAATTTCACTGGATAATTTCGATATTGTTCAGCTTCAAAGTAATTTGTGATGTTTTTAGCTTATCTGTTGTACCCTGTAAGTATTCAAATGGAATTTTGCACCCGTATTTGTTGAGTGTTGCTATTTTTGTATGCATTGTACATTCATAATCTTTTAATGTTGATTTTGATAGACATCCTGGGTGATGGTTAATAACCGAAACCGGTAGATGACTAGTGGGGCAAACAAATAGCTGAAGATTAAAATGCATTTTACAGATACTTTACGACTGTTGGCCCTCACCTTACAAAAACATTATCTGTCGATATTGTTGCTATTTCACGGTAGATTCTGATGTAGCCTAGTGTAATTCTTATTGGAGGAAACACAATTATTCGGAGAGAAAAGGAGGGACAAGAGGTGTTACAGTTTCTGATCCACAGGTCTCGCTTCACTGCTCTCCTCAGAGCCCCAAGCGGTGAGAGCGCGTGGCTCTGCTGACAATGATTCGACCGTCGCTTAGGTCGGCCACTCTGGTGCTATTCGGGAGGAACAGACTATGTGGCGACACCGGGTAACCATGTTTCCATTCTGTTTCGACGGCTATAACAGCACAGTACTTCGGACGTACTCATCATAACTTCGCTGTAAAGCTGCACTTAAAGACACCATTCACACAAAGGTGCGACTGCTGTCAGAGAAAGGAATCTTTCCCGTCCAGTCTGTTGTCTGTGTCGCTCATCGTCTCGCAGTCAACAATGCCATGTAACTTTACTCTTAATCAGCAGGTAGGAGCAATTGCTCTGCATTTTCGTGTTTCTTTCTATTGATTTTATGCATTGTTTCGGAAGTAAATTCTATTACTTAAGGTGTTTTATAACGTCCACAGAAGTACTGTGTACTGGGCATCGAAAATTAAACTAGATGATACCGAGAAAAATATGTTGTTATCTGCACATGAAAGAACTAAAAAGGCGAACCAACGGACCACTTTTCAGCTGACGAAAGGAACATTATGAGGAACAAGAAGAAAAGGAAGAATAAGAAGATGATGATGATAATTACTTGTGTCTAAGGCATATGACATCTTGGTCAGTGTAACAGTGTACATGTTTTAATACTAAACAACTATGTGTAAAGTAAGACAAGTAGAAGTCGTTTGCAAAGAGACAGAACACAAAAACTTTATCTCTTCTCTAAACGCCTATATATATCGAGTTACGTGTTATATATATATATATATATATATATATATATATATATATATATATATATATATGTGTGTGTGTGTGTGTGTGTGTGTGTGTGTGTGTCTCGTTGAATGAGTCTATCCAATCCAGCGAGCGAGATGTCGCAGTGCTGACACACGGCAATAACATTCCGGAGGACGGTGGTTCGTATACCCTTACGACCAACGACACTCGGATTTTTCTAAATCGCTTAATGCAAACGCTGGAATGGTTCATCAGTAAAGCATACTGCCTCTTTCCTTCCGAAGTTTGTACTGCGTTTCTAGTGACGTGGGCATCGACGGGACATTCAACCCTACGTTCCCCTCCTTTTTTGTATGTTTCTAGGCTTATGTAGTTTTATGTTTATAATTAGCATCAGTCTCTTATAGTTTCAGCTTCGTCAGCTGCCTCCGTTAGCTGGTGTATTTGGCCGCTTGGTTTGTGAAAAATCCTGTGTGTTATACGAACTTCTACGATTTAAGCGTTATATTAAATGCATAGTTGTACTAGAATTGAAACACCTGTGATGTACATGTCTGTTCTCTCACTGGACAAAAGAATCTACCTACTTAACATTAAGCTTGTCAAAAGTTAAGGAAAATACGAAAACATCGGAGCATATCGTGTACATTGATTGTTTGTTTTGCGCAGGACATACAGAAGTTCCTGGACGACAGTCCACACGGTGTGATCTACTTCAGCTTGGGATCGATGGTGCGAGTTGAGACCTTCGACCCGGAGAAGTTCAAAGCGATTGTGGACGCCTTCGCGTCCGTACCCCAACGCGTTCTCTGGAAAGCCGACCCGGCCAACCTCCCGGGACTGCCGCCAAACGTCAGAGCTCAGAAGTGGATCCCACAGAACGATGTTCTGAGTAAGGGACATCTCACAGCTAATTTAAGAAGCCTCTGCCTGTAAATGAACTAGCTGCGGTACCCGACTTCGCTCAGGGAGCTGATGCGAGATTGTGTGGTAGTTGCAATAAAAGGATAAACTTTAAATTATAAGAGGTAAAAAAAATATTGAAAAATTGTTCTAACTGTTTACAATACTTGTTCACAAACAACTGTTTTCATTTTGGTATCCGTCATATATATGTACAAATTTTTCGAATTTGCTGTGTATAGTTGAGAGAAGAAGGAGTTTTTGAAGTTGCTGCCGCAATATTTTAAAGTTTGTCCTTGCGCTTTGTTAATTGTAAAATTGTATGCTAATTTGATAGAAAATTGCAGTCTTTTAAATTTGAATGGCAGTCCAGTAGACATCAGTTGTATTCTAGTGATAAGTAGCGTGTGTCCTTTATGCTTTCCAGTCATCATTTCGGCTTCAGTGATGTTATCCGATAGCTGTTCCATTACATAGTTTTGGTGAGTAGATATTTCTGAGTAGTGTGAGAGGAGATGCAATTTTGTGTCGAAGGCAGCGTAATGACAGTCCTGATACTTGCAAAGAGTTTAGATATTATGTACGGAAGGTCACACTTTCTTCAACGTTTATTATCGTCTCGATCGATTTGTACATTCTATCTTCAACGGGAATTTTCTTTTCAATATTTATGTTGACATCGCCCACAATATTATTTTTAGTTACCAAAATTGCCCTTTCAAATAGCCAGTCCGGATAAATTTGGTCGATGAGTTGACCCAACGGCGAGGATAGGCAGAAATACGAAGGCCCTCGTAAACGACTCGAGAATTGATCCTGACACAGCCAAGAGACTAATCACCAAGGTGCCTGTTCCTCTTAGAATCTACGGAGTACCTAATCTCCATAAGGAGGTTTATCCGCTGAGGTCCATAGTGAACGGAATGGATTCACCTACGTATTATGTTGCGAAACATCTGGCACCTAAGTTACGCCGTCTTGTGGGACAAACAGACTCCTACGTGAAAGACTCTTCCCACTTCATACAACTGATTAGGGAACAGCGAATAAAGCCATCAGACATTATGGTCAGTTTTGACATCAAGTCTCTCTTCACTAACGTTCCTATTGGGGAGACTATGCGCATTCTACAGGATCGGATCCCACCAGATATCTGCGATCTGGTGCGCTTATGCCTGTCACCTACGTACTTCACCCCTGGCGGGGAAAATATTACGAACAGTTAGATGGAGTGGCAATGGGTTCCCCGCTCTCCGCTGTAGCTGCGGACATCTTCATGGAAGCCTTTGAGCAAACGGCCCTAGCTTCTGCTCCGTTACGTCCCAGTTGTTGGCTACGATATGTGGACCACACATTCGTTATCTGGGCTCACGGTGAAGCGGAACTGGGAAACTTCCTCCAGCACTTCAATAGCCTGCACAAAAATATGAAGTTCACACATGAGACTGAAAACAATGTTTCCTTGCCATTTCTGGGTGTGGAAGTATACAGAGTTGCCGGAGGTAAACTGGGACACAAAGTGTATCGGAAACCGACGCACACTAATCGGTACCGGCACGCGGAGAGTCACCCCCACCCATCTCAAAAGTATTCTGTCCTGCATACGTTAACTGCCCGAGCCTACCGGATAAGCGATGAAAATAACATCAAACAAGAATTAAAGGAGCTACAACACACGTTTCGTGCCAACGGCTATGATGACAAAATCATAGGCAAGGTAGCTAAAACCAAAGCGAGCTGAACACGAGGAGAAGGCAAAGAAGAGAAGCTTCCACTGGTACACTTACCATATGTAAAATGCGTCAGTGAAGGGCCAGTTAACGTCCTTCGCCGACGAGGTTTCAAACCGATTTTTCGAAGCAATCACAGGATCCACGAAATGATAGGTTCCACCAAGGATGTAGTCAACATTCTTAACACTGGCCCGCCTCTCGTGGTCGTGCGGTAGCGTTCTCGCTTCCCACGCCCGGGTTCCCGGGTTCGATCCCCGGCGTGGTCAGGGATTTTCTCTGCCTCGTGATGGCTGGGTGTTGTGTGCTGTCATTAGGTTACTTAGGTTTAAGTAGTTCTAAGTTCTAGGGGACTGATGACCATAGATGTTAAGTCCCATATTGCTCAGAGCCATTTGAACCATCTTAACACTGCAGGTGTTTACGAACTACGGTGTGAGTACGGAGCTACCTACATAGGAGAAACAGGGAGACCTGTCAGCTTACGAGTAGCAGAACACGAACGCTACGTGCGATTACAACAACATAATAAATCGGCGTTAGCGGAACACCACCGTGACTGTGGACAACCTATCAGGTTCCAGGAGGCCCGAGTACTGACGGAAGAATCGTGGATGCGAGAACGCAAAATACAGGAGGCGATCGAAATTATTAAGCAACCTGACAACATCAACAGAGAAGATGGCAACAAACTCCCGGCGTCCTGGCTGCCGGCCATCCCAGTCCAACGGGCCGCGAGCGGTCGCGGGGCAGAAGCCACACGGGACACGGACGTATCTGCACAAACAGCTGTGGAGCCACTGTCAGTCCACTTCCGCGCACACTAGGAGGAAAACTTGCCGACCAGAAGCCGAACGCTGATTGGCGAACAGCTACCAATCGTTGACGACATGGACATCCACAAATAGCCTCTTTCTTTCCATCTTCCCTTACGTCATGACTAGCCATCCATATTAGAGGGCCAATTAGAAGTTTTACAACAGTGACGTCAGACATCGATAGTCTGTAACAAATAGAAGCACCTATACGATGCAAAACCAGTCGTGCCCTGAGGAAGGCCGTTGCAATTCGGCCGAAACGTCGGTTTTAGTTTATTATTGTTGTTAGTTTTTAGCAATGACGCGGCATAATACCCAGAAGAATTTTTATGACACCTGCCGCGGAAGCCTACGTTCTTATACCAATTCAATTCACTGTTTGGCTTGGAGGAACGTTCCCATGGAGAACTAATCCTTTACTCTCAAAGAATGCGATCAACATTGTCTTTGTTCTCGAAAGTTGTCATTAGACTTCTTTTGAAGCTGGTAATCCAGGACTCCGCCGTTCAGCACTTTCACGCCTCGTGTGAGACTCATACTGCCAGAATCCATTTTCATCCCTCACAATAACCTTTGACACAATTGTAGAATCACAACTTGCTCTATCCAGTAGTTCAGCAGAAATTCTTCGTCTTTCCTCTTTCTGTTCGACAGTTAGTGGGTGAGGGATGACTTTTGCATTAAGTATCTGTTTCGTTAAATTTTCGCATCAAATCTTATGACACACAGCACGATTCACATTCAGTTCTTCTGAAACTGGAAATTTGGAAATCTGTAGTAAGTTCCTATGGGACCAAACTGCTGAGATCATCGGCTTACAGACTATTTAATCTAACTCAAACTAACTTACGCTAAAGACAACACACACACCCATGACCGAGGGAGGACTCCAACTTCCGACGAGGCGAGCCGCGCGAACCGTGGCAAGGAGCCTAGACCGCGCGGCTACCCCACGGCGCAGTTCTCCTGATATCGCAAGCACAGTTACATGGCGGTTTTCTTACAAGGGCTGCCTTAGACGCTTCACATTTGCGCCGGCCGCGATGGCTGAGCGGTTCTAGACGCTTCAGTCCGGAACCGTGCGACTGCTACGGTCGCAGGTTCGAATCCTGCCTCGGGCATGGATGTGTGTGATGTCCTTAGGTTAGTTAGGTTTAAGTAGTTCTAAGTTCTAGGGGACTGATGACCTCCGATCTTAGGTACCATACTGCTCAGAGCCATTTGAACCACATTTGCATCGGTATCTGCTCTCGACGGGCGCCCAGCTCTGAGATCGTCTTGCACTGAATCTCTGCCTCCACGAAACCTTTTGTGACACTGTCAAACACGACGTCTTGAAAGTCCCTCGCCTTCATACGCTTGCTTCACCACTATCCAGGTTTCACTAGGGGTTTTCCGAAGCTTGAAACGTCCTCTTAGAAAAATTTATGAGGTACTGTGCTGGTAAACTTCTTACGTAATTTTATTTTCAAACAGCTGAGCAGAACTGAACGTACTCAGACATTTCGCTCTTTACTTATTCTGATCAACACTAAACTCACACAATATTTTTAGCGCAACGCAAACTGACTTTCAATAATGTCTACAAAAGAATGGCCCTGACTAACAATAACCTATACCTTCCATGAATCACTCACAAAAATCTTCGTTACTCGAACTACTGCAATACAGTGAGCGCCAATACTGCCAGCTAAATAAAAGATTCTAACTACTGAAGGCACTAACTACTGATAGGCATACTTAGTAAATGAAAGATTTTGATAGAGAACAAACAAGGTATTTACCTTAATAGTGTTCAAAATTCATTATATATACAGGGTGTTACAAAAAGGTGCGGCCAAACTTTCAGGAAACATTCCTCACACACAAAGAAAGAAAATATGTTATTTGGACATGTGTGCAGAAACGCTTACTTTCCATATTAGAGCTCATTTTATTACTTCTCTTCAAATCACATTAATCATGGAATGGAAACACACAGTAACAGAACGTACCTGCGTGACTTCAAACATTTTGTTACAGGAAATGTTTAAAATGTCCTCCGTTAGCGAGGATACATGCATCCACCCTCCGTCGCATGGAATTCCTGATGCGCTGATGCAGCCCTGGAGAATGCCGTATTGTATCACAGCCGTCCACAATACGAGCACGAAGAGTGTCTACATTTGGTACCGGGGTTGCGTAGACAAGAGCTTTCAAATGCCCCATAAATGAAAGTCAAAAGGGTTGAGATCAGGAGAGCGTGGAGGCCATGGAATTGGTCCGCCTCTACCAATCCATCGGTCATCGAATCTGTTGTTGAGAAGCGTACGAACACTTCGACTGAAATGTGCAGGAGCTCCATCGTGCATGAACCACATGTTGTGTCGTATTTGTACAGGCACATGTTCTAGCAGCACAGGTAGAGTATCCCGTATGAAATCATGATAACGTGCTCCATTGAGCGTAGGTGGAAGAACATGGGGCCCAATCAAGACATCACCAACAATGCCTGCCCAAACGTTCACAGATGTCAACACAAGCACCGAAGTCAACATTACCTCTCTTCAATTGGGCCAACTGACGGTGAATCGAGGAAGTACAGTACATACTGACGAAACTAAAATGAGCTCTAACATGGAAAGTAAGCGTTTCCGGACACATGTTCACATAACGTATTTTCTTTATTTGTGTGTGAGGAATGTTACTTGAAAGTTTGGCCGTATCTTTTTGTAATACCCACAAATTTACTGTCTCTGATGGTCACACGTCCAGATAATCCGCTCTCAAAAAACTCCGCCATCTCTCTCCCCACATCCACCACTGCTGGCGGATCACCTCCAACTGTACAACGCTACACGCTCCCCAACACTACAATAGCGAATATTCCAACAATGCCATCCAGCCACAGACTGCACACAGCACAGCCAGTGATTTTCATACAGAGCGTTACGTGACGTTACCAACATAAAAACCTAAACAGCCTACTTACAAGCTTAACGCAGATGTTCACTCTATGCTCAGATTGAGCATCCACTGTGTCACTGTAAGTAATGCGCCAAGAACCCAAACAGTGTGTTGCTAAGCACAGGCATGCCACCTAGTCAGTTTGTGCGGAAGCATGGCCAAGGTCATTTCAAGGACGCGCACACTCAGGAATAACAAACACATGTCCTGGAACTTTTCTGACAAAGGGAGTATTTAGGGAGCGCTAGTGAGATGGAAGAGACGCTTGCACTACTCGCTTCCGCAGCACTTTGCCTGGTACCTTGCGGACGCCTGAGAAGGCCGCCCTGCCTTGCAGACCACCCCAACGTGCGGCTCTTCATATCGCACGGCGGGCTGCTAGGCGCGCAGGAGGCGGTGGCTGCGGGTGTGCCGACTCTGACGCTGCCGCTGTTCTCGGACCAGTTCGTCAACTCGGCCAGGGCGGTCGCCGCCGGCAGCGGCCTCCAGCTGCTCTACGACGACATCGACGACCGCTCGTTCCGGGAGGCGCTCCAGCGGCTGCTCAACGACTCCAGGTGAGGCCCGCGGGGAGGTGACCCTAGAGTTGTCAACTCAGTATCGTGCTGCAGCCTTAATCTGTTTCCCTTTCCTTCATTTGAGGGTCCCTCCGTCTCCAGTAGAGGAGAGCGTTGAACCTCAAAACACTGTTCAGACTTTCGCGTTAGCCCTGCAGCCGCGTAATAGAATTTTCTACGTCTGTATCTACATCTACTTCAACATGAGTACTCTGCAGGCCACTTTACTGTGTGCGACAGGGGAACTTGGTGTACCACTTCCCTCTTTTCTTGTTCCAAATGTATTCGCAGTTGCGGATATGGACTATCGTCAGATGTGTAATGGAATGGTGCCAGTGATAATTTGTGCCGGACGGGGACACGAACCCGAGATCTCCTGCTTACATGGCAGACTGCAAGTATTTATCTCTGACACGCCTCCCGCGAAACCCACGTTCTCAACGTATTGTCCCGCACTACATTCGTAGTGCCCCTGCCCATTATACTCATTACTCGCGGCGCGTTGCCGATTCCCGTAAAGAGTTCGGGCACTGTTTGTGCATTCGCACAGAAGAAGGAGATGGTCAAATGGCCGGTATATATATACATACATATACATATATATATATATATATATATATATATATATATATATATATATATATATATATATATATATATATATATGTTCCCATCCTCATTGAAGCGCCCTGCTTAGCCGGCAGGACAGGACAGACAGAATAAATTGTGGAAAGAGGCCAAAATAAGGGGCTATCAGTTACATTCGAACATACAACTTTATTATTTAATCAAACATTATAGGAAAAAAAATTACAAAAAATTTTTTAAACACACAGCTTTACTCTTTGGGACTTAATTATCGGCTGAAAGACACGTTAATTTAAAAACGGCTGAAGGCCAATAACTTAAAACGCGAGCATAATCAAGAATTTAAAAGGCAAGCATTATCTTAAAACACTGTTTTAGTTAGGCTGAAGTAAACAAGTTAAATTCAAATCGGCTGATGGCCGAAGACTTAAAAATTCAATTGTTTTAAATGCAAAAGGGACTACGTGAAACAGTACTTTAAATTAGGCTGAAGGCCTTAAGAGTAAAACAAATCTAATTTAAAACACAAAACCGGCTATAAGCCATACAAGTACCAACAACAAGAACAATTTTTTAAAAAAAGTATCGCACACAAGAGCGCCCAGATGTTCGAGAGTCGGCCTGTAATTCAAGCACCGGCCGGGGTGACCGTGCGGTTCCAGGCGCTTCAGTCCGGAACCGCTTGACCGCTACGGTCGCAGATTCGAATCCTGCCTCGGGCATGGATGTGTATGATGTCCTTAGGTTAGTTAAGTTTAAGTAGTTCTAAGTTCTAGGGGACTGATGGGTGTTAAGTCCCATAGTGCTCAGAGCCATTTGAACCATTTTTTTTTTTTTTTTTTGTAATTCAAGCACCCTCGGTTAAGTGAGTCAGACAG
This sequence comes from Schistocerca americana, assembly GCF_021461395.2. Lineage (NCBI taxonomy): Eukaryota > Metazoa > Arthropoda > Insecta > Orthoptera > Acrididae > Schistocerca > Schistocerca americana. The sequence continues at coordinate 688,079,277 of NC_060123.1, read as the reverse complement.
TCGGGCCAACCATTTACGATCCGACAACATTTCAACCGACCGACAGTCAACGGACCCACCGACAAGATAACTTCCACTTCACCCAACCTGGGCACAACAGGGAGTTCAACGCATCAACGTAGAAGATACTGGCGCCCACAACCAATCATAGACGAAGCTGTCAAATTACACTCCGTGCTGGAAAGCAAAAACACGATGAGTAAACTGCCTGAAATTTACGTCAACGCCCAGGGCAGGTAACCGGAACATTATCCGCCACAAGGCAGAAGATTCCGTTGGTTCTCTTCAATTCAAATAAGCAAATACAGTGAAACTCCACTGGAGGGTGGCTACAATTTCCCAACTTGAAAATCACGTTGTTGCTCGCTGGAATATCCCAACAGCCGACAACGAACTCCAAGCGACACAATGTGAGCAGTAGTGACTTGCTGGTGCGTTAAATCAAAACTCAACTTTCGCGTCCAGGGTCGGTGAGCCGCGGATCTCGCAGGCACGCTCTCCGCCACCGCGCAGAGACCGCCAGTGGGCCCCGGCCAAACTACGCCCCCCCCCCCCCCCCCGCCGAGAATTCCTCACTGCTCCACGCCAACCGACCGTCTCCTCATAGCCAGTACGCCGACAACATTTAAAATAACTTGTCAATCAAAATCACACAAACTGCACAGAGTTCCACGAACGCTTGCAGGAAGAACCAGACAATGTTAACGGCAGTGACTGTACGATAACAGGGACGAATCACGAGTCGGCGCGCACAGCCAACCCATCAGCGATCGCCGGCCAAATGCTCGTCGTCCAGCAAGACGACCGACCGACGACCAACCAGAGTCGTCGCCACTCCAACCACGCGCGTCGGCAACCGTCGCGCGAGTGATGGCGGTCCGGACCTCACTGCTGCCGCGGCCTCACTGAACTTGTGCCGCGTGCCAACTCAAACCGTGCCAGGTCCGAACTAACTCACAACACTCGACGACCGGAAAGTAATAGCAGTCCAGCAAAGATAATACGGCAGGGCCTATATCGATAAGCGCTGCTGGTGCCGCTCTCGGTCAGGCAAGGCAGCAACTCAGTGACCCCAATAATTGAAAATTAACATAACGAGTCGGCAGTACGGTAGAAACAAGATGTAAAATAAAAAGTGGCACGAACACGAGCCACGCACGACTAACTCATAATCGGTAAATTAGGTACTGCCGTAGACACCAGGACCCACTAGGCTGGAGGTTGTGTTTTGCAATTGCGTATTTTTTACGTCATCAGTGCTGTTCATTTCTATTTCTAGTATCGGTAGTGTAGGTTGAGAAGTTCTACCTAATCCCGTACTTTCTTTCGTTCAGATGCCAGGTTCTTCAAATGTTACGTTGTTACAGTACCTGTATTATTCAGAATTACGATGCATACATGTCCGAAAGAACCGGCACTACGGTGAGCACAGTCATTATGGTTCAAATGGCTCTGAGTACTATGGGACTTAACTTCTGAGGTCATCAGTCCCCTAGAACTTACTACTTAAACCTAACTAACCTTAGGACATCAAACACAGCCATGCCCGAGGCAGGATTCGAACCTGCGACCGTAGCAGTTGCGCGGTTTCAGACTGTAGCGCCCAGAACCACTCGGCCACCCCGCCCGGCGCACAGCCGTTATGTGTTCCAATGTTCTGCTATTAAGTTACCATAACATTAATATTTGTGCAAAGTATTCATATACAATTTTCATAGGTTTGTAGGTTGTTTCTTCCTGCTTCGAGACACTCTTCGCGCTAACATGATCGAGGACTAATACTTGACGCTCATGGCACCACGCTTAAAATTTTTATTCGCGTAATCCTTAAGCAGCGTGCTATATGGCTGTAAGCATCTACAAACTTAAGCGAGCTTTCTTTGCAGTCAACGGACATTATTGCACAGACACTCTTTAAAGCAACACACTACACTGCACCACGAGACACACGTGGGCGCCAGCTCTCTGGCGGCTGGAACACAGCGCAGGAGATTCCCACCGAACCTCCTCGCAAAGCAATGCGCTTTTACGCACGGCCTCCATTTTGAGGAAATGAGGCGTGTACAAATGCGCATGCGTAGTTGCGCTTCCGGAAATGTTGGTGCGCGCCAAGATGAACAGGAAAAAAAAGACATCGCGTGAACGCTGCTTTACTACAGTTTTTTTATATTACTCCTAATTTCAATGAAACTGATATTTTCCAAAACAGTTGCTGTTGTTATGAAAATCTGATGATGTCTTGATGGTGCACCAATGTACAGTAACTGGACTCAGTCGGTGCCCGGGTGTGATTCAGGCCATGTCTTAACTTACTAGTGGGATTTATTTATTTATTTTTCAGTAGATGAAAGCGTGGTGAGCGCCAATGTATGATTGCACATTACGATTTTCATTGATGATGATGGGAGATCAATAACGTATAGAGTATGATTAGAATATATCCATTGAGCAAGCAAGAAAGGCAACAAAAAAGAAATTTGGGAAGACAATTAAAGTTCAGGGAGAAGATATGCCGGCCAGGGTGGCCGAGCGGTTCTAGGCGCTACAGTCTGGAACCGCGCGACCGCAACGGTCGCAGGTTCGAATCCTGCCTCGGGCATGGATGTGTGTGATGTCCTTAGGGTAGTTAGGTTTAAGTAGTTCTATGTTCTAGGGGACTGATGTCCTTAGAAGTTAAGTCCAATAGTGCTCAGAGCCATTTGAACCATTTTGGAGAAGAAATAAAAACTTCTATGTTTGCCTGTTATATTACAGTTCTGCCACTGACGGTAAACGACTTTGAAGAGGGATGAAGGGTGTGAACACCGTGTTAGAAACAGGTTATTAGATCAACATCAAGGAAAGGAAATCAAGGTTAGTCGAATAAAATTTGGCGATACTAAGAGAATTAGATTAGCAAACGAGACAGTTGACTAGTCGATGAGTTTTGCTATTTAGGCATCAAAATAACTGACAATCGCTGAACTAGACAGGATATAAAATGTGCCCTGGCACCAACATGGAAAGCATTACTGAAAAAGGGAAAATTTTTAGCATCTAAATAAAGCCTCCGGGTGTTGGTGGATGTAACTGCAGCGGATTGACGAAGAAGCATCGACTAAACTGGTCGCTAGCAGATCACTGACCTGCGGTTTTTCTGTCCCAGGCGCCGGCCGAAGCGGCCGTGCGGTTAAAGGCGCTGCAGTCTGGAACCGCAAGACCGCTACGGTCGCAGGTTCGAATCCTGCCTCGGGCATGGATGTTCGTGATGTCCTTAGGTTAGTTAGGTTTAACTAGTTCTAAGTTCTAGGGGACTAATGACCTCAGCAGTTGAGTCCCATAGTGCTCAGAGCCATTTGAACCATTTTTGTCCCAGGCATCGGACTTTGTTCCTTACAGCATGTATTTCACCTCCTAATAAGGAACTGATTTACGAAAGGGGCAATAGGGAAGCTACAGAAAATGGAAGTCGGGATAATCTGGACGAACATACGTTCGAAAATGAACAAATAAATGAGAGTTAGTGCTGTCACAAGTTTCCATAAATTATCACTCTCGGAATGTAGCCGCTGGCGAGAAAAAGACTTGCTGTAGAACAAGTTGAAAGCACACAAGTTCACACAATAAAACCGTCTTCAGAAGTAAGCGTTGTAGACAGTTGGTTTTTTTCGTATCGAAGTTTGGTTCTTCGCGTGAGCCGTGCTCGTATAGCCTAATGGCAAAGCGACCGCTCTCGATTAGCGGGAAATCCTGCTTCGAGTCTCGGTCCTGCATAAATTTTCATTGGCGTATTTCCATTATACAACTAATGGTTTTCCATAATCGCAGTTGCGAATGGGTTTCATGTACTTTCGATTTGCGGCGCTGCAGAAGAACGTTGAAGATTAGATGGTGACCACCGAATACGAGATGACGTGGCACAGAACAAACATTTATAGCACATTTTGACAAAAAGAAGGGATAGGCTGTTAGGACAGATTTTCAGGCGACAAGAAACGGTCAATTTGAAAATGGAAGTAAGTGTGTGAGGGTAAGAATTATAGACGGAGTCCCAGCTTGAATTTCAGTAAACAGGTTGAAGTAAATGTAGGATGCGCTAGCCACGCACAGATGAAGAGGTTTGCACAGGACAGACTACCATCGAGATCTGCATCAACAGCACAACAGCAACATCAACAACAACATGAAGGGGCACGGGGTGCGCACACTGTGTTCCCGACCGTTGTCGGGTATGTCGGCTTTGAGTAGATCCTCGGTTGCAGCTTCTAGGCTGACTGTGCCCCACCAGAGGACAGCGCTTGGCAGTGCCGGGAACTGAACCCGGGTGCGTCGCATGGCAGTCAGATGCGCCGACCGCCGAGCTACGGCCCGGATCTATGGGGGGAGGGGAGGGAGAGGGGCAGACCGGGGTATCTGCCCCGTACGGCACAATTTCATGGGGCGCCAAATTCATATTCTTGAAGAAAAAATTTTGTTTCACAAAGTACCTTGCATCCAGCGCAATTGGTCTATCGATTGTTCATGTGATGTCGAAACGCATCGCTGTTGGTTTTTGAACATTTTTTAATACATTATAAGTTGATTCCAGGACGAATCATTGGTTTATATTGTCACGTAGAAGAAGGTGTAATTAGATGAATGACGAAAACTAACTTCACTTAACGAAGGTTTATTCAGTTACAGAACATTCCAGTACAATGATTCTCAAATTTGTGTATACTTCTAGAATGTCCTCGAACCGAATATAGAAATTAAGATTTTACAGTTCAGGTGAGTTTTGAACTCACGACCCTCCGTGCAACAGTCCAGCACTACACCACAGTGACTGTGTTACTCAGCTTATTCTGCGATATTGCTCCCTTCTTAAGAGAACGGCGTCTCGGTGTTACGTCGTCCTAGTCCGGGAACGAGTCATCGGTCCTGCATACTCCGACTCCTGATGACTGATCTTCTTAGAAATTCCTTTGCTGCTACGCTCTTCGTCACCTTACCGCTTGTTGCCTGTCGATGGGAGGACTCTGACGGACTTGACGTCTATTGGATTCCACGGCTGGCCCACAACAGTGGTGCCCATCTACTGCTTCAGTCTCAAGCTGTGTATTTGAAGCCAGTACAGCCTGGAGCTGAGAGCGAAGTGTCACCAACTCTGCTCGCATCCGCACACAACAATCACAGTCCCTATCCGTACTAAAGCACGTGGAAAACTAAACTACCCAGATAATCGGACTATCGGCACTGTGTCTAGTCCATTAGTTTAATACGCAGAGATTCAAAAACCTAACTACTGAAGTACTGAGGCGAAATCATATAATTCTCTCCTGATTAGGAACTTGTAATATGTCAGAAAATCGATTTATTTTCCGACGCAAACGAAAACGCGAGAACTGTGGGTATTAGATATTAAATTAACACGCAGAAACTCAAGAAAGTAAACTACTAAAGCACAGATATGATATTATAAAATTCGATTATGGTTAGGAACTCGTAAAAGTCACAAGAAAGGTTACTTCGCTGTTGCTGCGTGCATCTCGGCCGGCTGTTGCTGCCTGACTGGCTGACTCAAAGAATCCTCCACGAGAACTGACTAAGACAGTTCAAGGATGGGTTTCCTTAATCTCCGCAAACCTCAGATGCAAAAACACGGACAGTTACACTGTACGCCTCTTATACCATCCTCTACGGACTCACTGATTAAACTGAAATATTTTAGTAAAAGTGAGGGGTTCTTACAAAAGTTACAAGATAAGGAGAGTATATAAGTGGAGTAGAGGCGAGTGGGGAATCATTCTAGTGACGGTATGGACAGCAAGTGGGCAAACCCAAAGTGACGTAAGGCTGATTGTTGTGGCCCGGCGCCTGGGTACAGGCATGTCGGAGATGGCGAAGCTGGTCTGCTGTTCGTGTACTACTGTCGTGAGGTTCTGTGGAATGTGGCTGTACGAGTATGTGACAAAGTGCTGAATGTCCTCACGTCAGCACCGAACTTGGAGGGCGGGGGCTTGAAGTAAAGAATGGTATGATGTGATCTGTGAGAAGTACGGCGACACATTACAATGGTGGTGCAGGCAAATGTGTTTCTCAGAACGCCGTCCAGAGCACATTGTTGGACATGGGGTTCCACAGCAGGCGAACCTCAAGTATTCCCATGATGAGTAGGTGACATCGGCAATTACCATTTCAGTGGGCACGGAATCATCGACATTGAAATGTGGATCAAAGGAAATGCGTCGCCTGATGGAATGAATGGCGTTTTTGTTACACCAGGTTGATATTGGTGTCTGGGTATGTTACGATGCAGGTGAATGACTGCTCGAAACATCCACTGCGCCGCGGCCGTTCACCCTACGTGGCAGTATTGTGCTATGTGGGACATTCTCTTGGGCTTCCATGGGGAATGTGGCGCAGATCGAAGGAACGCCGTTTAAATATCTGGCCGTAACATTGCAAAGCAATATGAAATGGAACGATCATGCGAGGATTGTGGTAGGAGAGGCGAATGGTCGATATAGGTTTATTAGGAGACTTTCAGGGAAGTGTGGTTCGTCTGTAAAGACCATATATAGGACGCAAGTGCGATGTATTGTTGACTACTGATCAAGTGTTTGAAATCAGTATCAGGTCGGATTAAAGGAGGCGGGCTGCTAGATTTCTTACCAATAGGTTCGAACAACATACAAGTGTAATGGAGATGCTTCGGGAACTGAAACAGGAAACCCTGGAGGGAAGTTGGCGTTCTTTTCGAGGAACGCTATTGATAAGAGAACCAGCGTTTGAATCTGCATGCATAGCGATACTATTCTCGCCAACATAGGTTTTGCGTAAGGACCACGAAGATAAGCTACCAGAAGAGATCATACGGAGCTATATAGACAGTCGTTTCTCACTCTCTCTCTCTCTCTCTCTCTCTCTCTCTCTCTCTCTATCTATCGTTCTCTCTCTCACTCTCTCTCTCTGTCTACTAATGGAACACGAAAGCAAGCGTCTAGTAGTGGTACAGGATGCCCTCAGCGATGCACCGAACTGCGGCTTGCCGAGTATGTATATAAATATATGAAACATAACAAACATTGTTGGGGACCAGGTTGGTGCCTTCACGATTGACGTATTCCCCGAAGGCAGCTACCTCTTGCAACTGGATAACTGTTCATGCCGCAAGGCCACAATCATCATAGAGTGATTTGACTTTTTCTTGTGGCAGTTTACTAACGCACAGCGCCACCGGTTCAGATCCGGTCCAACTGCCTCGGTGGACAAGTGAGAGGAGACTCAAAGCAACGGCTGAATAACAGCCCAGCTTAGCACGTTGAAGGTGTGGCGGTGGAACTTTAAGTTCCGTGCCACACTCCGACAGTGGAAGTACAGAGGAGGGGCGCAGCTATGCGCCAACTCTATGGTCAAAGCAAAACGTGTCTGGACGAGAACAGGCCACTGCTAGTGAGTGTACGAAAACGGACAGAGAAACGTCGTCGTATTGAGTGGTTTGACGAGCATGATGATGAAGAAGTCTCGTTGACTTTTGGCCACCAAATTCGCCCAGTGATCTCTATACAACCTGGATGTAGAACTCTGGTCTCTGAATACAGAACTGCCGCGTGTCTGCAAATACACGTGCTATGCATCGTCCGCTATACTGTAGTTTGGCAAACAAATTTCCATCGGTCTGCATGTGACAAAGAATTGCACACTGATTTCTTGTTTTGAACTTTATGTCAACATATGAAGTAATAGGCTTATGAGGGAGAGGAATGGAAAAGTATTTTCTTTTCTGTTCTAGTGACATTTCCTAGAAGCCATGTTGTAGTTTGGCAAGAAACGAAATATGAGCATCTATGGCTGGCACGATAGAATGGGTGAAGTTCAACATCCAGGTAGCATAGAGATCACTGAATCTGCCTATCTACACCTGATGGAACACGTCTGAAACTCTGTCAGCTGACAGCTCCGCGGACGCGAAACCACCGGCCAGCCAAGTACAGGAACTGCGTTATCTGTGCGTGGGCAGCCGGTGGCACATGCCTCCGAAAACCAACCGAGGAGTTTTCAAATATATTACACGGAAATCCCTCCAGCATTACGCACCTGAAGTCTGCCTCCACGGGCCTCGCCTGGTACCAGTACCTGCTCATGTATGTCACCGCCTTCCTGCTGGCTGCGTCGTGCTGAGCTGTACAAGTGCTGTCGTATAAGTGCTGTATCGCATCAGCAGATCTGTGTGCGACTTGTCCGCCACGGTAACGCGACAGCTTATATACACTACTGGCCAATAAAATTGCTACACTGATAAGAAATTCAGATGATTAACTGGTATTCATTGAGCAAAGATATTATACTAGGACTGACATGTGATTACATTTTCACGCAATTTGGGTGCATAGATCCTGAGAAACCAGTACCCAGAACAACCACCTCTGGCCGTAATAACAGCCTTGATACGCCTGGGAATTGAGTCAAACAGAGCTTGGATGGCGTGTACAGGTACAGCTGTCCATGCAGCTTCAAGACGATACCACAGTTCATCAAGAGTAGTGACTGGCGTATTGTGACGAGCCAGTTGCTCGGCCACCATTGACCAGACGTTATCAATTGGTGAGAGATGTGGAGAATGTACTGGCCAGGGCAGCAGTCGAACATTTGCTCTATCCAGAAAGGCCCATACAGGTCCTGCAACATGCGGTCGTGCATTATCGTGCTGAAATGTAGGATTTCGCAAGGATTGAATGAAGGGTAGGGCCACGGGTCGTAACAGATTTGAAATGTAACGTCGACTGTTCAAAGTGCCGTCCATGCGAACAAGAGGTGACCGAGACGTGAAACCAATGGCACCCCATACCATCAAGTCGGATGATAACGCCAGTATGGCGATGACGAATACACACTTCCAATGTGCGTTCACCACGATGTCGCCAAACACGAATGCGACCATCATGATGCTGTAAACAGAACCTGGATTCATCCGAAAAAATTCGTGCACCCAGGTTCGTCGTTGAGTACACCATCGCAGGCGCTCCTGTCTGCGATGCAGCCTCAAGAGTAACCGCACCGATGGTCTCTGAGCTGATAGTGCATGCTGCTGCTAACGTCGTCAGACCGTTCGTGCAGATGGTTGTTGTCTTGCAAACGTGCCCATCTATTGACTCGGGGATCGAGACCTGGCTGGACGATCCGGTACAGCCATGCGGATAAGATGCCTGTCATCTCGACTGCTAGTGATACGAGGCCGTTGGGATCCAGCACGGCATTCAGTATTACCCTCCTGCAGCCGCCGATTCCATATTCCAACGCGAGCAGCAATGTCGCGATACGATAAACTGCAATCGCGATAGGCTACAATCCGACCTTTATCAAAGTTGGAAACGTGATGGTACGCATTTCTCCTCCTTACACGAGGCATCACAACAACGTTTCACCAGGCAACGCCGGTCAACTGCTGTTTGTGTATGAGAAATCGGTTGGAAAGTTTCGTCATGTCAGCACGTTGTAGGTGTCGCTACCGACACCAACATTGTGTGAATGCTCTGAAAGGCTAATCATTTGCGTATGACAGAATCTTCTTCCTGTCGGTTAAATTTCGCGTCTGTAGACAGTCATCTTCGTGGTGTAGCAATTTTAATGGCCAGTAGTGTACAATGTGTTAAAACATTAATGGACTCAGAACTGTGTGCTATCTATCCATCTCTTTCTCTCTCAATCTACAGCACCGCACTAATATTCACCTCTGTCCCCTGTTTGTTGAACTTTCTGTTTCCTACTTTCTAAATGTGAAAAGTATCATTATTCAGAGTTACCTGTAATTTCGTGATATTCCAACTTATGCAAAACAAGTATAACGGAGACGATAGGGTGTTTCCTGTGTGGGGCTCAGGTCGTTGGTTCTGTTGCAGGTTCCGCGAACGCGCCAAACACCGGTCGCAGCTGTTCCGGGACCGCCCCCGACCGCCGCTGGAGGAGGCGGTGTACTGGGTGGAGTACGTCATCAGGCACCAGGGGGCGCCGCACCTGAGGTCCGCCGCCATGGACCTGGCCTGGTACCAGTACCTGCTCATAGATGTCGCCGCCTTCGTGTTGGCTGGGTCGTGCTGCGTCATATCAGTGCTCTACCTCTTCTCGAAACTAGTGCTGCGGGTCTTATTACGAGGGCAGGAGAAAAACGTCAAATTAAAACCGACATAACAATTACCTCGAGAACTTCACGGGTTAGCACCTTTGCGAAACAACTTCGGTTTCGATCGTAAAAGGCCCGGTCCCGGCACAGTGAATAACCGTAGTTCCTGTTGCGAAACTTCTGTGAACTTATCTATAGTAGAGGAACAATTACGTGAACGCAGTCGATTCTGAAGAATGTCTGATGGTGTGATTGGGGACGTGTCTAAAGAATGCTTTGCATTCCATCGTGTGATGTTTCGGAAATACGCATAAATAGATTTCACTAGTCATCCAGCGTATCATCTCGTTTTAAATGCGTGGCAAATATATTTTTCCCAGTCGAGAATTCCTCTGCCTGATACTGGGACGTTTGACTGTGCAATAGGCCGCATAACGAATCGCTCTGTTCATTTCAACTGAGGAGTAAAAGTCAAAAACAAATAAAAAAGTTATAAATAATCCTAATACAGTGGTCGCTATCCATCGCAACAGCTGCAATCGGTAGCGATATAGGCACACATTACATATAGAGCGAGTCATAGATTTCCGTCTGTAGACACATGACACATACGTCATATATATATATATATATATATATATATAATCTGAGACATATTGTCTGAATGCTGAATATAGTTCAATACCTCTGTTCCAAGGTTTCCGGCAGTTTTCGCACGATTGTAACACAAATGATGGAACATACAATCCCACCCTTCCAAATGTTTCTGGTTCGAGTCCAGCTGCCCATTGCTCCACTACCATCTCTGCTGAGAAGACTCTAACTCTACAATGGACTCAGTATCGAACCGCACACTGTGTACTTAGGGATAGAAAATGAAGAGTGACAAGAAAAAGACAACAAAAATAAGAAATATGTTTATTTTTGTGCAAAAATCTTCCACAAAGGTAATTACTTCAAAAAGTTCCATATTTTTGGATTTACAGTTAATGAATTTTTTACATTCCCTAAAAACGAAGATCATTGTTCGTGCGTTGATGTACAGATCTGAATAGAGTATAGAGTCTCTCTCTTTTCTTCACGGTCTCCCTCAAGCATTAGACCAATTGGTGCTTTGCAACTTCTTGATTCAGTCATTTTCTGTTCAGTCTACCAACGTTCATTATTCCTATAGAAAGGTATTGCAGCAGTTGCTTTAAACCACGTTCATCCCTCATTCTTTCTATATGTTCTTTCCATTCCTTAATCCTTTCATTTAAATTGTAAATTCCTACATTCCTCCAGATGATCTCGTTTTTCATTCGCCTCGTCTTGTTACTGCCTGGACTGTTCTCAACAATCTCATGTCGGCTGCTTTGAGTCGGCTAATGTGTGCTAGAGTTCATAGTCCAGTTTTAACTTTGATACAGTCCACAGTGAACTGCAATAACTTTACAAAATTTTTGCATGGTGTCCTTTCGTACTTTTGATAGCACCAAACATCACATTAAATCTCTAAATCTTTTCTTCATTATCCACGTCGCCGAGCTGTAGTATGTCACAGCCCAAGAATCTGAAGATGTTAACTTGTTCAATAATTCTTTTAACATCAGTTTGCATCTTAAACGCTGTGAGCCTTTGAATGCCGTAGACTTGCTCTTATTTCTCGATATGCTTCAATTACGTTTCATTGCTATTTCAAAGAGTTCACAAAGTGCTCTCTGTAATAATATACTGATCGAAATTGTAGCACTGCTGTAATATTTGTACACACAGCAAAATACAAGCATTTAACCACGAAAGGACATTACCTCAATATGTGTTTGAATCAGAGTGGAATGACGCACAAGGCATATACAATACAAAGTTGTAGTGTCAAGATAAATATTGTGAATCTGTATAAGAAGTGGCTAAGCCGTTGTGTGAAAACGAAGAAGGTAACAAGTAACTAAATAAGACGAAAAATGTTCATTTCCAGAAGTGGTGGTAAGATATTGATCACAGTTGCTGTTCAGTCCACGTGAAGAACGAACAGCAATGGAAGGCTCAGGAATGTGTGTATTGTTGTGTTGAGTGAGTAGGTGTACATTCCAAAATGTCTTACGCTAATTACTCTATACAGTTTTCCTGCTTATTATACAGTGTTAATAGAAGATACCACTTGCTTTGAGACTTAACACCACGTGTCATTCTGATGTGAGCCCCATTCTCGGATGTAGCTACACAGCAGCTGTCTACCTGCAGCACGTGAACGAAACTCGTATCATATGACATTGTGGGTGTCAAAATCTCTGTGGTTGTTCTCGCCCACCAGAAGCTTTAACGAAAGTCTAGCTGGCAGCAGTTCATGTGAGCACATGAGCATCGCACTATACGATGAGCTAAGAATTAATAGGATGAACCACGCTGAAGAAATATCTGGTAGACTATGTGAAATTTTTCTGTACATTTCCACTTCTTGAGCCCACTGAAAGCTGATCCACTAATTTGCTGTGATAATAATACGAAACTTTTAACAAAAGTGAATGTGGCCAATGAAACTAAAAAATGTTCCAACTTGGGTACAAGTACGTCAGCCATTTGATGCTCTCATCTTGAAAATGACATTAAAACTATGTAGTAAATACTGAAAACCAATCATAAGATCAAAATTGTAGTATCAAATTTGTAAGTCTTCTTATGCAAGTAGTTAAACAGTCATCTCAGCGCACCACAGAGATTTTTAATTCCAGGGTTTTGTTATCCACTTCAGATGAGATTCCATATATGTGAAATACTGGATTTAAGAAAAATATAGACCGTTTCAAAACAAGTACTTGTGCGTCAAGTATGAAATGTAATGTCTGCAGCTCCAAACAACAATACTGAACACGTGATACAATTCTCCTTAATGTTGTACACTCCCTCAACATAAAAAGAATTTTCTCAGTTTTCTCTTCAGTGCTGATTATGTAGGAACATACAATTTATGGTTGTATAATTCCAGCAAAGAAATTAAAAACTATAATAATTACAACTTCCTGGTTTATTGAAACTGTCTCCTTGATTTTGTCTCAGACCTGAATCCGACCTCTCAAAGAGAATGCTGAGCTCTGTTTTATTGGATTCAGTAGTCCATTGTCATATAATACAACTGTTCATACATCGTTAAACCATTATCAACACATCCTTGAGATCTTGGTATTTTTTTTTCAAATAAATAAGAAGTTAAAAAATGGAAAATGCAGTATATATTTGTCTGTCACAAAAGTCATATATTTAGTTTAAACAATATTAATAAATTATTTTCATTACATATGAGAGTAAATGAACTTTCACAGTGAACAATTATTACGTTTCAATCAAACATGTTTTAGTTATTTGTATTAGGCATGATAAGTAAACTATAAACTAGAGGTAATTCTTTAACTGCACACATTTTCATGACATCACTTATCTTTTGTATTTGCTATTCTTTTGTGTACCCCTGGTTCTTGTGTAGGTACTGGATGACCATAATACGAATTTCCAATTAAGTGTAGTTTGACAGTGGGTATACGAAAACAACAGCTAACATGATAGTATGGTAATGATAAATAACAACTGTGTAACTGTAAATAGGTAAATAGCCTAAATATGCACCAGGAAATACCATATAACTCATATGAAACAGTAGAGAATCAAAAAATTGACATTTATTTCATTGACTACAGACGATACTAAATATTAGTAGTTACAATATGTTTGGTTTAAAAAAAAAATTCTGTTGCAGAGGAGCCGGCCTGGATGGCCGAGCGGTTCTAGGCGTTTCAGTCTGGAACCGCACGACCGCCGCGGTCGCAGGTTCGAATCCTGCCTCGGGATGTGTGTGATGTCCTTAGGTTAGTTAGGTTTAAGTAGTTCTAAGTTCTAGGGGACTGATGACCTCTGAAGTTAAGTTCCATAGTGCTCAGAGCCATTTGAACCAATTTTTTTGTTGCAGAAGATTAATAATATTTACTATTGTGCACATGGTGAACATAACTGAAACACCAAATGTGAAATAATGGCTGCAGATATTAACAGTGTCAACAAATTAATTAATAAATTAACTTCATTTCTTTCAAACAAAAGATTTCTTTGTGCTATGTTGATGGATCATTGAACTGATCTATCTCATTTGTTTTAAAACATGTTCTATCATCCTGTCACTTCTTCTTCTCAGTGTTTCCCACATACTCCTTTCCTCTCCGGTTCTGTGCAGAACCTCCTCATTCTTTACCTTATCAGATCACCTAACTTTCAACATTCGTCTGTAGCACCACATCTCAGTGGTTATCCCACAGACCATATTCCACTACCATACAATGCTGTGCTCCAAACGTACATCCTCAGGAACTTCTTTCTAAATTAAGGCCTCTGTTTGATATTAGTAGACCACTCTTAGCCAGGAACCCCCTTTTTGACGATGCTGGTCTGATATTGATGTCCTCCTTGCTCCGTCCGTCATTGGTTATTTTGCTACTTAGGTAGCAGAATTCTTTAACCATATCTACTTCGTTCGGTCAATCTTGATGTTAAGTTGGTCAGTGCTCTCATTCCTGCTACCTCTCATTACTTTCGTCTTTCTTCGATTTACTCTCAATCCATATTCTGCACTCATTAGACTGTTCACTCCATTCAGCAGAACATATAATTCTTCTTCACTTTCACTCAGGATAGCAATGTCATAAGCGAATCGTATCGTTGATTTTCCTTTCATCTTGAATTTCATTTCCTCTCGTGGACCTTTCTTTTATTTCCATCATTACTTCTTCCAGGTACAGATTGAACGGTAGGTCGAAAGGCTAAATCCCTGTCTTTCACCCTTTGTAATCCGAGCACTTGGTTCTTGGCCGTCCGCTCTTATTATTCCCTTTTGGCTCTTGTACGTACTGTATATTACTCGTCTCTCCCCACAGCTTACCCATATTTTTCTCAGAATTTTGAACATATTGCACCATTTTATATTCTAGAAAGCTTCTTTCAGTCAACAAATCCTATGAACATGTCTTGATTTTTCTTTTGTCTTGCTTCCATTATCAACCGAAACGTCAGAATTGCCGCTCTTGTGCCTTTACCTTATCTAAGGCCAAACTGATCGTCATCTACCACATCCTCAATTTTCTTTTCCATTCTACTATATATTATTCTTGTAAAAGACTTGGATACATGAACTGTTAAGCTGACTGTGCGATAATTCTAGCACTTGTCAGATCTTCCAGTCTTCGGTGTTGTGTAGATGATATAGTGAATAGTCGTCTTGTTGCCACTGAGTAGAAATTCTGATGGAACATTATCTATCCCTTCCGCCTTTTCTGATCGTAAGCCCTCCAAAGTTTTCTTAAATTCTGATTCTAACACTGTCCACCCTATCTTTTCTACATCTACACCTGTTTCTCCTTCTATCACATCAGACAGATCTTCGCCCTCATAGAGGTCTTCAGCCGGCCGCAGTGGTCGTGCGGTTCTAGGCGCTTCGGTCTGAATCACGCGCCCGCTACGGTCGCAGGTCCGATCCTGTCTCGAGCATGGATGTGTATGATGTCCTTAGGTTAGTTACGTTTAAGTAGTTCTAAGTTCTAGGGGACTGATGACCTCAGATGTTAATTCCCATAGTGCTCAGAGCCATTTGAACCATTTTAGCCGTAGAGGTCTTCAGTGTACTCTTTCCACCTATCCGCTCTCTCCTCTGCATTTGGAATTTCCGTTGTACTCTTAATGGCACCAGCCCTGCTTTTAATTTAACCGAAGGTTGTTTATACTTTCCTATATGCTGTCAGTCCTTTCGACAATCTTTTTCCATTACTTCACGTTTTTCATATAGCCTTTACGTCCTAGCTTCTCTGCACTTCCTGCTTATTTCATTCCTCAGCGACTTGTATTTCTGAATTCCTGAATTTCCCTGAACGTTTTTGTACTTCCTTCTTTCATCGATAAATGGAAGTATTTATAATGATAATGGAAACAGAAAAGACTACATTTGTTTTGTGGGGTTAGGCATGAAAATAGGTGACACATACGACATAGTATTCGAAGTAGTACTTAGGTGTTGTATATACAGCAATAGAAATAATTCCATAGTCAAGAGTTTCTACATTTTCATCACTATCTACAGTCAGAAAGGCACCTTACGGGATGTGGCGGAGGGTAGTTTGTGTACCACTTTCACTTCCTTCTTTTCCTGATGAAGTAGCGACTGGTTCTCTGGAAGAAACATTGTTGGTAGGCCTCCCGTGTCTGTTCGAAGTTCTCTAATTTTATCTTCATAGTCTTCCCGACAGATACACGTAGGAGGAAGCAGTAGTTTGGTTGGCTCTTCTAGGAACGTCCATTCTCGGAACTCCAACAGTAAACCAAGCCGTGGTGCAGAACGCCTCTTTTGCAGCGTGTACCAGTGCATATGGTTGAACATGTCTGTGACGCTTTCGTGTTTACTAAAAGAACCTGCAACTAAACGTGGCTGCTCTTCCTTGCATCTTCTCTATTTTATTTATGAATCTTGTCTGGTATAGATCCGACACTGACGATCAGTATTCAGATGTTGGCACAAGAGGCTTACGAGACTTCCTCCTTCATGTCTGGGCTAGATTTCCTGAGAATTCCTTCAACGAATGCCAGTGTGGCATCTGCCTTACGTGCTATGAATTTTATGTCGTTGTTGTTCTTTCAGTCACTCCGTACGCCTCTCCTATACATTTTATTGATGTGGCTACTTCCAGTGAGTAGTCTTCACCCGTGTAATCAAACAGCAATGGGTCTTACAGCCCTTATTCGCAGTTATTTCTTTATCCTGAGACTCAAGTGGCAATCGCCGTCTTCGCTCATTTCCATAAAATTTTCTAGCGCAGTAACGTCTCGGCATATAACAGCATTCTCTGCGGAAACTATCGCAGAACATTCAGGGTTTGTCACTAACTCATCTATGTATGTTGTGAAAAGTAGTGGACTCATAACGGTCACTTGGGGTACGCCTCAAGTTACTTTTACGTCTGCAGATTTCTCTCCGTTAACAATGAATGGTGCACTGTTTGCTAGGAACTTTCCGATCCAGTCAGACAGCTAGGCGGATGTCGGTACGCATGCGACAATAAGAGTATTTAACATTGTCAGCTTTATGTTTTTGATTTGTCGCGCGTAGCGTACTGAGTTCATTGGCCCAGTTATTGAAACGCCTCTCTGCGGGATTTGCTGCATTTTTGTCTTATCTTCCACTAAACAATTAACGAACGTTTGTCATAACATATTCGGCATTCAATAAATATAGAGGGTACCGTGACTCACTTGAAAACATATTGCTACACTGCAGCACTTCCAGTACAAGTTCTATTAATTTTTATCACATAATTTCTTATGTAATAATTAAGATTTAAATGGACAGAACTGTGAAAAATGCATATGCCCTGGCAGATTCGGAAGCTGAGATTATAGAAATAGAGGAGGCCTAGCCCAAAACGAAATCGAAGTCGTCCTGAAAACCAACGCTGAGAAGACAGAAGTGACGAGGTTTTCCAGGAAGACGTACATGGAGACCCGCTGCAAGCTGCAGGTTTGCAATTCGCTGAAGTGGAAATCTCTGAGTAGCACCTGGGCACCTGGATTAATAAAGACACTATTTTCGGCTGAAAATTAAACAAGAGATTATTAACGCGCCTAATAGATACTGCAGCATGGAACAGATAACGACATCATGCACAATCTCAACCAAAGCGCCGCCGATATGGAAATATATTAGATGTAATGGCAACAAATAAGCTGGACCGCTTTGAGGATGTCCCCACTGAAACTGGTATCAGTGACCATCGGTTTATTTTGACAACAATGATTAACAAAATACAGAGGACAGATAACTAGAGTCATATCTCAATGAGGAAATTGAAACTTTCAGCACAGGGTAGAAGCACGCAGTGGAACTATGGGTCAAATTTAAAAGAATAGTTGACAGCACACTGGACAGATGTGTACCTAGTAGACCAGATCATTATGGGAGCAATCCCCCTGGCACACCACCATTGTGAAGAAACTTCTAAAGATACAGAGACTGATAAATAATACAGGTAAAACAAAGCATAGGACTATAGACGGCGAGGAGCTGAATGAAAAGCTTTTGGCTGTCAAGAGAGGAATGCGTGGAGCCTTCAAGGTCTGCTGTAGGAGAATAGTGTAAATAATTTGCCAGAAAACTCAAATAAATTATGACTGTATGTAAAGCCTGTTAGTGTCACCAAAGTTAATGTCCAGTCACTCGAGAATGGGATTGGAACAGAAACTGATGGTAGCAAAGTAAAAGGTGAAAGAAGTTATAAGAAGTTCCTTTACAAAGGAAAAGCAAGAAGAACTGCCCCAATTTAATTGTCGTAGCACTGAAAAGATGAGCGAAACATGTGTTAGAGTCAGTGGTGTTGAGAAACATCTGCGATAGTTAGAGTTGAACAGAGCTCTAAGGCCTGACGGAATCCCTGTCAGATCCTATAGTGAATTTGCGGATGAGTTAGCTACTGTTTCAACTATAATCTATCGTAGATCCCTCGAAATCAAAACTGCGCTCAGTAGTTGGAAGAAAGCACAGGTCACACCTGTTTACAAGAGGTTTAGAAGAAATGATCCTCAAAACTACCGTCCAATAAGCGTGACATCGATGAAAATATCATAAGCTTAAACATAATATCTCGAACAAAATGACCTCCATGCCAGTCAGCAGGCATTCCGAAAATATAGATCATGCGAAACCCAATTCACATTTTTCTCACATGACGTACTGATAGCTTTGCATGAAGTCAGTCGGGTGGGTAGGTGCAGTATTTCTTGATTTCGAAAAGCATCTGACTCAGTTCCACATCTATGCTTATTACAAAAAGTACGATCAAGCGAAATGTGTGCAACGGCAAAAATTTTTAATTCTACCACGCAAAAGTGCATGGATTGTGTTATCCAGGTGACGGATATCAGCGTCACTTGGATAAATAAAGGGTAAGTAAACCTTTTGCGTACTGTGTTACTTGCACACTAATCATTTCTGCCCCTGTCCAGCTTTCCTACGACAACAGTAGCCGCGCCACTCTGTTGCCCACCTCACCTTGCCGCTGTGCACGAAGTGGTACAAAACACTTACTTCTTGAAACTTCCTGGCAGATTAAAACTGTGTGCCCGACCGAGACTCGAACTAGGGACCTTTACCTTTCGCGGGCAAGTGCTCTACTTTCTAGAGCACTTGCCCGCGAAAGGCAAAGGTCCCGAGTTCGAGTCTCGGTCGGGCACACAGTTTTAATCTGCCAGGAAGTTTCGTATCAGCGCACACTCCGCTGCAAAGTGAAATTCTCATTCTGCACTTACTTCTTTTTTCTAGCCTTTATACCGTATCTCCATGGGGTCACCATTTTAATTTTTACATTTGGCGACGTGTGTGGTAGAGGGTGGTCTGATGTCCTTGCTGCCACCAGCCGTTTCCGTCAGAACAGAATCTGTGTGCCCCAACTGCATGCTTCTAGTGCGGTGGTCGTCAAACTGAGGCCCCTGGGCCACAGACGGCCCCAAACAAATATTCGTGCAGTCCGTGGTTCTCAGTCGTATTTTATAATAATATGTATCTCGCAACTAACACCCGAATCCGAGCACGTCAACTAACTTTAAGGGTGGGTAGGACGTCAGACTGCCCGACGTGGGGCGGGAGAGGCACCACAGGACATTTTAATTTCCACTGTTTATACTTTTTCAAATAAATTCAGAAAACATTGTCAGCAAGACCAGGAAGGATTCAGGATTGACACTCATAGCAGTGTAACTCTTCTCTCCTGATATATAATCCTCTCTATAATAACTCACTAAAGAAGAAATATACATAACAAAAGATATGAAAATAAGAGATATCCATCCAAAATTAAAGTTATAAAGTATGAAATTTCATCATTTTTTTGACTTTCTATTGGCTGCCTTTGTTGGTATAGGTACACTTTTCTTCATTAAGTAAAACAGATTCTTCGGTGAATTTTGCACAGCATTCAAACCATACTTAAAGGACTATGAAACTTCAGAATTTATTTAATGTATGAAAAAATGATTTGGTTTTTACATTTTAAACTCCATGTTAAGAAATAACTCAAATTTTATAGTTCATTAGCTCAATATTTCCCATAGTTTTTAACAGACTTGAAAAATTCTATAGTTTCATAGACCTGTAAGTATGGTTTATATGCTGTGCAAAATTCACAAACAATCTCTCTTATTTATGAAGAAATGTGTACTTATAGTAACAAATGTAGCCAATAGTAAGTAAAAAATGATGAAATTTCACACGTAAAAAAATTATTTTGTGACGTTTTTGAACTTCCACTGGTATGAGTGTGAATCCTCAATCTTTCCTTCCTGGTCATGCTAACAAAGTTTTATAGATTTATTTGTAGAAGTATAGACAGTGAAAATTAAAATGTTATGTGGTGCATCTCCTGCTCCAAGTCGGCCTGTTTGATGTCCTGCCACTCTTTGATATTCTTAAGAGTGTTGTTTTTCTGATCACTAACAAACAAAAATACGTAAGAGAGACAGTAATGTTTTAAGATACGTCTAATTGTAGATGACGTTGGTCAATTCGGCCGTGAGCTATTTAAAACTGATCTCTCACCTCAGGGCCAGTGGGGTAAGCGGCGCGGCAACTGCGGAGTTACAGGATGTGAGAGGGGGAATGATAATATACTGTTTGTCTTCCAGTGTTGACAACTCAAGGGCATGCGCGACGAGTCCAATCAGCTGCTGTGGTGTAAATTTTGACATGTAAGTAATGTGGATTTGTGAATGCGCGTTATTTGTTTGTAGCAAGGAATTTGGTATTATATTAAGGCTGTTGTAATGAAATACAGTAAGTAGAAGAAAAATGACGATCAAAACATTTAACAAACATATTGAATCACGTCTCTGACTGCGTAAGGCGTTCAGATAAAAGTAAAATTACTGTTATTAATCAGTTAATAAATAATCCACTCACACAGGCAACACAAAAACAGTTCGTGAGGCAATTACATAGCTGAGGGTGGCAGCAATTCGATACAGAGAACAGCTAACGTGAAGCTTCTGAATGGTGCTGACTTCTTACGATCTACACCTGGAGGCCGGCGGCCATCGTATCACGCCCTTACTATAGATAGTCCATTGGGGGCTCATGAAATACTGAATTACACAGACGACCAGTTAATAATAAGATCGGCATATGTGCGGTCCGAGGCTCTTGAGCAAATATTTGACGAGCACCATTCTGGTGTTATGCGATGGTAAAGTGTATAAATGTTATTCTAAACATTTGCTAATCTTATAATTGAGTTGTGACATGGGTAATAACCTGTTATTCACCTGCTCTGATGTGGAAAACCGCCTAAAAACCGCATCCACGATGGCCCTCCTCTGCTGGCCAGATTCGATCCGGGGCCAGAGCCGTTCTTCGTATCGCGTGAGTGACGTGTTAATGCGCGCTGCTATCTGGATGTGTTCGCAACAATATCAAATCATTGCTGTTTTTGAATTGCTGGTGGCTTATTATTTACATGCACACACTGGAATTTTTCATGGATACAGTATCTGCATCTGCAAGAAGACAGACATTTGTTTCAATACAATTCTAGTTGAGATGTGGCTTTGAGTTGATCATCAACCTAGTATTAAATGTCAGTCTTGAATACGTATCTCCATTTTTTAAAATTTCTCAGATAAATGAAAAGACTTTGATCCAGTTTCTTAAATGACGTAAATTCATCTGTGTGGTCAGAATGGTAACTACCATATATGTCATGTACAATAACATCAGGAATAAGAATGGTAAGCATCAAAATAGCAAATTATTGTAAACACACTCTCAGAATAGGAAACCATATTAGACAACAATTAATGTCACTCATGTTTCAGCCAATTTTTTATACTATTGGAACTAAAATCTTAGGTGGAACATCATCTTAGCATTTGTCAAATTCACTGGTATCTTTATGACTACAAAACCGTTGTCATTACTGATGTTAACAATATTTTCATTAACAAGATACAAGTTCCTGAAAATTCAAAGATCAGTATCCGCCACAACGTAGCTCTATTATCACAATGACATACATACAGAGTAAAGTACTGAAAGAAAAATGTTCATGTTAAATGTATTTTGGTTCCTGACTCCACTGTTACACAATGCACCTGTAAAGTTAATACACCCCTAATTGGATACCTGGAGTAATAATCCATAAAACATCCACATACATCGCCACTACTGCAATAACATCATCTTCTGCTCCTCATTGGCTTCCTGAAACACTTAATCTTGAAAACATGTCTTCACACAGATACACATCACAATAAAATACATATTATTCCTTCATTACTGCTGAGCATAAGAACCATTTACAATACTGAATAATATCAACATATTATTCCATCACAAAAGTACAGCTACATCATAATCACATCATTTCTTACCATTTGGTTTCAGTATTTTTTTTTTACATAAATGTCATAGTATACACTATCTGTGTCATTCTTTATGCAGTGTCCAGTGTCTCAAAATATACATATTCAGTTGAAATTGTCAATTAATATCTCTATAACATGAATAGTCAATAGCTGAGAATTGTTAATTTCAAGTATTTTCAAAATAGCATCAATACAGTAGACCTCTAAAAACATCATTCCCAAACTACCAAAAATTCATAGGAAATTACATATGTACCAGTTAGGAAAACAACTTTTTTTAGTGGAAGGTCAACTAGTTCCGAAACTTACTTGAATATACTTGGGGAGAGAGTCATTTACAATTATTACCGAAATGGGACAGTAGAAGAAGTGGAGTGCACCATGAAATAAGAGACGAAATAGGGCCATTTCGAGGAGGCATTTGTCGCCAGTTGATGTATCCATTGTGTGGCTGAGTGGTTCTAGGCGCTACAGTCTGGAACCGGGCGACCGCTACGGTCACAGGTTCGAATCCTGCCTCGGGAATGGATGTGTGTGACGTCCTTAGGTTAGTTAGGTTTAAGTAGTTCTAAGTTCTAGGGGACTGATGACCTCAGAAATTAAGTCCGATAGTGCTCAGAGCCATTTTTTTTATGTATTCATCATAGAGAGATTGATCCTTTACCTACACTGAATCTCATTTTTTCCTTTTTCCCCGTGTATCAATGGAATAGCATAAGGTGTACCAAAGAACTTCGTGTGCTCCTTGACTTTAAATTCACATAGAAAATTTCATATGGTACCAGTTTGTTCACAAAGACTGCACAATGTGACTGCATGATATCCAATAACTCTTGCCTATCTGCTTCAGAAGCTTTCTGTACACACTGTCTACTTTTTAATGTATCATTTCAGAGATATCAAAAGACTGTTCCATTTCGCGAAATGTAATGGATTTATGACTGATAGGTTCAGTGGGAGGTTGTGATTTTGACGAAAATAAAAAATTCAAACAGTTGATTTCTTCTTCCCCTTTCAAAGCCAATCCTCGAACTGCAAACAGGCTAACTTGCCATCAACTTCAGCTTTCGCCTTAGCATCGTTTAAGTTTAGAATAGCCTTGTATTCGGTCAAGAAATCAACACCTAGTATCCTTTCCGTAGAACGAAGGGGCACAATTAAGATATTGGTAGAAAACTGATGACCTTGGCAAATGAAATCTGTTTCTTAACTTCTATAGTTTTACCAGTAGTAACACCCTCAATTTTGGTTCGTTGGAATGGAAGTGATGGACAGCTGATCCCTGACATTTACTGAAAACTACCTAAATCGTAACTGAAATAGGGCAAGGCGAGTCTAATACCGCTGATAAAAAACTTTTCCAACAGAAATTGACACTGTAAGATGGCTTAATGTCTGCCTTCTCTTCCAACAAGGTATATGTAATACCATGAAACTGGACAAACCTTATTCGTCTCTCCTCTGAATCCATGTCGCAAAATGCTTCTCCAAGGAAACTGTCACCAAAATCCACTACCACATAAGTAGTTATGTTCCCTACTGCTCGTGGATGTACATCTGTCTCAAATTCACTGTCATCATCTGACCCAGGCATGTAATAGTTATCCAGTCAAAAACACTGATTTCCTCAACAGCGTCAATTATGGTCGGTTTCAACCAACATCTTTTCCTTATTTTGGTTACTAATAGCCTCATACTATTCATTTTGCTCACTAACCGGTTCACAACCTATGATTTCTGTAGTGTGAATGGAGGTATTCGCTGTATAGACAAATGAGTCATTAGATGCATGTGTCTTATTTATTAGGGGGCTGAACTCGTCATGTACATCTTGCCTAATCTGTTTCTTCTCAGCCTTGAAGCACTTAGTCTCTTTCTAAACACATTCATTAATCACTTCTGTCACGTTCTTCAAATTTCTATCACGATCCGCAAATTTTCTATCCTGTTCTTCCTTTTATTCTGATAACACCTTCATAAGTTCTCGGTCATGTTCTTTATTGTGCTCTGATTATACCTTTAGAATACTTTGCAAAATATCATTGTTCCCATCTTTGGCATTACTATGCGAAGGGGTAGAGTCAACAGTAACGGAGGCAGAACCTGAATCTTTAACTACGAAATATGACTGTTGTGACAAATTACATCCTACAAACTCAGTTTCCAAAGCAGAATCCCCATCTGCACTTTTTTGCTCCATGTCTAATAATGACAAATTATCCTGACCAATTCAGTCAGGCATTGACCTATCTGTCTCAGTTAAATCAATATTGTGAGAGGATCCCTGTTTAATTATGCCTTCTCTGTCTACAGAATTACCAGAAGTTGCATCAGCTGCAGCTCTGACATTTGACCTGTCTCTGGTAGCCTTAGATATTTCAATGCAGTTACAGTAACACAGCAAACAAGAAAGAAACTCTCACACACAGAAGATGTGCACTGCCTAGATAACTACTAAAATCAGTTCCTATAAATATTAATGAAAACAGAAACTATTTAAATTATCATTCACAAAATTCACTGAATACGTGCAAATCCAAGCTTTTTATAATATCACTGTCGCAATGGAATACCTTCACTTCAGTAAAGGACACAAAGTAGTATGTACCATAAAAAGTCACTGTCTGTCTAACAATAAAACACTTCAAGACTCAATAAAGAAGAACAATTTTAACAGGAGAGTTGTCATTAGCAATAGCAAATATCACTCGCAAAAATCACTTATTCTAAGCACAAATGCATAAAATGAGACACTCTCACTTGTAATACAGTCTGTAAAATACTTACGAGAAACCGGTGTTCAAAATTGCAGAAAATACACAAAATTTCTAGTCCTTCACAAGTAAACTTTAGCTGTTCTCCAGAAAATTAGTCTATATTGTTTAATGGCAATAAATACGCAAAACAAACAGTGTTACTCTAATGGCATGGAGAGTACAACAACATTAATTTTTGCATCAAAAATCTTGAAAGTAATTGGTAAGTCAAAGCATATAATTGAAATTTTAATTTGTGGTTTCAGAACAGATCTTTATCTGACTGCAGAAATCAGCAGACTACCATATAAATACGTATCGTGGCAGAAAAGGTCGCCAGCAGAAAATTTGTTGTTATATTTCTAAACTCATGTTTGTAAGTGTCTAGTTGGTATCTGAGAAATGTGTAAAACGTATTTTGATATATGGGAAATCCAGACTAACCGTTATATCAAACAATTCTGCGGGAAAGCAACCCGTTTTCAATTAAATTTACATATGCTATCTGACTGCAAAACAAATTATTTAATTAAAATATTGGTCCTAAAAATAGCTAATATTTATCTTAGTCCTGTAAACAATCACAGTACTATAGCTGTTATTGTAATTACAGAGCAAATAACATAAAAATTAACGCATCTGTCTTTCTGATAAAACCACTTGAAAATTCACAAGATAGGAATTTACGGAAATCTGTTACTGGTATTAAGCGTCAGAACCGATACTGATATTTTAACAAAAGCAGTCTTACAGTCACTGTGCTTTACAGTGGACATGAGCTGTGATGGCAATTACATTTATTGGCACACCTGTGCACAGGGAACGCTTGTCTGCTCTGCAACGTATCGCTATTAGGATAATGATGAGACTGACAAAAATCAAATTTCATTTACTGTACTTGCGATGTGTAATGCAAGACAGTATCTAAACAAATTTCATAAAAATCCTTCTGCGTACACAAATCGCTATATGAAGTGCGGTTATACAAAACACAGTCATGAAAGTAAAGAATGAAAAATGAGAAATTGAACTTTACGACTGATAACTGAGAACAAATACTCCAAGTATAACTCTGCTTCACTAAGGAATAACAATATTACACCTTTTCATAAATTTCTCACACCTAGACAAGTAAGCAAAAACATTTCTTAATAACTCTATTGTGTACAACTGCTTTCCTAGACACTTATTTGAGCTATCAGACAAATCCATGTGCTTCACTGTAAAATTTCTGCAGCAAATTTTAACCATACACAGTGTTCTAACAATAAGACACTACAGAGTTACATATAAATACTAAAATAATTGGATTATGTTAACAACTGGATTTATCAGTCTTACGCTCATACAGTCTCTTTTTCTCTCCTCGTAAAATGTTAGAACAAAATCCCTTTTTAAATAATATTGCCTCCGCTATACGGCAGGCCAGCTTTCATCCTTCTCAAACAAAGTACATCGCCAGACTGTCCAACACACACGGACGATTATATCAACACAACAGAGGTCGAGCACATTTATCAAATTCACAACTTCATTCACATTATGGCTAAAACTACCTGACAATCTTAATGACAAATGAGTCAGCTAACTTTCAACCTACTACGTTATGCACATTCAATTGCGCTCTACATAGACTACAGTGCTTTAGAGGGAAGCAGTGGATGGTTGCATAACTTCAAACAGTGCCACAGAACTGCATGGCGTAAGATAACGAAATTTCAGACGAAGCGCCAACGTGACGATGCACAGCAAACTGTGGAATCGGACCGAATATTTGTAGATGAGATATACAGACTTATCCTATAGTTCAGTAAGAAATTTGTTTTCAACTCCGAGCAATCGCGATTTGAATAGCAACCGCATATGAAAGAAACCCTGGAAATAAGAGATACGAAGAGAGTTGTATAACGGCTAACTGACACCAATGTCTTAACCCATTCGTATTCAATTACGCCGACTGTTAATCTGGATATTAAATTGGCTGAAAAGTTATTTATTGTGCTGCGAGAAGTTAGAGGTGCTCTGCCCCTACACTTCTTTCTCGTGTGCGTCAACTTGCAAGAGCAGTAGCGAGAATTTACGTCACAGCAAGCAAGAGTGGGAAAATGGGCACAAGAGAATCTGCAAGTATGGTATGAACACTATTTCCGGAAATATAAAAGATTTGTTCAGTTTGTTAATCAGTAAAATAGATTCCCAGTTGGCAACAATGAATGCTAAAATGGATGCTCAATCAGCAAAAATAGATGACCAGAATAAAGCAATTAAAACTGTTAACAGTAATATTGGAATTGTTAACACCTAGGTAGATTAAATTGGAGCAGAAGTAGTAGCATTGAGTACCGAAATCGGTAATCTGAAGCGTGACGTGGAGTAAGCCCAAACAAAGATAGGATACATAAATAGTCGTTTCGAAACTGAAGTAAGGAGAACCGAACAGGAACTGGTAGAAACTGTTAGTCCCACAATAGAGAGCAAAGTAGCTGAAAAAGTGCAAGTAACTCAAGAAGAGGATGTAGGGAAAAAAACGAGTTTACATACTTTAGTATCTGACATAGGTGCCAAAGTAAATAAACAATCGGTTTTGTGTAATGAAAGGAAGCAGGAAGTGGAAACGTTATCAGTTACCACTTGCCAAGTAGTTACAAGGATAAATGAGTTAGAGAAATGATTAGGAGAAAATCAACACTATGTGTCATACCACGCACATAGCGCTGAAATATTAGCGAAGAAGGAGCGTTTCGATCCCCTCAAAAAGCAGGGTGGACTGCACGCTACAGACTTCATTAAAAATTGTGAAAGGGTATTGCCGGAATCATGGACAGACAAGAGAAAAATAAGTGCAGTAATCAGTGTGTTAGCTGACGAGCCTAAGCGATGGGGCTTAAACATTGATATAACAAACATGAGGCTTCAAGAGTTCAAAAATGCATTCTTGATGTAAACACGCGCGGCTCCATGGAAGAATTTTGTGAAAATTGGAATATTTGCGCGATCGGTAACTGAATCAGTGACTGTCTGGGAGCTGTGTAAGAACCTTCTAGATGACTCCAAGAGATACATCGGTAGTAGTTTGAGAACAATTGCTGCGTTTTTAGAGAAAGTGGAAGACGAATACAGTTGGCGGAATAGCCTCGAAAATGTTAAAAGCCATGGTAGTGGTAACAATTACCACCATACTCACAACCAAAACAATAACAATAACCATGGCAATAATGGTAATAACAATCCACAGCACTATAACAATAATGGTTATTGTAACAATAACAACAACTGTAGAAATGATAGAGGCCAGTACAGTGTGTAAACTTTTAGATGGCAGCCCTCTCCCTAGTCCTGAATCGGTAGAAGTCGGAAAACGTCGGGAGGCTTCGGTAGGCACGCAGTTTCTACTGCTGCCAACATTACGTAGCTGACTGTGTTGTACAAGGTAGCCATTGTCGTCTGCTTCGTTATTGCTTTGCGCTGTACTGTTCTGTGTGTTTTTATTGTGCAGTTGTGCTAAACATTATCAAAATGAGTGAAGAGGCAGTTGCTGGCCCATCTCAGGAGTCGCCAACAACCCCTACCGGTAGGCCTACGGTTGGAAGGAAACCAGTATTACGTAGCGATGCTCGCAAAATTATATTGCGTGTGATTGAATGCTGCGAAAGGGAAAGAGAGCAGGAAAAATTGCTTCACCCCATTTACAAATCTTCAGTGAGAGCTTCTACATACACAGGATAAAGCATGCGTAGCATTGGAAGGTTCAAACAGTTTTCCAAGAATAATCCTGGCGTATCACCACAAACGCCTGGCAAGAAAAGGTGAGTTTCCATTTCAGATATTTTGTTCACGATCACTTTGAAGCAGCCCCCTATTTCGCCCTAATTACCTTATATTTCATTTTACCCTGCTACCGTATAGCTTTGGATGGAAACACCACTGGTTACTGTATTATTTCGAAACACATTCATATTACAGTACATTTCCAAATGGTTTTTGAGCCCATAGTAGACAAACATACATACATTCATTTATATATATATTTTAATGTACATAACGATTTCAGTTTCGTTTACGAACAACATTTAAAGCGAGTTTTACTTCCAAGCCTTTCGTCTGCTTTCGTGTAAGCATGACGAGCAATTTGTTGTGCAAGCACTGCAACTGGTAGGCGTGCCTTGTCTCCCCCCCCCCCCCCCCCCCCCCGGCTCCTCACCACTCACCAGCCAATGCTTGCTTCCTCCTCTCCCCGCACTCCCCTCACAGCTCTGCCGTCTTACAGTTAACACACTGTATCAAGTAAATATGGTACGTGGTCCTTGGAGGAATGATAGTAGACAGGAGCAGATTGATACATCACGGCAGTCTGGTAGCAACAGGTCTGTCGAAAGTAGTCAGGAAAACAACTAGCTGCGCCTGTTAGGGGCCCACCGGGCGTGGGGACACCTTGGCGGCCCAAACCGAAACCTAGACAATACCGCTACGATAAACCAAAAAGGATAACTCAGCGATGGGAGACGTGCGAGAGAGTAAAGAGAGCGACGCACCTAGAGTAGTGATAACTGAGCTGGAAACGGCGGTCAACGCAGCTGCCACTGCTCGTAAAAGTAGTAGTGATATTAGTGTACTGGTGGGGGAGAAGGAAGCGGCTGCTGTTAAAGCAACAACGGTAATGCAAGTTTCAGTAGAGTGTGAGTCGCCAGCGGAAGTAAGAGAGCCGATCTTGAATTAAGTTTCCGTTATCGAGCAGGGAAATGTGGAACGTGAAGAGGTGTGGTGAGGTCAGTTCGGTCTGATGTACAACAAACTGAAAAGTTATAGAATATTGTATGGGAGGTATGCTAATGGGGAGAGTGGACAGAAATTGACGTTTATCAGCCCACAAGAAATTACGTTTTTGAAACGGAAAGCTCTGTACCTGAACGTCAGGCTTGTCCAAATGAAGTTCTTGAAGTAGCCAACCCCAGCAACACCAGTCCTATTGAAAACCAAGGCGGATGTTACGAGGAGCGGTAAGATCAAATTGGCGATAATAACCAGATACAACTAATTGAAAGCCACATGGATTACTATATCTATGAGGTCACACCTGACGTTTTATAGTCAGACGAGAGTGATGAGTGTTGCTTGAGCTCGGCAGATAGAAAAGAGAACAGGGCACATTTCTCCAAAAATCTCGGAAGATGACAGCCATCTCTCCGAAGAATACCAACTTGACATGACAATTAGCGAACTATTGGTTAAATAAAGTTCATTAATCGATGAAACTGATAGTAAGATTGCGGTATTGAGACCGAAACAAGTTCAACTACCACACGACAGACAAATAGAGATCAAAAACATTCAAAAACAAAGAATTAGAAAACCGCCAGATAAACTGCTGTCTGAATCGGAACGGGATAGATTTTTCTGAGACAATCTGGGTATAGATGAGGATTCGTTGTGGGAAGCCCAGACCATTGATAATGACAGGTATAGACACATTGTTGTGCCCGTTAATACGCGTGGCCTACAAATGCAAATTTTGATACAGGGGCAGAGCTAAGTGCTATGTCGGGAAAAACTTTTGAATTATTGAAAGATAAACCAGAAGAAGTAGTAATGCTAGTAATGCGAGTCAAAATAATTTGTGCTACCGGAAGGAACAGCAAAGTGATGAGAAGCCAAATATTTGTATGTTTTGAGATTGAAGGAGAACCATTCGAACAGGAATTT
This sequence comes from Schistocerca americana, assembly GCF_021461395.2. Classification (NCBI taxonomy): domain Eukaryota; kingdom Metazoa; phylum Arthropoda; class Insecta; order Orthoptera; family Acrididae; genus Schistocerca; species Schistocerca americana. Next base: position 688,048,326 of record NC_060123.1, on the reverse strand, counting down.
GTCATTGCGCCAGATCAGTGCACCGATATTATTGTGGGTTTAGATTGGTTGTTAAAATATCGCGCAATTATTAACTGCAATAATAAGATCATGAAGTGCATTTCCAAAGACAAAACTGAAGTAAATGTGAGTTTTGATAAAACGAGTGACGATGTGAGTAGTGAATACCAACCTATTCATCTTGTTACTTGTCCTAATGTGATTGGTTTAGGCAGAAAAATGGAATAATACGGTATCTCCAATATGAACATCGACAATTGTTTGGAAGTCGTAAAAGAGAGAATTGTAGACAGATAGCGAAACGCCCCACCTGAACAAAAAATAAGAAACAAGAACATATTTTCAAATAAACCAGAGCTTGTCACTGGGTATCAGTGCAAGTTAAATGTAATACCCCATGAACCATTCTTTGTAAGACCATATGCAGTACCGCTATCCAAGAAGGAGGCTGTCCAACAAGAGATAGATCTAATGTTAGAATGGAATGTTATAGAGAGGAGCACCACCACCTACAACAATCCCTTAATAATAGCAGGAAAGAGAGATGGTAGAGTCAGGATTGTGACAGACGCACGCACATTGAACAAGGTCGTTCAGCGTGAGATGGATAGACCAAAAAGTATGTAAGAGATACTGCAAAGATTTCACAATGTTCAGTGTTTGACTAGCCTGGACCTTACAACTGGGTACTGGCAAATAGCCTTAGAAGAAGAGAATAGGATATATACGGCGTTTTTATACACAGCAAATGTTACCAGTACAAGGTAGTGTACATGGACGATTTGCTGCTGGCGAATTAGTCATGTCGAGAATATTGCAAATTGTTAGATGAAGTTTCAGTGCGTTACGCAAAGGTGGAATGATGCTGAAATTGAAGAAGTGCGAGTTTGTGAAGAAAGAACTGAATTTTCTTCGTCACATTGTCACAACAGAGGGTATCACTAAAGATCCACAGAAAGTGGAGGCAAGAAAGAACTGTCCTCCACCGAGGATAGGAAGCAGTTAAAGAGTTTCCTAGGGCTCTCAGGATTCTATCGCAAGTTCGCGCAAGGGCATGCGTTCAACAATCCAAACCTGAACAACTTGTTGCGAAAAAATACACCATTTGTGTGGACTGACGAGTGTCAGGCGGCATTTGGAAGACTGTATCATCCTGACCTTGCGTTGACCTTTTCATATGGAAATGGACTCATCTAATTATGGCTTAGGAGTAGAATTGTTTCAAGAGGTAGGAGAAGGAGGAAATAAAGAACACAGAACAGTTGCGTTCACAAGCCGAATTTTGATGAAATGTGAGCGAAACTGTACGATTTATGAGAAAGAATGTCTCGCTGTCATAGGGGGTTTCAGAAAATTTTGGGACTGAAAGATGATAATCCACACGCATCACAAGGCGCTCACTTATCTAAAGGATTGTCATTTACTGCATGAAAAATTGATACGATGGTCTCTTTTCTTGCAGCAGTTTTACTATGACATTTGTTACGTGAGAAGATCAGACAACTGTACATTGAACGTGCTGTCACATTTGCCTGAAACCGATCATCGGCTTATGGAGGACGAGTCTGACGGCGTACTGAAACTGTACTGCTTTCAAGATGTAGAAGGTCGTAAAAGAGTAGAGAGTATATGTAAAAACATGCAACTTCATCAAAACTAGGACGATTGTCTATTAATTGTTAAGAACAAGTGGAATCTGGCTTGCAGGACAGAGCGTATCAAATGGTTCAAATGGCTCTGAGCACTATGGGACTCAATTGCTGAGGTCATTAGTCCCCTAGAACTTAGAACTAGTTAAACCTAACTAACCTAAGGACATCACATACATCCATGCCCGAGGCAGGATTCGAACCTGCGACCGTAGCGGTCCCGCGGTTCCAGACTGCAGCGCCAGAACCGCGCGGCCACTTCGGCCGGCAGAGCGTATCAGGTGATGGTTGTGGAAAGGGGCCAAAATCAGTTACTGACAGTTGCACAAAACACACAAACTTTATTTCCCTAAAAACACTTAATCACACATGCCCTTAAAAGGATTCAAAACAATATGGCAGAAAGCCCGAACACAAGTTATTACAATTGCTTTGAGGAATACATGCAGGTCAAGGCCTTACTGAAAAAAAGAAAATCTTACATAAATACTCGGTTGAAGGCCACACACTGGACACAGAAGTATTGAGGCTTAAGGCCTGGATAACAAGAATGTGAAATAGAGAAGAAAATTTAAAGAGGTTTTAAACAAGTGAATTTTCAAATTTTAATTGAAGACAGCTGAAGGCCTTATCTTAAAAATATTTGACATAAAAGCTTGGCTGAAGGCCACATGCTAAACATATAACAACTCATGGCTTAAGGCCTGGATAACAAGGATTTGCAATAGGGCAAAATTCCCCTTTTTTATTTTAAAGAAATTTTAGTTCAAACAAGAATCTTCAAAGTTTTAATTTAAGACGGCTGAAGGCCTTATTTTTAAATTAAAACAAACTAAATTAATAGGTGGCTGAAGGCCTAGCACCGTACTTGAGACAAAAATCACAATCCAAAAACAACAGAACAATAGTGCACATAGTGTTCCAAGGGTTGGTCTGAGGAGGTAACTCTAACACAAGTTTAGGTGAGACAGGCAGGCAAGTGTAATACTAAATAATCAGATGGCAATCCGACCCAGGGACGGCTGAAGGACCGACCAACAACCTAATCAATTCCCTTCCCCCCAACCAACAACACGACAATGGAAAAATCAGCGAGGACGAGGATACCAGCAGCACTACGTCTTGAAAATTGGTGTCTAAATACGGTCAAGACACAATAACCACTCAAAAATATGAACAACACCAAAGGCTGTCGAAGTACACACCCTGCCAGAGGGCATCAACACAACGAAGAAAAAGTTGTATCCGATAAGAAAGGTAACAGCTAAAGCGGTTTACAACAGATTTGTTAATGATTACTTTGTGCACTTCGGTAAACCAAAAGCGGTTTTGTCCGATAACAGAGCGCAATTTACTTCCAAATTACGGAATGAAGGATCGAAAAATAATGAAGTTGAAGTAATACATATTTCAACCTATTTCCCGAGCGGGAATCCTGCGGCACGGTACATGCGTGAATTAGGTCGGCTTTGCCGAAACGTACTGTCACCACAATCACAGATCGTGGGGCAATTACGTCGGTGAATTCGAAAAAATAACGAACGCCTTGTTCAAAATGGCTCTGAGCACTATGGGACTTAACATCTACGGTCATCAGTCCCCTAGAACTTAGAACTACTTAAACCTAACTAACCTAAGGACATCACACAACACCCGGTCATCACGAGGCAGAGATAATCCCTGACCCCGCCAGGAATCGAACCTGGGAACCCGAGCGCGGGAAGCGAGAACGCTACCGACCAACGCCTTGGACTACGCCACGGACTACAGCACGGTGGAAATATTATGAGACCATAAGTCTAAAAGTTTGGTGGAAGAAATGATTGATTTCCCTCCAAGAGTTGATATTAACCTTGAAGTAAAGAAAGAACACCTACGAGAAATGATAAAAAAGAAACCTGAAGCACGAAAACAGCGTCGTGACGCTAAAGCGCGGTTTGCCAAATTTACTATTGGCGATCTTGCACTTGTTAAAGCACACGACACGTCAAGCGAGATCGACCACGAAATTTCAAACTTTAAATTAATTTCCAATGGACCATTTGAGATTATCAGTGTACCTAATACTGACTTTTACTGTTTAGTTTGTCCTAAATCAGGCAAGCTGTTAGATGTGCGTAATATTGTCGATTTAAAATTGTACCAGTCAAGGACTAATTAGTCCGAAATGAGAAACCAAGCAATTATGTGCTATTCCAGTATTAGTGAAGTTCGTGAACTTTTAGATGTATGTATTATATTACAATTTTATTGTAATCTGTATGATGTGAGTTATTACCGATGCTTTTAGACGAACTGTATGTTTCAGGTCTGTTTACACTTGTGTTCAAAAATGGTTCAAATGGCTCTGAGCACTTTGGGACTTAACTTCTGAAGTCATCAGTCCCCTAGAACTTAGATCTACTTAAACCTGACTAACCTAAGGACATCACACACATCCATGCCCGAGGCAGGATTCGAACCTGTGAACGTAGCGGTCACGCAGTTCCAGACTGTAGCGCCTAGAACCTGTCGGCCACAGCGGCCGGCTACACGTGTGTTATAACGGACAGTATTCAGCTATCCACTTTGATGGAATTAAAAAGAGAACTCATTGAGATTACTCGGGATCGAGTAACAACAATTTGAGGCAGGTGGACGTTCTGGAATGCCACTGTACACTCAAATACGGAGATCGAGCGTGTCGCTATGGCGGACGCAACGATGCTCCGCTTGAACTGAGTCGTTGCCGGCTCTTGTAGCGCTGCGGCGTTCTTTGTGAATGGGCGTGTGCAACGTGAATTGTTTTGTTTCAGCGCCAGCCGTTAAAGGTTTTGATGTAAATGTTTATGTTTGGTCCTGACGTTATTTAAAACACACTTACTCGTGCAATGTGAGAGAACATTTGAAAAAATTTTGTGTTCATTATACACATTTATGTAATGAATTTTTGTAATTACTATTTCTTATCCTGTTCTGAATTTTTTTTACTCTTGTTTATGTACCTTTAAATGATGCTTGACTTTTTCTATGCCAATATTGAGTATGCTTTTGATAAAATTTGTATTAATTTTGAACTTACTGATTTCTTGAAGGAAGTGTTAGTTTTTAAGATGTGTTGTCATACTATAATGTTTTGAGTAATAATGACACAGGGTTGTCACTTACATAAGATGCTCCCTACATAACTGCAATAATTATTTGAATTGATAACCTTGCGATTAATGGAATTTAATGCTGACAAAATTGTTTAACTGTTGCATCTGCAATTTTAGGACATTCCTTGAATTTGTTTCCCCCGAAAAAAAAGTCATGAAATGTGGGGCATGTGTAACACGGAAAATGCAGGATGCATGGCACCTGCTACCGATATATAAATTTTTTTGCTGAATTGCATGTAAATATTTGTAATTTAAATGCTTTCTTTTAATAAGTAAGGACATTGCATCACTATATGTGTAAATTTAGGTAGAAGTCTGTTAACATTTCGTTGTACTTACCTGTGAAACTTATAAGCTCTAGGAAAAAGCCAAAGGAATTGTTATTTGTGTCGACTAGCAACGATAACAGTAGTGCTCGATTAACGGCTATCCCAGCAGCACAACTGAATGTTATTTGATTGATAAAATTTATTTAAATAATAATCGGTTAAACTCATGGCGATTGTGTCCTCATTTTCCCCTGACTTTGTTACCAAGCAGGATCATTGTTCTTTTTTTCCCTTATATGCTAACCGAGTGTCATAAGGAACAAATTGAATAATTACAGCCGGTTTATTAATGAATAATCTCACTTTTAAGAATTTTAGTCTTAGTCTACTTTCAATTAACTGTTGCACAACATAGGCTTCAGTATATGAGTAAAGTAAAGCAATTTCATTTTTCAAGTTTGAGAATCAATCACTGGAAAAAATCCAAATCTAAAGAAATGCACAAATTAAGAGTGCGGAAGTTTTATTTATTTTACATATAGCCTTTAGCACATAGATGCTTGGTTTGGTGCGTATTCTGTTATCTATTTCCGTTCAAGTCAGTAAAAACGGCTCAGTTGTTGAGAGAATAGCTTGAAATCCAATTTGCAAAATAATTAGCTGCAAAGTAAGTGCTTGCTTTTTCTCTAAATTTATTTTATGATGTTACGTTGAGGTCACTGAAAGTCATTGTTCACGTAACGAAGTTCAGTACTAACATACTGAGTCGGGTGTGGCTCGTGTTTGCGCCATTTCTTATTTTAAGTCCTGTTTTTTTTTTCTTTTTACCATCCTTCCACCTCGTTATTTTAGTTTCAATTTCTATTGTCACTGAGTTGCTGCTTTGCCTCCCCAGCAGCGGTGCTTATCTATATGAGCTCTGGTGTACTATGTTTGCTGATTGCCATTACTTCCCGGTTGTCTAGTGTAGGAAGTGAGTTCGGATCTGCCAGTGAGTTGGGAGCCACTAGCAGCGCAGGCAGTTCAGACCTGGCAGTGTTTGACTTAGGACGCGGCAGAAGTTCAGTCGGGGCGCAGCTGCAATGAGGTCCGGACAGCCATGACTCGCCCGACAGTTACTGATACACATCACTTGAGTGCGGACCACCTTGGTTGGTCGTCGGTCGGTCGTCTCGACGGACGACGTGTATGTTGGCCGGCGATCGCTTATGGGTTGCCTGCGTGTGCCGACTCGTGATTCGTCCCTGTTATTGCACAGTCGCTGCAGTTAGTGTTACCTAGTCCGTCGTGCAAGTGTTCATGAAACTGTGTGTAGCTTATGATGTCGACTGCTCAGTTGTGTTAGTGCTGTCTCCGTGCTGAAGTGTGGCAGTCGTTCGGTTGGTGTGAAGCAGCGAGGAAATCTCCGGGGGCCATGGTTTGGCCGGGTCCGCTGGCAGTCTCTACGCAGTGTCGGAGTGTGTGGGGCTGTTCCCATTGCTACGAGTTGCGTGGCTCACCGACCCTGGACACGAAAGTTGAGTTTGGATTTAATTTACCAGCAAGTCAACACCGTTGACATTGTGCCGTTTGGTTCTCGTTGTTGGCTGTTGGGACATTCCTGCGAGCAACAATGTGCGTGTTCGAGTTGGCGAAGGTTTAGCCACCGTCCAGTGGAGTCTAATTTGGTTATTTGCAAGTGAAATGCACCAGCGGAAATTTCTGCCTTGTGGCCGTTAACGTTCCGGTTACCTGCCCCGACCATTGACATAAATTCAGGCAGTGTCCTCTCCTCAGTGTGTTGTCGCTGCCCAGCGTGGTGTGTAGTTTGACAGCTTACTGTATGCTTGGTTGTGGGCGTCCATGCCTTTTACATTCTGCATTGAACTCCCGGTTGTGTGCTGGTCGAGTGGAGCGCAAGTTACCTCGTCGGTGGGTCTGTTGACTGTCTGTTGGTTGGGTTGTCGTTGGATCGAGAACGGTTGGCCCGGCTGCCTGTCTCACCTAAGTGAACGTTAGTATTTCAAGTGCTGGGCGAACCCCGAAACTTGTGAGTGCCGTTAGCTTCACTGCCTTTTCTTATTTTCTGTTTTGTTTATTTGTATGGCTCATAGCCGATGGGTCTGAATTAAAGTTGACTTGTTTTTAGTGGTGTTTTAAGTCATGGGCCTTCAGCTGCTTTAAAATTAAAGTTCCTTCCTTGTCAAGTAATAGATTGTTTGGGCCCTTCAGCCTGATTTAAGATAAGGCTTTGTTGTTTAAATTTATTTTACCTTGAGTTTTCAGTCATGGGGCCTTATGCCGTTTTTAAATTAAGGATCTTAGTCCTTCGAGTATCAGACTGTTTGGGGCCTTCAGCGTAATAGAAGATAAGGCCTTTTGCCTATTGTTTCTTTTATTTAGTTTGATCTTGAGTCTTAAATCATTGGCCTTCAGCAGTCTTTAAATTAAGGATGTTGCTTTTCAAGTGTTAGATTTTGGGGCCTTCAGCCAAATTATAGAACTTATATAACGTGGGTCCTTTTGCATTCTAAATATTCTCTTTGGCGTCTGAATTTTGAGTTAATGGCTTGTAGCTTTTTTTTTATAAATTAAAGTGGTTGTGCCCTTAAGGCATAAGACAGTGTGGCGTTTTCAGCGGATAACTAAGTTCAAGAATTTGTACTGTAATGTTTGGTCAAATAAATAAAGTCATATGTGTTCGAGTGTAACTGACAGCCGCTCATTTTGGTCCCTTTCCACAATTACAACTACCTGCGCTGTCCTGCGGGTTTAGCAGGGCGTTTCACGTACAGTTTAATTGCATATTTTCAGATCATTACTCGATAGTTTTTTTTTTCAAAATTTAATGACGAACATAACGTAAGAGTGAATTCTCAATTTCTTTAGCATTACATACTCACTTAATATTAGTGTCAAAGAACCTTCAGTCAAAGAACCTTCAGTTGCCAGGTCAGTGTTTAATAATACATGTTTTTCTTTCCCATCATCTTCTACACGATTTTGGATGTAAATTACCCTTGTGGGCTGGCGACCGTTAATTATTTCCTTTCCGTTCATTAGTGTAATTCTTGGATTCATGATCAGTGGTACCCGTTTCCTGCCCGGTGTTGTGAATGCACAAAATAACATTCATTTTTCCAAATTATAAGTCTGTTCGTTTTAATTACATTTTATTTTTAGTAGGCTTTTCCATCAGAAGGGAGTGTTGTACACTCTCCTCCTACTTATCGGAATTATTTCTTCGGGAAAGTTAGCCTTATACAGTCAGTAAAAACCCATTAGGCATACACGCGATCCATGGTAATACTTTATATCGCAAGCAGGATAGGTCGATTAGTAAGGGGGAGGTTACAATACCACATCCATTAAGACACCAGGATATAACTTCCATGACACTAGAGGGAGCTATGGAGTGTAAAAACTGTAGAGGAACACGAGAGACTGGAATACATCCAACAAATCATTGAGGACTTAGGTTGCAAGTGCTAATCCGAGATGAAAAGTTTGACACACAAGAGGGATTTGGGCAGACCGCGCCAAACCAGGCAGAGGAGTAATAACTTAAAGAATAAACAAAAAAACGGAAATACTAGCTCAACGTTATGTATTTTAAGTGTATCCACTGCTTCTTTGCATTTGCAGATCATTGGAAAATGGACTAAACTCGTTTAGTTTGATTAATATTACAATAACGTAATCGGTTAATGATACTGCAGTGTAACATTTCTAGACACATACTCGCACATAATTACGCTGAGTCGACTGATATGAGAGTGTTTGTGATAGTCTGCACTTTCTCTGTTTCCGAACGAAAATCGGTTGCTATCTATATATGACTTAATATGAAATCGTTCCAATTATTGCGGGGATGATAATATCAGAGACAGTTTAGTTTACAGGCTACAGTGTCTATCGAACCGTTTGTTGCAATGTGCTTATTAGGTAGAAGAATTTACGTCAGCGTTATTGCATAATATGTTGTTGAACATGACTATTGTTTTGCGTTTCATTAAAATACATGTAGATACTCGTAAATGTTACTGGTTTCTGTTAAGAGGCACAGTTCGACTACATTTCTAGACAACTTCTCCGGACCAGCCAGGTTGTCGACACATTTTACGGATGCCGGATGCTATAATCAACTTACTCTGTATACATGACATTGCGTTGTCGGAATTCGGGACGTGGTGTAAATGGATGCGTGTGCTGTATGCGACGCGATTCGGAATTCTCCTTTTTTTGAGCACAGAACTGTAGTTACTTGGCCCATTCTGCGACAACTAGTGCTCAACACAGTTCAGTGCCATGGGCAGGAGTGTGAGGGGGGCGAATATACGTATGTAGCTGATATTTGCCCACTGAGTACTCAATTTAAAATGTTTTTTCGTACAAATACAATTACCTTCCTCTGAAAATATATTTTCACGGTGTTATCAACTGTTCTGTGTTGTGTAGTGTTTATTCAAGAGAAGAGATAACACTGAAAATACGTCAGGATGTGTTTTGATCCAATCTACGCTGTAGGGAAATAGCTTTCTGATAACTTTTCTTATCGCATATGACATCATTTATTTTGTACTTTGACATTACAGGGTTCCAAACTTTGCTGACATTCTCTGTTGGGTAAGAAACGAACACTCACGCTGATCCAACCTTTTAGCTCAGCTGCGTCGTCTGAATCATGTGGGTTATCACGAAGATAACACGGCGTAGGTCAAGTAAACAGCGGCGACTCGATCTCTGAACCGCTTCACCGCCGTCATGATAACAGCGCTTGTTCTGACTGTAGTATCTGTGGCAGCGATCGCTGACCCCACAGACGGCAGTTTTACGTATCTGTTCTCCTCAGGGACGCCGGAAGCCAGCAATTAGCCCAGGGCGGGATGCGGGAATGGTCCCATCCTTAAATATAGTACTCCAATTTTATTGTTATTTTAAAAAAGGTTTGACATGATTTAAACATAAATAGTGATACATCGGAAATCATTAAGAGGAATGTGGAACAATGTTGTTGTTGTCTTCAGTCCTAAGACTGGTTTGATGCAGCTCTCCATGCTACCCTATCCTGTGCAAGCTTCTTCATCTCCCAGTACCTACTGCAACCTACATCCTTCTGAATCTGCTTAGTGTATTCATCTCTTGGTCTCCCTCTACGATTTTTACCTTCCACGCTGCCCTCCAATACTAAATTGGTTATCCCTTGATGCCTCAGAACATGTCCCACCAACCGGTCCCTTCTTCTAGTCAAGTTGTGGCACAAACTTATCTTCTCCCCAATCCTATTCAATACTTCCTCATTAGTTATGTGATCTACCCATCTAATCTTCAGCATTCTTCTGTAGCACCACATTTCGAAAGCTTCTATTCTCTTCTTGTCCAAACTATTTATCGTCCATGTTTCTCTTCCATTTATTGGCTACACTCCATACAAATACTTTCAGAAAAGACTTCCCGACACTTAAACCTATACTCGATGTTAACAAATTTCTATTCTTCAGAAATGATTTCCATTCCATTGCCAGTCTACATTTTATATCCTCTCTTCTTCGACCATCATCAGTTATTTTGCTCCCCAAATAGAAAAACTCTTTTACTACTTTAAGTCTCTCATTTCCTAATTTAATTCCCTCAGCGCCACCCGATTTAATTCGACTACATTCCATTATCCTTGTTTTGCTTTTGTTGTTGTTCATCTTATATCCTCCTTTCAAGACACTATCCATTCCGTTCAACTGCTCTTCCAAGTCCTTTGCTGTCTCTGACAGAATTACAATGTCATCGGCGAACCTCAAAGTTTTTATTTCTTCTCCATGGACTTTAATACCTACTCCAAACTTTTCTTTTGTTTCCTTTACTGCTTGCTCAATATGCAGATTGAATAACATCGGAGAGAGGATACAACCCTGTCTGACTCCCTTCCCAACCACTGCTTTCCTTTCATGTCCCTCGACTGGTTTCTGTACAAATTGTAAATAGCTTTTCGCTCCCTGTATTTTACCCCTGCCATCTTCAGAATTTGAAAGAGAGTATTCCAGTCAATATTGTCAAAAGCTTTCTCTAAGTCTACAAAAGCTAGGAACGTAGGTTTGCCTTTCGTTAACCTAGCTTCTAAGATAAGTCGTAGGGCCAGTATTGCCTCACGTGTTCCGATATTTCTACGGAATCCAAACTGATCTTCCCCGAGGTCGGCTTCTACTAGTTTTTCCATTCGTCTGTAAAGAATTCGCGTTAGTATTTTGCAGCTGTGGTTTATTAAACTGATAGTTCGGTTATTTTCACATCTGTCAACACCTGCTTTCTTTGGGATTGGAATTATAATAGTCTTCTTGAAGTCTGAGGGTATTTCGCCTGTCTCATACATCTTGCTCACCAGACGGTAGAGTTTTGTCAGGACTGGCTCTCCCAAGGCTGTCAGTAGTTCTAATTGAATGTTGTCTACTCCTGGAGCTTTGTTTCGACTCAGATCTTTGTGCTCTGTCAAACTCTTCACACAGTATCATATCTCCCATTTCATCTTCATCTACATCCTCTTCCATTTCCATAATATTGTCCTCAAGTACATCGCCCCTGTATAGACCCTCTATATACTCCTTCCACCTTTCTGCTTTCCCTTCTTTGCTTAGAACTGGGTTTCCATCTGAGCTCTTGATATTCTTACAAGTGGTTCTCTTTTCTCCAAAGGTCTCTTTAATTTTCCTGTAGGCAATATCTAAAAATGGTTCAAATGGCTCTGAGCACTATGGGACTTAACTTCTGAAGTCATCAGTCCCCTAGAACTTAGAACTACTTAAACCTATCTAACCTAAGGACATCACACAAATCCATGCCCGAGGCAGGATTCGAACCTGCGACCGTAGCGGTTACACGGTTCCAAACGGAAGCGCCTAGAACCGCACGGCCACACCGGCCGGTGTAGGCAATATCTATCTTACCCCTAGTGAGAGAAGCCTCTACATCCTTACATTTGTCCTGTAGCCATCCCTGCTTAGCCATTTTGCACTTCCTGTCGATCTCATTTTTGAGACGTTTGTATTCCTTTTTGCCTGCTTCATTTACTGCATTTTTTTCTCGTTTCATCAATTAAATTCAATATTTCTTCTGTTACCCAAGGATTTCTACTAGTCCTCGTCTTTTTACATACTTGATCCTCTGCTGCCTTCACCACTTCATCCCTCAAAGCTACCCATTCTTCCTCAACCGTATTTCTTTCCCCCATTCCTGTCAATTGTTCCATTATGCTCTTCCTGAAACTCTCTACAACCTCTGGTTTAGTCAGTTTATCCAGGTCCCATCTCCTTAAATTCCCACCTTTTTACAGTTTCTTCAGTTTTAATCTACAGTTCATAACAATAGATTGTGGTCAGAGTCCACATCTGCCCCTGGAAATGTCTTATAATTTAAAATCTGGTTCCTAAATCTCTTTCTTACCATTGTATAATCTATCCGAAACCTTTTAGAATCTCCAGGGTTCTTCCATGTATTCAACTTCTTTTATGATTCTTGAACCAAGTGTTAGCTATTATTAGGTTGTGCTATGTGCAAAATTCTACCAGGCGGCTTCCTCTTTCGTTTCTTACCCCCAATCCATATTCACCTACTGCGCTTCCTTCTCTCCCTTTTCCTACTGACGAATTCCAGTCACCCATGGCTATTAAATTTTCGTCTCCCTTGACTATCTGAATAATTTCTTTTATTTCATAATACATTTCTTCGTTGTCTGTCGTCCGACTCGTCCTGTGTTTACCCGGTGGTGCGCGCTCCACCACCGGCGGCTTCCCCGCCTGGCGGCTCCGATCCGCAGCCCAAGGCGTTCCCGCTGTTGGTTGTGGTTACTACACGATCCGTAGAACGCCAGTTTTCTTTTACCTGATAACATCATCCTCTTGAGTAGTCCCCTTTCGGAGATCCGAATGGGGGACTATTTTACCTCCGGAATGTTTTACCCAAGAGGACGCCATCATCATTAAAGCATACAGTAAAGCTGCATGCCCTGGGGAAAAATTACGGCCGTAGTTTCCCCTTGCTTTCAGCCGTTCGAAGTACCAGCACAGCAAGGCCGTTTTGTTTAGTGTTACAAGGCCAGATCAGTCAATCATCCAGACTGTTGCCCCTGCAACTACTGAAAAGGCTGCTGCCCCTCTTCAGGAACCACACGTTTGTCTGGCCTCTTAACAGATACCCCTCCGCTGTGGTTGGACGTACGGTACGGCTATCTGTATCGCTGAGGCACGCAAGCCTCCCCACCAACGGCAAGGTCCATGGTTCGTGGGGGGGATGTGGACCAAATACAATTTATAATGTGGAACAAATACAATTTATAATTAGCCGCGCCCTACGATATTACCAGCTGCTCAATAGTTATTTATAAGGAGATGTTAGTTCCGAAACTCACAGTCCACATGTATGTGCCATTACAAAATTTACCTCTTGGACACACCGAGGCGCGAGCGACTTGCGGACCAGCAAATATCGCGACATCGGGAAGTAACCGCCAGATGTTGAGACGATGGGAGAAGCTAACAGAATACATGTCGATCACAGCTCATTCGTATACTTAAGGTAAAAAAAAAAAAAAAAAAAAAAAAAAAGTGACCGAGATGCGAATTACAAACAGGGCCAGGAAAGGGAGAAGGGAGTACGTAATTTCACAACTGTTTGCGACATGCCTAGCGTGCAAAGGTTCAAAACTGTCGTGGGGTGTTTGGAGCGTAGGAAATCTGTTGTAATATGTCTCCCTAAAAAAAACTTCCAGAGATTTCTTGTTCTCTGCGTGTGTGTTGAGATTTCCGGCTCTTAATACATGTGACAGCAACAGCAGCGTGGAGGTTTAGGTGTGAAAAACCTGCTGTGCCCAGATGAATACCAGCTCGTTTTTAACGTTTGTCTTTCATTCTTAATTATTGTGATCGAGAAGGCAACTTCGAAGAATAACTAGAGGTGTTTAAACAGGAAAGGCAAGTTTTTTTCGGATGGTAGGAATTTCGGGTATGAGTAACGTCTCTCCTTTGTCTCCGCCGCTGATTATCGTGGCCTGCACGATATGCCTTCTCAGCTCCGTGGTGGGTACGTTGGTGCCACTGCACAATCTTGGTGCAGCTAGGTTAAGTACCAGTTACGTTCTTAACGGAATGATGTCATCCTATAGGAATATTTACGGTGTTCTGGATTTATGTACTTACTTGGTTCATTTGTCATAACATTTAAAAACTAATCTCTAAACTACGCTTAATGTGTTAATTTGATAATTAACTTTCATGGATGACTTTTCACACGTTACCCATCTCACGGAACAGTGTTCCTTTTTCAGAATAAAAGGTAACCTATGTGTTACGTCAGGGTATAGGGTACCTCCATTCCAAAATTCATCCAAATCCGTCCATCGTCTTCAGCGCGAAGGAATAACTAACATACTAACTCGACGAAGAAAGGAAGTAAGCAATTTCTAGAGCCCTACAGTACAAATTTTATAATATTTGTACGTTCAACAGCTTCATCTGCCCTCATGTGTATGACTGGATATGCTCGTATATGACAATCATATCCAGTCTCACTGAAAGGTTAACAAGTTCTGCAATTAAATGACGTCGTTGTGAGTTTCGAAGCGTCTCAGAAGCTATAAGGTACTCCAGACACTTATCCGCTAAAATGCAACGGGCTTGTATGTAAGCATGGATTAAATACTCTGAGGATTGTTCATACATTGTCGATCACGTTAAATCGTGCTATGTAAAACACATTAAACAATAAAAGAATTTTCACAGATACGCTAGAGTCCAAAAATCTAAGAGAAAATAGCTTCTTCTAAGAGTAATTATTGTTCCATATTTCGCATTATATTCTTCAAATCAATAAATATCTTGTACTATACACTTTTAAATGTAGCCTACGTATTAATTCTTAATGTAAGCTAATTTCAATGCAAATTACTTGCAAACCGGTCCAAGCGTTTCAGCGTGAAGGAAAAGCAAACATACACACAATCTTTCGCATTTATAATATATATGGGGTTAAACAATAAACAAATGTTAATAAATGCTATGTGCACTACGGTACTATACGCTGTACGAGATAATGCCGGCGGAATTCCAGCGAACTAACAGTTGTTTATGCTGCAGTAGGTTGTATCAGAACACAGTAGTATACAGAAGTGTATCATCGCGCCGATACGGTGTTAATACTACAAGATCGGTTGCATGTTGGATGCAGCATTTTTCTATACTAGAAAGGCTGTACACATTCGAGGAAATTATACGGACTGTAACGTGTCACTGCATTCTATAGCTCAAATGGCTCTGAGCACTATGGGACTTAACTTCTGAGGTCATCAGTCCCCTAGAACTTAGAACTACTTAAACCTAAGTAACCTAAGGACATCACACACATCCATGCCCAAGGCAGGATTCGAACCTGCGACCGTAGCAGTCGCGCGGTTCAGGACTGAAGCGCCTAGAACCGCTCGGCCACCGCGGCCGGCTCACTGCATTCCATCCAGAAAGGAGACACACCCGAAGAAATCGCGCAAAATGTTCCGACGCACTGCAGGAGGTTTATATACAGCTGTATCACAGTAATAACTATTCCTAATCTTCTGATTTTATAGATGACTTAAGCATAGACGTTATTTATCAGAAATACAGTGTCTCCAAATGCTTAATTTATATACAAAATATAGTGCTCGTTACTCTGATTTAAAATACATTTGTTTCAGCTGTTCTTCTTAACCTTGGAAACAATGAACTATTGAAGCGAGTTTAGTATCATGTCACAGCACTTCGCCTTTGAAAATTATTTACTTACCTTCGTGTGTTAAAATTCATAACATTATTTTAAAGGTACTTTTCCTATTTACAGAAATGACACAATGTTAAATTTTCTGCCTCCAGTGTGTTATTTTCTTCCATTCACATTTGAAGCTTCACATTTTTAAAATTTCACTCACTATTAGAACATTTGCGGTAGCTACAAATTTAAATAACATCTATGAATATATTTACAATTTTCATTATATTTAATTATAATAAATTGATAGAAAGAAAACAGTTTGTAGCACGCTCGCGTGATGTGCCATCGATAAGATCGCGCTCTAAATGTCACATTCATTTTGCAATGAAGTCCTTCCAGCACTTTTATTACAATGTGCAGCGTTTCCTTCACCTCAATGTAATTTAAAACGACGCATTTCCGGACGCTGTGTTACTAAGAAAAACGTTTAATTTCATGCCCTCTGTTGTATCAGAAAACTAGAAGTAGTATTATGATACGACTTGTACAACGTTCTATTAAAATAAGAATAATTACGAATATAGTAAAACAAAGAAATAGTCCTAAATCAACTCTGCGCATGCGCATGAGCCCTGTGGCACTTGTTTGAACGAACATCATCATATATTCAATTTACCACTGCAGCACTGAAATAGCTAACAAAGCAATCGGATGAATCATGAATAAGTGTGCAAAGGTTAAAACTATCCAGAAATAACACCAGCATCATGACGGTTTCATGGAATAGTAGACTGAAAAAATTGTAATAAATATTTGTTTGGATTAGCAGTGGTGGCGACGTTATCAGGAACTCAAGACCGTCACAGAAAGGAAATTGGATCATAGCTCGACCAAGACCCACACAGCAAGATAGAAAGCTAATATGACTGATGAACTTAAAAATTTGATTTCACATGTTACTCAAGGATGCTTTATTGTAAAATGTATGTACGCTCCGTTTAATTTTATTTTGTGAATGAGTTTAATTTACTTTCACTTCACTTTAAAGCAAAAGGGCAAGTGGTATTACGCTGGTTTCTACGTTGACGAATGTTTGGTGTTAGTAACGATGAGATAAGGGGTGTTCTGTCCCCACTCATTTCAGTAAACATATATCAGGGCACTCAACATGTAAACCACAATGAGTATTGCAATGAGTAGAGTATTAAAACGTATTTACTTATAACACTGTCAATGGTACTTAGCGAGCATTTCGTTCAATTTTTGAATCACTTTATGAGAGTGTAGTTGCTTTGACAGATTTGATTTAATTTCCAAGGTCCCCGAATCTGTAAGACGTTCCCAGAATGAGATTTTCACTCTGCAGCGGAGTGTGCGCTGATATGAAACTTCCTGGCAGATTAAAACTGTGTGCCCGACCGAGACTCAAACTCGGGACCTTTGCCTTTCGCGGGCAAGTGCTCTACCAACTGAGCTACCGAAGCACGACTCACGCCCGGTACTCACAGCTTTACTTCTGCCAGTACCTCGTCTCCTACCTTCCAAACTTTACAGAAGCTCTCCTGCGAACCTTGCAGAACTAGCAATCCTGAAAGAAAGGATATTGCGGAGACATGGCTTAGCCACAGCCTGGGGGATGTTTTCAGAATGAGATTTTCACTCTGCAGCGGAGTGTGCGCTGATATGAAACTTCCTGGCAGATTAAAACTGTGTGCCCGACCGAGACTCGAACTCGGAACCTTTGCCTTTCGCGGGCAAGTGCTCTACCAACTGAGCTACCGAAGCACGACTCACGCCCGGTACTCACAGCTTTACTTCTGCCAGTACCTCGTCTCCTACCTTCCAAACTTTACAGAAGCTCTCCTGCGAACCTTGCAGAACTAGCACTCCTGAAAGAAAGGTTTCCTGTAAGACGTTGTTGATGTACAGCTGATCTGAGACAGTTTTACACATGATGTTAGTAGTGAATAACCTTCCTCCTCCAGCTACAGTCACTGGTTGATGGTAAAAGATGCGCAGAGCTACACATACGTTAGGAAATAACATTGAAATTTTAAGCTCAAGTATCTTATTCAAGAAGTATAATGACTCTAAAGTAATGTCTTCAAAGTATGAAGTATGAATAGTTTCCAAGTATTCTATTTCTCCTTCTAAATCTGTTGTGACATCATTATGGTAACTTGTTGTTTCTGCGACTTAAACCTCAGTGATCTTTGAGTGTCTCCATAAAAAACAATGTGCCATCTAACATCTTCACTGATTTATATCGGGTTTTCAAGTTAGATGCTAGATTTTCAATAACGTCGTAAAAACATTCGTCTTGGATAAATTTGCTGAATCCAAATCTGCCATTTCATTCCTGGTTTCATCATGAATGATTTAATGATTTCCGCTTCTTAGTGCGCAACTCTGAGAATTTGGGACCGCTGCTAACTGCACTAGCAACAACTTCAGATTGACTTTTCGTGAAAATATTTTAAGTAATTTAATAAGCTATCGATGTTTCTTACCTCAGCATCAATGGTAGTATTTTGAGTTTGTAATAATTTGCCTCTGTACTCAATTTGTACCAACAGCTGATGCCAAATTGGTGCCGCTTTCAAAAATCTCACATAATCGAAGTCATCCCTTACGGCAGGATGTGTTTCAGGTGACAAATTTATCATATCCAGGTGAGACGGAACTGGTCTTACAGCGTGAACTCGAGTACTCCAACGGGTATCAGACATGGAGTATAAAGAGTCCCCTATTGCAGAACTCCTCCTGAACAGGTTGTAAAGCTCCTGAATCATTCTGAAAAAAGTATGTGCTTCATGACAACTCTCAGCTGCACGTACTCCACATAAGGTTGTGACAGGCACAGGGAGAAAATTTTTGCAAGATGTTTCTACTGAAGAAAATGTGTCTGACTTTCTTTATAAGCCCTACTCATACTACCTCTGTTATCCTAAACCTGTTGGCGGCATTCACTGACAGGAAATGAGTGTCTCTCAAGTGTCGATCGAATTAAATGTGCAATAGCAGCTTCCGTTTTTTGACTCAAGTTTACACATTTCATAAACTGTTCATGTATTTAATTTTTATTAGTTTTGCTATTGAGATAAATATAAAGCAGGATTAGTGTTGTCTGTTCACCACGATTTGAACCAGGAAATGCATCAACAATAACCGTACAATAATTTCTCTCTGGTACAACATGGCACTCCTACCATGATCGGCACAACTAGAAATGAAATCATTCTAATATAACCAGATTGATAATGCACTTGTATACTGTTTCCAGCTTCTTGTCCATGTATGACCTTGCTAATGAGTTTCCCCGGAATTGGATCATAGTGACTGAAGATCTCTAATATTCCGAGGAAATTTGCATTATTTTGATCTCCCATTTTCTGATATAAACCTCTGAAGGCCAAGTGTCTTTCACTACGAAATATCGTCACATCAAGTAATCGTATTAGGATCTGTTTTCAACCAAATTTCCATCTTCAATCTGCTTCTGGATGCCTTGGAATACAGTACCGAAGAGCTTTAATGGAATCTCATTTAAAGTAACATTCTTTAGAAGGTCGCTAGACTAATATTCTGGGCTCCTCTCATATAATTTCTTCCACCTTACTCGACATGAATTTCCTGATTTTGAACGAACCGTTTAAACGAACTGTCTTAACCCAACTAGATAAAATACGCCGTGTAAAAAAAAAAGTGTTTGTTGACTTTCTCTCCTGAGTGACCAATCAGAAGGCATACATTCATTGTTCGGAAATTTACACTGAACTAGAGAGGTAGGAAATAGAGGGGAACTAGCATCCGCTAGGAAGAGTTTGAATAGTTTTACTGCGTCTTCTATTAATTTATCTATAGAATTTAAAGTGTTTAAAACTATAACACCAGAATCTTTAAGGGCATTAGTAGATTGTTCATCTGGCCAAAAATGAAAACAGCTGAACTGCTAGATCTGTCTTTCATGAATGACATAAATGTTAAGAAAGTGTACTATAAAATAAAGAGAATTATCTTGTGGCAAATACCTTCGGCAAGATTTTTAACTTGGTTCACCTGAGTAATGATCATAGCCGATCATGATCACTGGAGCCTGTTCAGTGGCACATTCTTCCTGTTCCAGTGGGTCACGACTCGCTGAAAGCTGTTCGATTCCTGGCCAATGGACGGTATGACAAGCCTTGACTCGTCACAGGTATTCAGTCACATTTAACGACCTTGCTTTTTGTGTTTAGTCTCTAAGCCTTCTCGTTCAAGAAAGCAGTTAGTAGGTTCCTACTAGAATTTTAAACGGATGATACACGTAAACCTTGTGAACACTTACAAGGGAACCTCCCCATCGCACCCCCTTCAGATTTAGTTATAAGGTGGCACAGTGGATAGGCCTTGAAAAACTGTACACCGATTAATCGAGAAACCAGGAAGAAATTGTGTGGAACTATGAAAAAAATAAGCAAAATATACAAACTGAGTAGTCCATGTGCAAGATATGCAATATAAATGTTGATATTGGCTCAGGAACTCCGTGGTCCCGTGGTTAGCGTGAGCAGCTGCGGTACGAGAGGTCCTTGGATCAAGTCTTCCCTGCAGGGAAAATTTTAATTTTTTATTTTCAGACAATTATCAAAGTTCAGGCACTTACACAATATCAACTTCGCTCTCCAAAATTCCAGGTCATGTTCAGATTTGCTTGGACATATGCAGGTTTGACGGTCTACACGGGGAAAAAATTGAAAACGTTAAAAACATATGTTTTGACAGAGCACAAGGAAAACTGTGCGACTGTGAAACTGTTGCATTCATTTGTTGTAGTTTATGTGACAATCTCTTATGTTTTCATCACTTTTTTGGGATTGATTATCACACCCACAAGAAAACCTAAATCGGGCAAGGTAGAAGAATTTTTTACCCGTTCGCCAAGTGTACAAGTTAGGTGGGTCGACAACATTTTCCTGTCATGTGACGCACATGCCGTTACCAGTGTCGTATAGAATATATCAGACGTGTTTTCCTGTGGAGGAATCGGTTGACCTATGACCTTGCGATCAAATGTTTTCGGTTCCCATTGGAGAGCCACGTCCCTTCGTCTACTCATCGCACGGTTTTGCGGTGCGGTCGCAAAACACAAACTTATTACAGTGAACAGAGACGTCAATGAACGAACGGACAGATCATAACTTTGCGAAAATAAAGAATGAAATTATTTCACTCAAGGGAAAACTTGAACCAAGGACCTCTCACTCCGCAGCTGCTCTCACTAACCACGGGACGACGGCGCTCCTGAGCTCACCATATCCTTAATGTTGCCTATCTTGCATATGGACTACTCAATTTGTATATTTTGCTTATTTTTTTCATAGTTCCACACAACTTCTTCCTGTTTTCTCGATTGATCTGCGTTCAGTTTATCAAGGCCTATCCATTGTGCCAGCTTATAACTAAATCTGAGGGGGGTGCGATGGGAAGGTTCCCTTGTTAGTACGTCCTAGTGCAATTTTATTCCCTTGAGAGAGTTTCCAGCAGAAATCTGTTGTGTACAGTATATGGACCCACGGATATGGAAAGCAAATGTCGTAATGAATATTGCTCCCCTCTTCCTTACAAGATTCAGCTCGCAATATCCGACAATTGTGGATCACGTACCAAACTCACTGCTATAAATGACATGAACATATTAACTCGACTAACTTTCAAGAGAAGGAGGTATAGGTAGCTAGCTATAAGCATGCGATACTGTTGCTCACATATCGGTAAAATTACGCAGCACATTGATTCATAACCACTGATGGCAGTGACCACTGCATGGGGGCTTAATTAAATAGTTTGAAAATAATTTTTAAATTTTTAGTAGCTGTCTGTCCGATTACGCTGTGTCTCGTAAACGGTTGGCCCTGACTAGTATTAATACGCAATCTGACTGCATAGAACAACAACAAAGAATGAAATGAAAATTTTCGTTAACACAATTAATTAAGTCCCCAGCAACTATAAAACCAACGCAACAACAAGCACAAGTGTAGCTGTTCTGTGTGTGGGAGTGTGACTCAACGTACACATCTGGCACGGTTCTTCTTCAACAAGACAAGAAATTTTAAATACCATTTATACTGAAGTAACTAAAAAATAGAAATACTATAATTGCGTAAGGAAAGCAGAATTGCACTCTAATACAAGAACACAAGCCAGATGCTTTGTTGACTAAACCTGTAATGATGCATTATTCAGGACACTGAAATAATGAGAAAAAAAAGAAAAGTAGTTTGTTACCTTAATTTATATTGATGAAAAGCACTCTAGACATTACAATCTCTCCACACCGACTCGCTACTACCACATCTCAACCAGAACTCTCCAATATCACATCTCAGCAAGCACTGCCTACTAGCACATCTCAACAAACACTCTCTGCTACGAGTTCTTAACAAGCACTGACTACCACGAGTCCTCGACAGGCACTGACTACTACGAGCTCTCCCCAAGCACTGTGTAGGCGGCTTAATAATACTCTTTGGCGCAATCTCTGGCGCAGTGGCTCAGTGTAGCCACCTTTCATATGCCCCTCCTCCACAGGCCAGAATTTGATTGTATTTTTGCCAGCATTGGTGGTGAAAATACCACCAAATTCGTCCACAAAAATACAGACAAAAATAAAAGATAATATTAATACCTAAATATCACATAACTAGTTAAAATTTTGCTTTGCACTGACCTTTCAATAACCTAATATATGAAATACAGTAAGCAATACAACTTCTTTTCATACATGTGACTTTACATAGGAGTTCACACAATACACAAAAAATCAGTTTATACAAAAAAAAAACACCAACAGGTGACATCTTTTCAGTAGAATCAATCCATCAGTGGCACCCAGCAATGTTGAGTAGGTGCAGACAGCAAGAAGTAATATCATTTCAGTAGAAACAGTTCTAACAGTGGCACCCAGTAGTGTTGAATAAGTGCAGACACCAACAAGTGACGTTATTCCTGTAGGATTAGTCCATTAGTGGCACCCAGCAATGTTGAGCAGATGCAGACAGCAACAAGTGACATTATTTCAGTAGAAGCAGTCTATCAGTGGCACCCAGCAATGTTGAGCAGGTGCAGACACCAACAAGTGACTTCATTTCAGTAGAAGCAGTTCATCAGTGGCACCCAGTAATGTTGAGCAGATGCAGACAGCAACAAGTGACATTATCTCAGTAGAAACAGTTCCATCTGTGGCACCCAGCAATGTTGAATAGGTACAGACACCAACAAGTGACATTATTTCAGTAGAAGCAATCCATCAGTGGCACCCAGCAATGTTGAGTAGGTGCAGACAGCAAGAAGTAACATCATTTCAGTAGAAACAGTTCTAACAGTGGCACCCAGCAATGTTGAGTAGGTGCAGACACCGACAAGTGACATCATTTCCATAGAAGTAGCTCCATCTGTGCACCCAGTAATGTTGAGCAGGTGCAGACACCAACAAGTGACATCATTTCAGCAGAAGCAGTACATCATTTGCACCTAGCAATGACGAGCAGGTCCAGAGAGCAGTCCATAATATTCACTATCACTGATCACACTGTTCATCAGAGTTTATTAGCAGAAATTAAACATGTCCTAGTGGCACCAATCATGTAGAAAAAGTACAAGTAACAGTCCATATTATTCACTATCGTAATCACACAGTTCATCAGCAGAAATTAATCATTCCTAAGTGGCACCCATTATGTTGAAAAGTGCAGGTAACAGTTCATAATATTCACCATCACTAATCAGACAGTTCAAGCATGAACAATAGTTTGAATACACATACAAATGCTTTTACAATGCTCTTACACTAAACATACAAATTCTAATAAACACACAAATGATATCAGATAAGTGTCATATTAACTATTACGAATACTC
Source organism: Schistocerca americana (assembly GCF_021461395.2). Taxonomy (NCBI): domain Eukaryota; kingdom Metazoa; phylum Arthropoda; class Insecta; order Orthoptera; family Acrididae; genus Schistocerca; species Schistocerca americana. Next base: position 688,024,662 of record NC_060123.1, on the reverse strand, counting down.
AAATATCAGTAAACCTATAATATTTATGGGTGTCAGTGCAAGCCACTACAAACAAATAAAATAATATTTAGGAGATAGGTGGGTAGGATTAGGAAAGGAAAACACACAAAACACACTCACTCATCTTTCATCCACATTAAGTACTACTGTGTAATTGAATAGTGTTAACAGTGTAAATGTAATTCTGTCAAAATTTGATGTTCATCTTGTGTATCAAGTAGTAGTGGCAGCAATGTATAACAGTCAATAATAGTTAAGTCAACGTCATAGTCATCATGTCAAGACCAATGTTTGCCAAGCCAAATCAAATGTACTGTTGCTGAACAACTGTCAATGAGCCAAGATATGCAAATACTTCCTCTCTCCAAAAAAAAAAGTATATACTGCTTAGTGATTTAACAAAGTGTGTGTAGACAATCTTCCTTCCACTTTAGTGTTCTAGTCTGCTATCTTCATCCTCCTTGTTCCATATAGACCAACAAAAAAAAAAAATATGCACCTCACTTACTCTACCTCTTATCCACCAAAACTCCAATAATCATCAGCATCACATAATCTCAATACTTCAATAATACCTCTTACGTCGATACATATAAATCTTATCATCAATATCATTTTGTCCACAAAAACTCCAATAATCATCAACTTCACATAATCTCAATAATACTTCTTCAATACGTCGATACATATAAACCTTATTGCCAATATCATTTCACTTCCATAACAACTCTTTCCTCTAGTCAGTCTCCTCGAACAAGTACAGATAAAATCCTAATGCAAACTTCATCATCCTATACAATCCGAAGACACACTGTCAACACACAACCTCTGTGTAATCCATCTGACCCAAATCTTCTACTCATTATGAATTATAAACAAAGAAATGCACACATGACCTCTAACAGACTTAGTTCGAATAACTCTCAGTAATTAAATACGATTACGGAGTGTGAATGATCATAATATTTCAGTGTGTACACCACTTCAAGAATTATGGCAAACAGAAGCAAACATGTGGAGTATTTCTTGTGTCAAGTGTCACTTCCTATTTCAATTGCTCACGAAAAATGCAGTGTAATAACTGTCAATGGTCTAAACCTAGTTTCGGTATGTCATGTCGTTAGCTTCCTTCCTATTAACAAAAATTTATGCAGCTTTCATAAAACCTCCAGCTCATGTGACTTCTATGAAGTTTCTTGTACTAATGTCGTTTATGTCGAATTATGGGAGTTCATTTTCCTATCTTAAAAATATAAGGCACTGAGCGTAAGCAAAACATGCAATAGCGAGTAAATATACCAGTAAAGAACAGAATGTCAACAAGTGGATGCAGCACAATTCTTACGAGGCTCTGCCAAGCGAACAATCTGTAACCTATACCATAGTGTAACCTAAACTCTATGTTCGTACACTGTACATCAGCATTGCTATATACCAAATTAAAGGGTAGTTATGACAACAAAACAGAAATGTGTAAATATGCAATCCATACGAATAGCAGTAAACATATATCTTACGTACTAAACAGGTCATTAGTATCATATCAGCATAAGCAAATAAATGTTCATATGTCTTCTTAATAAGTAAACATGAAGGCGCAAGCAGATAAATCACAAAGTATAACTTACATACCTAACCACATCAGCACAATTAATCAGGTGACAATTATAATTTAAATAAATAAGCACAGCAGGCACATAATAAAAAAAATATGACATCAGTGAAAAAGCAGTGCAGCCAAGCGATGCATAATATACACAAGTTACAACCCAGTTCATTAATAATCATTGTCAAAATCAGTTAACGTACGCAAGCACGTCGCTTCACAAGTAAATTCATAGAACATGAAAGTAGCACAAAGTATGAATCACGTAATCGCGAGCAGCAAATTACGTCTAAAGTACGTACCTAAGTGCAAATATGTTACCTGAAAAAATAAACTCAATTAATAGTTACCTTTTTAGTTTATTAGTTTCTTCTTCGAAATTACATTCTTCCTGAAAATTTCTTGATAGCAAGTCGTCTTAACGTCGGACAAGCACAGAATTTACCTGAAGTTCTTAAATATTTTATAGAACCGTATCCTGAAAAATACTGAATGTTAATAACATAATTCATCAAATCACTATTGCTTTATACTGAATTTAATCGGAGAAATTAAACTGTGTATTTGCTTACGGCTGTCAGTGCATTCGCACTGAGCGCTCGATCAGCTGTAGGCGCGTGACGTAGGAAGTAATTGTTTGCGATCAACGACTGCCTTGTGCAGCGCGCAGACTTGACTGTTGCTTTGAGTATATGCCGCCGCCAAAACACAGGGCGGTATCCTTGTATTCTCTGCATGTTTACATCTAGCTATTAGTTTGTAAGTCCGTCGCCAAACAAAAATCTTTAGATAAATCCGGATGTGAAAGAAGTGGAGCAGCAACTAAAGCATCACGAAGTTGTTCAAATTCTGACTGAGCTTCCTCATCCCAACACCAATTAGATTTTTTTCCAGAGAGTTCACATAAACGAGGTGTGGCCAAATCGTCCAATCTAACAAAGCGTCTAAGAAAATTACAGACACCAAGGAAACTACGAACATCACGTTTTGTAGTAGGAACAGCATAGTTACGAATAGCGTCTAATTTCTCTGGATCAGGAAGAATACCTTCTGTAGAAATAATGTGACCGAGAAATTTCACCTGAGAACGACCAAATTCAGATTTTCCCAAGTTTACTGTAATGCCAACTCTTGCAAAAATACGTAATAATGAATCCAAAATTTGTTGTGCTCACTCCAAGAACGTTTAGCAATAAGAATATCGTCAACATATGAAGTAATGTTGTCACGAAGGTAAACGGGTAAAATTTCGTTTAAACTACAAATGAATGCTGCAGAAAATACAGTAAGCCCAAACGGTAATTCCAAAGTCACTTTTGGGTAAATTAGTCATATCCGGTTATTGTTTGCTTACTCTCTAGATAGATTGATAGTCGAAGAGTTGGTTTGACAGATGCAAAGAATAGTAAAAGAGTAGGCAGCGGTGCAGAAAACTAAAAGGGAAATAGCACCACTACAGCTCGGGGCCCTATGCTCGCTACGGCACATATTCACTTAGAGTAGTGAATCCCCTGAGGACTTAAATAGCCGCACATAATTTCTAGTTTGTGACTTAGTGGCAAATTTGGCAGAAGTGCGTACATAAATTGATCTAACCATGCACATGGATGTATGTCATTCTTAGAATTGCGAAAGATCTTAAATTTCCGAACAGTTAAGAAGTGTTTATAGTCAAAGTTTTCTCCTCGTGGCGACGAAGACCTACCGCGTCTGTCCCAGTCACAATGACTATTGTTGTTAAATTCGCACGCCTGGCGCTCTCTTGTTGCATCCCGTAAATGAAACAAATTATTTTCTTCACACCCTTCTGCTAAACTAACACTGGTCAATTTATCTGAGATCTCCTCAACTCTTTCCGATGAGTGACTTAATTGTTCTTTCTGTTTATTTACGTCTTCTGTAAATGTCGCGACTCGGGTTTCAGTGTTGTCACATTTAGTAGTTAACTGTTCACACTGTTGCGTTAAGTTATTTATTCTGTCATTTGGTACGAATTCCTCGATTCTTTCAATTATTTCTTCCTTATCGTGTGCACGTTGTAAATTTAATTCTGAAAATTTTTGTACTATCACGCGATCTTTTTCTTCCTGTTCTCTGTCCTGTTCCTCTTGTCTAATTTCTGATGAAATTAAACTATTATTGTAAGAATGCAAAATCGTTTGCGCCTCCTCTCTAACTTCCCTCTTTAATTCATCTTTCATGTTTTTGAAACACGTCCCTGTTCGTGAGCCTAACTGTGTTTACATTGTTTCCATCTCGGTTTTACTTGTTCCTATTTGTGAGCCTAACCGTATTGTCAAAGTTTCCATCTTCGAGTTAATTCTTCCTATTTGTGTTTTTAATTCAGATCGCAAAGTTCCCATCTGTGATCCCAAATTTAATATTGCACTCATTAACTGCTCCATTTCTTCTGTCGTTAACCACGTAATCTGTGAATTTTCTGATTGAGAAAAATTTTGAACTGTTTCCGGACTATTTTCCCTGCTTATTAAATTGTTTTCAACACCATTATTCATCATACTGTTGACCTGTGTTGGCGAGTTCGCCATGTCAACAATTTCGTTATTCTGGCTATTCATCATTTTTGCCTTTTTCATAGATCGCGTAATCGTTTACAAAATATACAAAACTCGTCACTATATGAAAATTGCACACAATGACACTTTATCTCCAACAATACCATTCACACGAAATGTTTCCTTCAAACACGATTAATCGAACAATTGAAATAATTGCACTAAATTGTCAAACCCGTAGACAAGACAACACATTTAAATTCTACAAAAAAAAATACCATTAGAAGAATGCCAATTACCAAATCTACACATGCAAAATAGACTACAATTACTAAAGTACAAATTACTACAACAATACTACTGTCTACTATTTTTATAATCAGAAGATTCCAAGGGACGATCCGAAGCAGCGGTCGCCACGTGCATGGGGGCTTAATTAAATAAAATGCAAATATTTTTGGTTTTTAGTAGCTGTGTGTCCGATTACGCTGTGTCTCGTAAACGGTTGGCCCTGACTAGTATTATTACGCAATCTGACTGCATAGAACAACAACAAAGAATGAAATGAAAATTTTCGTTAAGACAATTAATTAAGTCCCCAGCAACTATAAAACCAACGCAACAACAAGCACAAGTGTAGCTGTTCTGTGTATGGGAGTGTGACTCAACGTACACATCTGGCACGGTTCTTCTTCAACAAGACAAGAAATTTTAAATACCATTTATACTGAAGTAACTAAAAAATAGAAATACTATAATTGCGTAAGGAAAGCAGAATTACACTCTAATACAAGAACACAAGCCAGATGCTTTGTTGACTGAACCTGTAATGACGCATTATTCAGGACACTGAAATAATGAGAAAAAAAAAGAAAAGTAGTTTGTTACCTTAATTTATATTGATGAAAAGCACTCTAGACATTACAATCTCTCCACACCGACTCGCTACTACCACATCTCAACCAGAACTCTCCAATATCACATCTCAGCAAGAACTGCCTACTAGCACATCTCAACAAACACTCTCTGCTACGAGTTCTTAACAAGCACTGACTACCACGAGTCCTCGACAGGCACTGACTACTACGAGCTCTCCCCAAGCACTGTGTAGGCGGCTTAATAATACTCTTTGGCGCAATCTCTGGCGCAGTGGCTCAGTGTAGCCACCTTTCACCACCCAAAGCACTATCTGCTCAGAACAACTGATTGTGTAAACGTGCACATTTAAAACCGTTTGTAAGGCAGCAGAACTGAACAGAAAAGAGAAATATTTGCTAATTGTTTTCTTCACAATGATAATTACTCTGCCACTGATTTAGAGGAAAGAGTAGAAATATGGAACAGCACTTTGTTTTTCGTACATAAATTTCTCAATTTTTTCACATTAATCAAACAAAATATCTGTAGCAGATACTTGGGCGATGCATTTTAATGCTTCCTTTGTTTTGAAATACATACAACGTGTGCAACATGTCTAAATTAGGCTTAACACAAGGCTGGACGTTTTTCTTCTTCAGAATATGAGTTTAAGTATGGAACACTCCATTAGTTTAAATTTTGTTAAGGTTGATATAAATAATGAACAATCTAATAACTCAGGATCAAAGACAACACTCGAGTTTAGGACCACTAAGGAAACTGCGTCTTTCCCCTGGTGCCTGGACTTTTCTTCTTTTGTACAAAAGGCAAGACTTGTCACGGTATAATTTCAGATGTGGCGGAAGTTGGTGTTGTCTCGATTTCGACATTAGCCTATCCGTTTGCATATGGTTCATTGCTTCTATAATTGGGTAAACTCTCAACTACTCCTTCACTGCGGGCAATCAAATATGCATCTGTGAAAATTTGAGAATTTAATGGGTGTGTTCCTTCCATCTTAAACCCATTCACTATCTCCCCTGTCTGGTTCCTGAGATAGGTTTTTCCAAACATTTCTCTGATGTCCATGTTTGTTACCGGACGTGCATTTTGCCTCATGCAGACGCGTATCTGCTCAGAGTAATGGGCTTTCCAATGGCTTATGAAAACTCTATCCAGCGCTCGCGTCTTGTGATACGCAAGAGGAGGCAGGCACAAGATGCTGAGATGGTTTTCGCATGCGAGATTTATAACATCCACATTTCTGGAGTGGCTAAAAAGCCCGTCCGGAACCAGAAGCACGAGTCGTTTTGGTATGGATTCACCTTACGCCGGAAGTATTGAGACCAGTCAGTGAAGAGCTAGCCCTGAATCCATCCAGAGAGATGGCATGCAGGAATGGATCCAGGTGGAGCACCTCGCATTAGCTGACTGCTGAGGTCCTTACGGGGGATATCACCATGGACGGGACAAAATTTCCTGCAGCACTCATCCAATGATCAACGTTCTGCAGAAGAGGTGGTCGCTACTGGCGCAAACCTTTCTCGCAATATCGTGGGAGACCTCGCTATGCACAGTGCTCAGATCAATTTCGTCGACGTTGTGTTTTCTATCCGGTGGATAGCTGTTTTTCTGTATTTATTGCGAAAGCAGGCAGAAAAATATTTCCACATTTGGTCTCGTGAAGTCTACAGATCTGCTGAATAATGGTGCTGCCGGTTTTAGAATCGAAAAATCTTTTTTATGCCGCTTCAAGAAAAAGTGTATCCACCCTTTTCCTGCTCGTCTACCCAAAAATAGGTTCTCAATAGAACAGCCTTCGGCAAATTGAAATGCCATCTGTTATATTTTCGGGTAATTCCAAAAGATTTACTATTTATTGTAACCTTATCTTCATTCACTGTTCGTGAAAGTTCGGTCTTGGTTGCTAACTTAGCTGGTAAATCAGATTTGTCAATATATTAGTAATTTCCGTATTGTAACAAGACTGAAACTGTAAATCACCAACCTGCACCCATTATTCTGCCTAATGAATCTTTGAAAAAGCTTCACTCATTCGCAAGGACTGAAAACTGCAATATGAAAGAATCTCAAGGAAGTCTACAGTTGCTGAACATGGTTTAATGCAGCTTACCGGAGAACAGTTCTTGCAATGCGGGAAAGCACAATATTTCACATGACTACTCCTCTTTCGTATCTGTACCTCTTCCTCTACGTGCCATAAAAGGCCTGCCAGCACAATGACAAAATTCTGAATGAGATGCAGGTGACAATGTACTTGTCAATAGCATGCGGAGGTATTGACCTGACCACTTGAATTGTTGTTACATTATCTGTTTGTGACTTTATAAACACAAATACCTTCCCCATATAAAATTCATTCATTGACAGTAGCGTTAATATACTTAACGCCAGTGGGGCTAACCACACGTTTATATGCTGTAAACGTTCCAGCCACTCTCCACTAAGGGATACTTTTTCTTGAAATAAGATAATTTTCAGCAACCATAAAGGTTGGCCACTTTGCAGTTTATCAACAGTGAAATACATAGAAGAAAATTAGTACCAATCTGTAACAACATTACATGTTACCAAAACTAATCAGTGAATCTCACGAAATTGTCAGAATATGAGTATAATCAAAATACGCAAAAAATAACATGACGTTAATGAGGACGTAGTTACTGACAGGAATAACTCAGAACTTCTTTAGTTAACATATGCACCACTGCTGCTCATGGTGTTAGATGATCGCTCCACGAAATGCCAACCACAAGTGGGAAGTCGAAACGTTCGAGCAATACAGAGAGAGCAAACGTGGTAAGTAGCGCTCAGTAGCGATACATGTGGACAAACAACGAAACACACCGAATATACGTTCGAATAACGGAACTGGAATGCAATTGTAGGGGAAGGAGTAGAAGAAAAGGTAGCAGGAGAATATAGGCTTAGGACAAGAAATGAGAGAAGAGAAGGACTAACTGAGTTCTGTAATAAATTTCAGCTAGTAATACCGAATACTCTGTTCAAGAATCACAATTTGAGTAGTTATGCTTGGAAAGGCCGGATGATACGGGAAGATTTCAGTTAGATTACATCATGATCAGACAGAGATTCCGAAATCGGCTACTGAATTGTAAGGCGCATCCAGGAGCAGATGTAGACTCAGATCAGAATGTAGTAGTGATGAAGAGTAGGCTGAAGTTTAAGAGATTAGTCAGGAAGAATCAATATGCAAAGAAGGGGACACAGATACTAAGGAATGGTGAGATAAGCTTGAAGTTCTCTAAGGCTGCAGATAAAGCAATAAGGAACGGATAACTCGGCAATATATTTGAAGAGGAGTGAACATGTCTAAAAAGGGCAATCACAAAAGTTGGAAAGAAAAACGTAGGTACAAAGAAGGTAACTGCCAAGAAACCAAGGGCAACAGAAGAAATACTTCAATTGGTCGATGAAAGAAGGAAGTACAAAAATGTTCAGGGAAATTCAGGAATGGAGAAATACAAGTAGCTGTGGAACGAAATAAATCGGAAGTGCATGGAAGCTAAGACAAAATGGTTGCAGGAAAAATGTAAACAAATCGAAAAAATAATGATAGTTGGAAAGACTGACTCAGGATACAGGAAAGCCAAAACAACCTCCGGTGAAATTAAAATCAAGGGTGGTAACATTAAGAGTGCAACAGGAATTCCACGGATAAACGCAGAGGAGAGAGAGATAGGGTATCGAGTAATAGAATTTAAGAGAGGTTTTGAGCACTTAAGATCAAATAAGGCAGAAGGGATAGATAATATTCCTTCAGAATTTTTAAAATCATTGGGGGGAGGTGGCTCAACACGACTATTCACGTTGGTGTGTAGAATGTAACAGTCTGGCGATATCCTATCTGGTTTTCGGACAAATATCATTCGCACTATTCCAAAGACTGAAAGAGCTGACAAGTGAGAGAATTATCGCACAATAAGCTTATGCGTCCAACTTGCTGACAAGAATAATATAGAAAAGAATGGAAAATTAACTCGAAGATGAGTTAGATAACTATCAGTTTGGCTTTAGGTAAGGTAAAGGCACAAGAGAGACATTTCTGACGTTGCGGTTGGTAATGGAAGCAAGACTAAAGGAAAATTAAGACACGTTCGTATGATGTGTTGACTGGAAAAAGCTTTCGACAGTGCAAAATGGTACAAGATTTTCAAACTTCTGAGAAAAATAGAGGTAAGCTGTGGGGAAATGCGGGTAATATACACTGCATACAAGAGTCAAAAGGGAATGATAAGAGTAGCGACCAAGAACGTAGAGCTCGTATTAAGATAGGTGTAAGACAAGAATGCAGCCTTTCGCCCATACTGTTCAATCTGCACATCGAAGAAGCGATGATGGAAATAAAAGAAAGGTTCAGGAGTGGAATCAAAATTCAAGATGAAAGGATATCAATGATACGATTCGCTGATGACATTGCTATCCTGAGTGAAAGGGAAGAAGAATTACATGATTTTCTAAATAGAATGAACAGTCTAATGAGTACAGAATATGGACTGAGAGTAAATCGAAGGAAGTCGAAAGTAATGAAAAATGGTTCAAATTGCTCTGAGCACTATGGGACTTAACATCTGTGGTCATCAGTCCCCTAGAACTTAGAACTACTTAAACCTAACTAACCTAAGGACATCACACAACACCCAGCCATCACGAGGCAGAGAAAATCCCTGACCCCGCCGGGAATCGAACCCGGGAACCCGGGCATGGGAAGCGAGAACGCTACCGCACGACCACGAAATGCGGGCGAACAGAAGAGAATCGAAGCATTTGAGAGATGATGCTGCAGATGAATTTTGAATGTTAGGTGGGCTGATAGGTTCTGCGCAGAATCGGAGAGGAAAGGAATATGTGGAAAACACTGACAAGAAGAAGGGATTGCATGGTAGGAGATCTGTTAAGGCATCAGGAAATGAGTTCCATGATGTTACAGGGAGCTGTAGAGGGCAAAATAGAGGAAGATAGAGATTTGAATGTATCCAGCAAATAGTTGAGGAAACAGATTGCAAATAGTACTCTGAGATGAAGGGTTTGGCACAGGAGAGGAATCCATGGCGTGCAGCATCAAACAATCAGTGAGAAGACTGACGAAAAAAAAAACCTATCGCACAGGTATTACGACGATAACGACGACCACGAAGCTCGAAGCTGCTCATGTGCAGTAGAAACAGTTCGCAAATGTTCGTAATTGTTCATGGTATCTTTACTGGAAGGACATCTGCATCTCGCAGGTGCATTCATGTCTGTCACTCAATCATTGTCTCTCTCCTCGTTACTTTGTACCATCAACGAAAAAAAACTAGAAACCATAAAAACTCCGCTACAGCCACCCAGTAGATAACTCAATAACATATTACCAAAACTTTCTCTTCCGAAAACAAATACCGTCTGCGTGTTGACATGGAACAGGCGACCAGTGATCGAAGACACTCTCCTTTTGCCTCCAGCATTAGCCAGTAGTAATACAGTATCCTGAGGAGAGATGAAAACCTCTGTCTGCGTCTTTGGAGATATTGGTTCACCCAGACAAAGAGGGAGTGGTCTCTTGAGATGGACAAAGACAGGAAGCGAGTCTGGAATTTCCCGATCAATAGAATACCGCCATGTGATGCTTCGATTGGAGCTGCGAGATCAAAAAGGGACAAAGTCCTGTTCGTGGTTGGTAGTATTTAGTAACGTGATCTGTAATTAGGATATTGGGAGGTTTTCACCTTCGTGGATACGCCCTGACGATAGACACACTCTCAGGAGACTCCAAATGGGAATTTCATTCCAATCATGATCTGTATACCACTTATGCAGGTAACTGTCGGTGCTATATGACTGCTGTGTTCGTCGATCTGTACAAAATAGTCTGCCTCTGAAGTCCTTGTAATTAGCCTGTCTGCAGAAAGTGGCGAACACCACTCCCCCACCAGCAGTAGCAATTTGGTGAGTAAATTCAGTAAGAACCAATCAGAATGTTCCATTCACAGGAAGTTCCATGACATCAGAGAGAGAACCGGCCGCGGTGGTCTGGCAGTTCTAGGCGCTCAGTCCTTAGCCGCGCGACTGCTACGGTCGCAGGTTCGAATCCTGCCTCGGGCATGGATGTGTGTGATGTCCTTAGGTTAGTTAGGTTTGAGTAGTTCTAAGTTCTAGGGGACTGATGACGATAGATGTTAAGTCCCATAGTGCTCAGAGCCATTTTTTGACATCAGAGAGCCACAAGACATCTTCTATGGAGTGGAATCTCTACAGACTGTTTCGAAGAAGGCAGGCGCAGAGGAAGTTATGTACATAAAGTTCCTTGAATCGGAGGGTCATATGATGTTTTCTTTGTTCGAGTGTTCATAGACAAGTCCAAGTAGACCAGGCTCCTCTGGTTTGAACAGGTGAGATGCTGTCCCTCACACACCATTGTGGCCTTAAAACATCTCCAGACCAACTTTTATAGGACATCGAAAATTCACCGAAAATTCAACCACTTTTCTCGTCTGTAGGACAGTGCTGCAAATTCTGCTTTTGTTTTTCCCTTTCATAATCCGTTGTGGGTTTCGAAGTACATCATCAACATTTCGATATGTAAGTGTCCTGATTTTTCTGGTTGTAATTAGACATTAGTGTGCTTCAAAAAGTGAGGAAAATAAAAGAAAGAAGTGCTTTAAAATCCCCTACTCAAGCAGAAAATATAAATATGCTTTGTATCCCATAAACTGGTTAAATTAACAGTATACCACACATTGCCTTCTCTGTCAGAAATTGTTCATGCAATATTACATACACTGCAATCGATTTCGCGCCAAATGGCAGGTCAACAGAGTCTTGTTCCCGCCAGTTTTCAAGAAGGGCCGGGCTGGACGATTTCCTAGAGGTAGAGAGGTTAATTAATTGATAGATTTAATTAATTATTCAATGAAACTGATTGGGTGGGAGGAGGCTATTTGAATAACTCAGACCTGGAAGTGTATCAGCAAGGGAATTTCCCAGAGGCATGGGGGAGGAGGAGGGGAAAGAGGAGGGGTAGGAATGGGGGGAGTTTCTTAGAAGGAGAGATTATCTCCAGGGTGTCATAACTCACTTAGCAGAACAATAAGTTAAGGACCTGTCCATCAAAAGACTATGACAGGTTTGCCCCTGAATGTATGCTTGCCGTGCTTGCCACTGATGTAGGCAACCTGCACCAATGAATTGTGCCTGTGCTCCTGTTGCCCCTCTACTGACAAGCACTGTCTACTCCTTGAAACCTGATCTCATAGACTTGGTTTGGGTGAAAATGCTCATTTCTGATTGGCTGAATCCTAACACAGGCCATCAGTTACCGATTTTGATCTCACCATCCCGCGTTTTCTGTTTTGAACCGGTCATGCTACTGTGTTAATTGAGACAGATTTATTCAATAATATGTTTCAGATAAATGAAGCAAATTATTACATTTTTTAAAAGTCGCTGAGAAGAGTTTTTCAGCTGGAAAAGGTCCTCACCTCATCACAGGACAGCACAGGAGCATACTTTAAGGCAGCATTCTTAGAAAGACTGTCACTAATTTTGCACATTGTTGATGTTCCAGAACTCCGCTTGTGAGCACTTTGCAATCTGTATTTCATTTGGTCAGCCACTTGACCACAAGCCTGATCCAACTCCTCTACACAATATCGAGGTTGTCATACAATTCCGTAACAGCAGCTTCCAGTCGTGTGATGGCTTTTGATACAACTGAAATTTTGGCATTGATGTATGCCAAGTTTCTAGGTAAGGAACTGTATCTGTAAAGACCTTTTTCCCAGTTTCGATAGTAGTTGGATGATCACTGTCGAGCTCCCAAAAGATTGTCTTTATTTTGGTGTAATTTGTGCCATAATACTCAGCAGCATAAAACCAAGAGCCTGATAATCGTGTAAGAAAGGGTTGAGAGAGTGGGGGCGCGGAGAGGGGCAGTGAAGAAGCTTGTTCCTTGAATTTCTGCATCCGTATTGGAGCTTTCAGATACATTTTCTTACCACAGGAGGTTAGTTTGTCCACACCAAGATAATTTGATCGCACCTCATCTGCATGACTGTGTAGCGAATTTGCAAAGCAAGTGACGTACACTATACTGGAGCAGAGAGTTTGAAGCCTGTTGGCTGCTTTACCCTTGTATGAGGCATCATTTGTTATTAAGAGCAAAGCGTTCTCTCTCTTCATACCGTGCGGCTACAGTAGCTTCGCAGAGTTATCAAACAATCTCCATCCACATTTGTGGTTTCGTCCAAGGTCACCCAGACCTTTTGGTCAACAACACTAATTTGTATTTAACTGAACACCTCCTCGTAACAGACGGATAAATAATTCTTCTCAGTGTAGATTCAACTGGAACTATACGTGTTGTGTACTTCTCCAAGAAGAGCCTGCAGTGTGGATTCTTCAGCTTCCTCAATGGAATGTTGCAAGACACCATCGTCTCACAAAAATCCTTGAAGAATGATTGCACTGTCGAAGACGGACCTGTCCGCTCAAATTACAGAGACTGTCTGCCGATTTTTCAGTGCGGCTCTTCACATGGCTGCTTCGTTTGCGGTATTATAGTAAGAGGAGTTCGAACACCATCTCTGAACAATGGTAAATTTTATCTCGGTATTCAAGAAAACACTGAAGCAATTGACATAAAGCTTTTACAGGACAGTACATGTAATGTTCTGGGTCTCTGAATTGCAACCATTTCATTTCAGCCACTGCTTTTGAAAATAAATTTTTTTAACTACATGGTTAAATTTTATGTAGGTTTTCGTACTTTCTACGAAATAATTTCCATTATATCTGACATTACGTTATTCTTTTAGTTCACTGGCCTCAGGATCTATACGTTGCTACTCCTTGAAAATCTGGAACTCTGCTCTAACTGGTTACTGAGATTTAGGGAAAAATGCAACAGAAAATGTAAATCCTGGAGTTCGTCAATAGTTTCAAAAGAATAAATCGTAATATACGCTTTTTTCATACTTACTCACTCAGTAGTACACTGCGCCATACTGTGTATCATCCAAATTATCTTTTTCCAAGATTCTTATTCTTTTCTTCTTTCTGAACTCATTAGTGGCCAATTGTGCTGCATACTCTGCGTTATCGATGTGAAGCTTGTCCATATGTTCAAGCTCTCTGATGCAGTCTGCTCCAGGATTAATTTCCATACACTGTAGGACTTTCAATCTCCCAGCAGTGCCATAATTAAAAGCAATAACAGCATCACTGACCACCCCCCACCGCCAAATGTAGTGTCATAATTCCAATAAGAACATTCTGTAATAAGAAAGCCCATATGAGGTTATTGAAACACTCATTTGGATTCTGAGTCTGGCCATGTATACACTTCCTCAGTAATTCAAGATTTTCCAGGTCTCTGTAAACAGGTTTCATCGTATCCATGACTGCTGCTGCGATGGAATGTTTATGGCTGTATGAACTGTTTGAGGACTGAGCATTGCGATAATTGCACCACGAATTTGATCTGGGAGGGCAATATTGGTGTTCTGGGTTTTTATCAGTTGACAGTCTGTGGAAGAAGCCCATATTGCCTGCTTCACTTTAAACAAATCACCAGTATTATTTCTAACGTATTATGCTGACTGGAAGACCCTCTTTCAAATTCAGAAGGTGACAGCAGTCAAATACAGGGAGCGAAAGGCTATTTACAATTTATACAGAAACCAGATGGCAGTTATAAGAGTCGAGGAGCATGAAAGGAGAGCAGTTGTTGAGAAGGGAGTGAGACAGGGATATAGCTCATCCCCGATGTTATTCAATCTGTATATTGAGCAAGCAGTGAAAGAGACAAAAGAAAAATTTGGAGTAGGAATTAAAATCCATGGAGAAGAAATGAAAACTTTGAGATTTGAGGATGACATTGTAATTCTGTCAGAGACGGCAAAGGACCTGGAAGAGCAGTTGAACGGAATGGACAGTGTCTTGAAAAGAAGGTATAAGATGAACATCAACAAAAGCAACACGAGGATAATGTAATGTAGTCGAATTAAGTCGGGTGATGCTGAGGGAATTAGATTAGGAAATGAGACACTTAAAGTAGTAAAGGAGTTTTGCTATTTGGGGAGCAAAATAACTGATAATGGTCGAAGTAGAGAGGATATAAAATGTAGACTGGCAATGGCAAGAAAAGCGTTTCTGAAGGAGAGAAATTTTTTAACATCTAGTATAGATTTAAGTGTCAGAAAGCCTTTTCTGAAAGTATTTGTTTAGAGCGTAGTGAAACATGGACGATGACTAGTTTAGAAGATAAGAGAATAGAAGCTTTCGAAATGTGGTGCTACAGAAGAATGCTGAAGATAAGATGGGTAGATCATATAACTAATGAGGAGGTACTGAATAGGATTGGGGAGAAGGGGAATTTTTGGCACAACTTGACTAGAAGAAGGGATAGGTTGGTATGACGTGTTCTGAGGCATCAAGGGATCACCAGCTTAGTATTGGAGGGCAGCGTGGAGGGCAAAAATTGTAGAGGGAGACCAAGAGATGATTACAACAAGCAGGTTCAGTAGGATGTAGGCTGCAGTAGTTACTTGGAGATGGAGAAGCTTGCTGAGGATAGAGTATCATGGAGAGTTGCATCAAACCAGTCTCTGGACTGAAGATCACAAAAACAACAACATTTCTAACTGCCATCCCGTAGTTCATCAAAATTTTGTCTGTCAGCCTGCCTCTTATAGTTTTACCATCATAAACGTAGTCTCAGCTTCCTCAGCCTGGTTCCCATCCTCTTCAGGACTTGAGCAACACGTTCCAGTATTGTGATAATCTTATTCGCGTATGGCTGAGAGGCTGCTACACTGATATATGCTTTTGAGTCCTCATCATCTAGGAACGAAGTGTAACAGACACCTGTTTCATTCACAGACGAACTAAAAATGTCAATAGCTCTAAAGGCATCCATACAACGACTTCTTTCTTCATAAATTGTATCACATATATGTTTTTCCTCATTCCCTGATTTACATTGATAATGTTTTTTTACAATCTGGAAGCGTGTTACCTTTCGAATGTCCATACTGTCACCGTAGCAAAAGAATTCTTAGAACTGTAGCCGCACTTCTGCCAAGTGCTATCAAAAGCTACTGGTATGTCAGTCATACCATCATTAATTTAAACAGCTTCGTTTGCAGCTCCCTTCATTGACTCACATACAACAGATTCCACGGTAGCTCCAATAAGTCATGTGTACTTGTCGATTTTACAAGGTGGACGTGGCATATTCATCACAGCTCACGCAATTCCTGCTGCAGTGTGTCCTTTGTCAGTAGCTCCTAATCCATAAAACCTCCTAACATTTACTTGGAAAATTTGCTTTACTCTCCTTACCGCAATTCAAAAATGAATGAGTATATTTCCAACTAGCACAATCAATGATAACTTTCCTGGCTAGTCAACTTGTGACTTCACTGTCTACATGTAAACTAACTGGTCGTCCACATACAACACACACTTTCACCTAACACTTCGTTAGGATGTTGAAATCTATCAGAATATATCGTAAACTACCTTCTTATCACTTTCTTTTTCAGAAAACTGTGTTTCACAACATTTTATTTTAATCCTCGAAGCACAAATGTGTGTTTCTCTAGATACTGACTAGTTGGGCTGTGTTTGTTGTCTGTAACTTTGCACGTGACAATCTTTCCCTTTCTCGAAAATCTATTAGCATGAAACCCACGTTTCTTAAAACCACTTCGTTTTTGCGTCATACATTACTTGTTGATGGATGTACCTGTTTAATCGTCATTTTTCCTCGAAAAATGTTAGCAGTGCCACACATAACGCGTGTTTATATTATCAAATAATACAATATTGTTTTCGACAGTGCTGCCAATACAAGCAACGTAATTTCACCTTTATAACATGAAACTTCCCCTTTGTACAATTATACAGGACTGTGCTTAAACTGACACACAATATTTTGTTAGCGCAACGCAATCTGACTTTCAAAATTCCCTACAAAAGAATGGCCCTGACTAACATTAAACTATACCTTTCACAAATCACTTACCTCACAAAAATCTTCGCTGCTCAAGCTACTGCAATACAGCGAGCGCCACTACTGCCAACTAAATAAAAGATTCAAACTAAGGAAGGCACTAACTACTGATAGGGATAGTTAGCAAATGAAAGATATTAATAGAGAACAAACTATGTATTTACCTTGATATCATCATATATAAATATAGCAGTTCATGACAAATTTCAAAACTCCGCCATCTCTCTCCCCACATCCACCACTGCTGGCGGCTCACCTCCAACTGCGCAATGCTACGCGCTGTTCACAGCCAGCTGCCTAACACTACAATGGCGAGTATTACAACAATGCAAAGCAGCCGCAGACTGCACACAGCACAGCCAGTGATTTTCATACAGAGGTGGCGTTACCAATAACAAAACCTAAACAGCCTACTTACATAGCCCCCATGCTCCCCACAAAAAATTTTACAAATTGGGTTGGGCAGTGGCCAATACAGATTTGAAAAATTTTTCATAATCGTAATTACAATAACAAAGAAATCAAATGCACACTCTTATTGATACAATGTTGGTCAAAAGCTAAAATTTTCTCACAGTCCATAAAGACAGTCCTCATCATTCTATGTAAGTAGGCTGTTTAGGTTTTGTTATTGGTAACGCCACCTCTGTATGAAAATCACTGATTACTGAAATGGGACTGCCAGAGTCAAGTACTGCCGTAAATTTTACGTCATTTACTGTAATGTGAATCACAGGATATGCAATGTTGTTATGTTTTACGTCGTGTTCTTGGAGTAAGATGTCCCTAATGTCTTCCATTTTTACGTAATTACTAGCTACGGCAGCTGCGTCGTTAGTTTCATACGTGCGTTTTGTGGCTGCCTGCGGTATGAGTCATTGCCTATTGTCTCTTTGTTGGCGAGCGTCGTTATTGGGATTTGGAGACCTAACTTCGACAAATTCACCGTGACGAGAGGGTCCTGCCCTGTTTAAATCCCGCCAGCTCTGATTCAATTCAGGTCTGTCGTTACGATCACATCGTCTGTCGTCATGTTGGTAGTTCCTGTAGTTTCTTTCTTGTCGGTTAAGTGGTGGAGAATTTCTCCCTGAATCGTAACTGCACGCGGGACCGTTGCGTCTAAAGTTATTCTGTCTCCCTTGATAATAATTATTTTGGTTCCCAAATTGTCTGTTTCTCTGATTGTCTCTGTGATAATCACTACCGCGGAGAGGTGATCTTTCCCTGTAATTATTACTACTCTGCCAACGGTTGTCATACGGGTGGTGTCTGTTTTGGTCACGAATTGTGTTGTGAGAATAGCCTTGTCGTGTCAAGTTATTACTTCTTTCATCGCGGAATTGCGACGGATGTGACCTGTAATTGTTGTGTTCCTGGTTTCGCGTTCCGCGATTGTCAGTGTCAATTTCTAATTCTTGTAAGAGTCCCTGAAATGCTTCAATGTCGTCTTTGCAACGTCCTGCCAAAATAATATGTCGTAAATGTTCAGGCAGTTTGATTAAGCAAATGCGGATGAGTTCTGAGGGGCTGTATGGGTTTGAAAGATATTGATTCTTATGCAACATGTCTTCAAAATATTTCATAAGACTGGAAAATTCAGATTGTTCGAAACGTTTCATCATTATGATGCTATGTTTTACTCTGTCTTGTGTAGCTTGAGACCAATATGCTGAGAGGAAGGCATGGTAAAACTCTCCTTCACTGTGGCAATCGTGAATTACCGATCGCATTCTTACAGCTGGTTCATTCTCCAAGTAGCCACACATAAATTCTAATCTGTGTTCTAACGACCAGTTGGGAGGAAAACAATGCGAGAATTGATGGAGCCATGCTTGTGGATGAATGTCGTTGCCAGAATTCTTAAATGTTTTGAATTTACATGTAGTAATGAACAGCTTATAGTCAAAATCATCATGTCGCCGAGTCGCATATCGGTCATTGTTAGGTCGTGTCGGCCGTTCCATCTCAAAATTCGGTGCACATTGCCAATTTCTTTCATAACTTCCGAAATGCCCTGTGTTATTATTTTGTGGCTGTTCCGTATTTCTGTGTCCCTCTTCCCGTATTGGGGCGCGAGTATCCTCTGAAATACGTAATTCTTGAATTACCTGTGTCAGCTGATCTTGTACTTCCCGGATTTCTCTTTTGTACTGTGTATTGATTTGATTTTGATTCTGTTTGAATTTCCTAATTTGTTCATACTCTTCTGTGTCAGTGAAGGCTACAGGTGTTGTGTTATTCAGATCATCATCTACCTTTGTAGATAAGTTAGTGAACTGATCTGAAAGTTCGGCTACTTTATCCGATAGTGAAATTATTTCCTCTGTATGTTTTTCTGAACCAAGTTTCAGAGTATCTACTGTGTCCTTTAAGTTTTCCTGAGTTTTTGCAAGTTGCGTAACCGAATCGGTAGATGCAACTGAGTCAATTTTAGCTTGCAAGGTGTCGTGATTATCATGAACAATGATTTGCAGTTCTTTTATGGCTGCTTCGTGATTCTGTAATACATTTTCATGCCGCGAAAAAATAGGTTGAAAATGCTCACAAATTTGTGTTTTTATGTCATTACAGACTTTTTGACATTTCGATTCAATGTTATGTAACTCAGTAGTTAAATCTTCACGTGTTTTTTCAAGTGTGGTGTCTAACTTTTGAAGCTTTTGCTGTGTTTGTCTCTGATTTTGTTCCATTGTGTCTAACTTTTGAAGATTTTGTCCCATTTGTTTCTGATTTTGTTCAAGTGTTGTGTCTAACTTTTGTAGCTTTTGTCCCATTTGTTGCATTAACTGTAATAACAATGCACTGGTGTCTGAAACATGTTCCTCAGTGCTTTTCGGCAGTGAGTTTGCACCGGCAACATTCACATTTTGACAAGCGGAAAACGTGTCTTGACTCATTTGGGAAAATGGTGAGGACGCAAAATCTGAATCTACAGTATTTGCAAAATTGTGTCCTGTCATTTCGGATTCCTGAGGCGAGCTATTGCCGACCGATCGATCGATAATGCTTCCCTCTTCACTAATTGTTTCACTGCCTACACCATTGTTTGCCGCCCGCTCCATTTCCCTATGCACAATTACCAAATTACTACTTTGAACATCAGTTAATTCATTACTCGGTGGCGCTAACACACTGCTTTCATTTTCACTGTCATTTCTCAGTTTACTTTGGAGCCTAGTATTACGTTTTTCACACGCCATTATTGTCACAGTATTTCACACGACAACACAGAAAAACACAATTTGAAGATCAAAAATAAGAGAACACATTAACATAGCACTGAAAATAATATTTAGTTAATTGCAAGCGCAGCTGCGAAATACTTGGTGCAAATCTACATTGCATGCCACAACTGTTTTACTGTACAACAATGAAAGTCTGCAACTACAAAGGAGATTTTCTCTACAATTACGCGCTAGCAATAAACAAAATCTACACTAATTACACAAACTACAACAAAAAATCAGAAGATTCCAGTGAGGTATCCTTGGCTAAGGGTCGACATATGAAACTTCCCCTTTGTACAATTATACAGGACTGTGCTTAAACTGACACACAATATTTTGTTAGCGCAACGCAATCTGACTTTCAAAATTCCCTACAAAAGAATGGCCCTGACTAACATTAAACTATACCTTTCACAAATCACTTACCTCACAAAAATCTTCGCTGCTCAAGCTACTGCAATACAGCGAGCGCCACTACTGCCAGCTAAATAAAAGATTCAAACTAAGGAAGGCACTAACTACTGATAGGGATAGTTAGCAAATGAAAGATATTAATAGAGAACAAACTATGTATTTACCTTGATATCATCATATATAAATATAGCAGTTCATGACAAATTTCAAAACTCCGCCATCTCTCTCCCCACATCCACCACTGCTGGCGGCTCACCTCCAACTGCGCAACGCTACGCGCTGTTCACAGCCAGCTGCCTAACACTACAATGGCGAGTATTACAACAATGCAAAGCAGCCGCAGACTGCACACAGCACAGCCAGTGATTTTCATACAGAGGTGGCGTTACCAATAACAAAACCTAAACAGCCTACTTACAAACACTGCAGTCCACAGCCATCTATATAAAAAGTTACCTATTTCATTACATCTTGAAGCAATGATGTAAAAATTCACGTATCAGAAATTTACCGTAACATATCTAGGAGTAACTGTGTAGACAGACCTTAAGTGGGAAGACCACACAAAACAAATAGTGGAAAAAGCAGACGCCAGACTGTGATTTATACGAAAAATCTTAAGGAGGTGTAACTCGTTCACGAAGGCAGTGGCTTATAAGGCGCTTGTTCGGCTGATTCTTCAGCATCTTTCATCAGTGTAGTATCCTTGCCATTTACGACTAACAGAAGAGAGAGAGAGAGAGAGAGAGAGAGAGAGAGAAGATGCAATGAAGAGCCACGCGTTTCGTCACGCAATCGTTTACTCGGCACGAGAGCGTCCCCGAGATTCTCAGCAATGTCTACTGGCGGACTTTACAAGAGAGGCGTTTGCATCACGCAGAGGTTTACTATTGAAATTTCGAGAGAGTACCTCCCAAAAATGGTTCAAATGGCTCTAAGCACTATGGGACAACATCTGAGGTAGTCAGTCCCCTAACTACTTAAACCTAACTAACCCAAGGACATCACACACATCCAAACCCGAGGCAGGATTCGAAACTGCGACCGTAGCAGCAGCGCGGTTCCGGACTGAAGCACCTAGAACCGCTCGGCCACAGCGGCCGGAGAGCATCTCCCAGCTAGAGTCGGATGGCATGTTGCTTCCTCCCAAATAGACCTTGTGCAAGCATTCTTCCAACGTCCCACTTGTGTCTGAAACAAGTTGGGGGGGGGGGGGGGGGGAGGATCAATTATTGGTACCAGAAGTGCCCTCCGCCACGCACCATTAGGCTGCACACGGAGTGTGATGTAGATGTAAACGAATAAAGCCGCGCAGCTTCAGGCTGTTGGAACACTTTACTTGTCACGTTGAGCCAGACTGAGTTTGTATACGTACTGAGTCGTGTGACCAAGTGTGACGTTGGAAGCCTCCCCTTCATGTCACGAACTGCGCGGCCCCTTCCGCCAGAGGTTAGCGCTCTCCTTCGGGCATGGGTGTGTGTGTTGTTCTTAGCATAAGTTAGTTTAAGTAGTGTGTAAGTCTAGGGACCGATGACTTAAGCAGTCTGGTCCCATAGGAATTAATACACGCCTAAAACATTTTAAAAAAGAAGCTGCCCTTGTTGGCTGCGATAGCATTTCGTCGACCCCATGCAACAACGTGTTACTTTACCGAAACGACTAGTGTTACGCTGCTTGTCTACTATAGTGCTCATAAATAAAGCTTTTCAGTAGTTGTATTTATTTGCGACAATATCACATGTAACATGGTCATCTAAGCAACAATTACATTTTTATCTCTTGTTTAAGATAGGAAGCGCATATTCATTTTTCGCAGAAGTTCGTCGAAGTATAACCTATTACTGAAACTGGTGTGAATATAACTCTACATGAACAATAAAAATAGATTTTTCTAAATTACAATACCTGTATTCGTTCATAAATTGTTGTAAAAATTACCTTGAAGCTTAGGAAAAACTCCGGGCCATACTCATCTCATATGTGACGCTGGCTACCTTCTGTTTCTATAAGGGCGTTGTACGTTGGTATGCTACAAAACCTCTTGCACGCCTGAACACAACAGACCTAAAACAGACTGCTCAGTGCATTACACCAGCTATGGATATCCGGGAAGCAAATGATGGAGAGAGTCTTAAAATACTTCCCCCAGCTGCCGTTTGAACCGTAATAGACGCGGACAGCTCAAGAGAACTGTACCTGCAGAATTTTTCGAGGGTGGCACATTATGTTCAAGATTGGTAAGCGGCCTAGACTAGATCAGTAAGTAAGTATTTGACTTTTATGGATACATAGAATCATAAACTTTTCATCGTGATTAATAATAACATTCCACAGACTATTCGCGAATCCTTACCTGCTGTTATGCCACATGTAAGATAACAATCGTATTGAAGAGACAGCTAAAGAACCATTTTAGTAATTGACAAATCTCGTTTTGCTTCGCACATTGCTTTGCTCAAATGGTTCAAATGGCTCTGAGCACTATAGGACTTAACATCTGAGGTCATCAGTCCCCTATAACTTAGAACTACTTAAACCTAACTAACCTAAGGACATCACACACATCCATGCCGGAGGCAGGATTCGAACCTGCGACCGTAGCGGTCGCACGGTTCCAGACTGTAGCATTGCTTTGCTGTAGGTGACAAATCACTCTTGTGTATATTCAAAATATTCACCAATATGATAGTGCAAGCAGTAGGAATGGACGCCATAGACTGTGGTACACTTGAAGCTGATACAGGAGAGGGGCGGAATTTTCCTCCACCGTCGACAAAATACACGATCATGCCCGCAAGTGAGTCATCTGCGCTTTGCATGATCCAGTGCAACAATTAGATTTACTAAGAGACTTTCTTTTGTGTTTCAGTGACCGTTTGTCACAATTTTTCGATTGCATGTTTGCAACAAGTGCCCCAAAGTATGATCCAGAACCTAGCATTTGCAATGCAAGTCGTAAATTGGCACAACACTGAAAGCATTCTAAAATGAAATAAATTGTATCCTCTGTTTTCCTATTTACAATGAAAATTCTTCGAGTCTTTGACATAATACGGTAAAGTCAAATTCGCACTGTGTATGTAGGAATACATTCAAGCTTTATACAATTTGTTTGAATGATCTGATCACACCTCGTTGATTAGCACACGAAGACGGTTCCTGGCCGGCCATTGTGGCCGAGAGGTTCTAGGCGCTACATTCTTGAACCGCGCGGCCGATACGGTCGCAGGTTCGAATCCTGCCTCGGGCATGGATGTATGTGATGGTCTTACGTTAGTAATGTTTAAGTAGTTCTAAGTTCTAGGGGACTGATGACCTCAGAAGTTAAGTCCCAAAGTGCTCAGAGCCATTTGAACCATTGAACGGTTCCGGTCACACATCGTTGATTGGCACACGAACGCGGTTTGAACGCCTGCATATAATTTGCTTCCTCTAAAAAAGTATTGTCACGTTGTAATTAACTGTAAAAACTGCGTTGTGTAGCGTGTAATCCAGGACGATATGAAACTGAAATTACTGCTGGATAATTTTTGATCCAGCCTTCACTGTAGGGCACGATCTTTCTCATAACTTTTCTTATAGCATATGACATCATCAATTTTGCGCGAGGGAGTGACTTTACAGAGTTCCAAACTTTGCTGACATTCTTCGTTGGGTAAGAAAGGAACAGTCACGCTGATCCAACCTTTTAGCTCAGCTGCGTCGTCTGAATCATGTGGGTTATCCCGAAGGTAACACGGCGTAGGTCAAGTAAACAGCGGCGACTCGATCTCTGAACCGTTTCGCCGCCGTCATGATGACAGCGCTTGTTCTGACTGTAGTATCTGTGGCAGCGGTCGCTGAGTCCACAGACGGCAGTTTTACGCATCTGTTGTCCTCAGGCACGCCGGAAGCCAGCAATGGGCCCAGGGCGGGATGCGGGACTGGTCCCATCTTAAATATAGTACTCCAATTTTACTGTTATTTTAAAAAAGGTTTGACACTGAAAGACCTAAGTTGAAACAAGGCCCCGGGAGTAGACAACACTCCATTAGAACTACTGACAGCCTTGGGAGAGCCAGCCCTGACAAAACTCTACCATCTGGTGAGTCAGATGTATGAGACAGGCGAAATTCCCTCAGACTTCAAGAAGAATATAGTAATTCCAATCCCAAGGAAAGCAGGAGTTGACAGATGTGAAAATTACCGAACTATCAGTTTAATAAGTCACAGCTGCAAAATACTAATGCGAATTCTTTACAGACGAATGGAAAAACTGGTAGAAGCCGACCTCGGGGAAGATCAGTTTGGATTCCGTAGAAATGTTGGGACACGTGAGGCAATACCGACCCTACGACTTATCTTGGAAGAAAGATTAAGGAGAGGCAAACCTACATTTCTAGAATTTGCAGACTTATGGAAAGCTTTTGACAATGTTGATTGGAATACTCTCTTTCAAATTCTGAAGGTGGCACGGGTAAAATACAGGGTGCGAAAGGCTATTTACAATTAGTACGGAAACCAAATGGCAGTAATAAGAGTCGAGCGACATGAAAAGGAAGCAGTGGTTGGGAAGGGAGTGAGACAGTGTTGTAGCCTCTCCCCGATGTTGTTCAATCTGTATATTGAGCAAGCAGTGAAGGAAACAAAAGAAAAGTTCAGAGTAGGTAATAAAATCCATGGAGAAGAAATAAAAACTTTGAGGTTTGCCGATGACATTGTAATGGTATCAGAGACAGCAAAGGACTTGGAAGAGCAGTTGAACGGAATGGACAGTGTCTTGAAAGAGGGATATAAGATGAACATCAACAAAAGCAATACGAGGATAATGGAATGTAGTCGAATTAAATCGGGTGATGTTGAGGGAATTAGATTAGGAAATGAGACACTTAAATTAGTAAAGGAGTTTTGCTATTTGGGGAGCAAAATAACTGATGATGGTCGAAGTAGAGAGGATATAAAATGTAGACTGGCAATGGCAAGGAAAGCGTTTCTGAAGAAGAGAAATTTGTTGACATTGAGTATTGATTTAAGTGTCAGGAAGTCGTTTCTGAAAGTATTTGTATGGAGTGTAGCCATGTATGGAAGTGAAACATGGACGATAAATAGTTTAGACAAGGAGAGAATAGAAGCTTTCGAAATGTGGTGCTACAGAAGAATGATGAAGATTAGATGGGTAGATCACATAACTAATGAGGAGGTGTTGAATAGAATTGCGGAGAAGAGGAGTTTGTGGCACAACTTGACTAGAAGAAGGGATCGGTTGGTAGGACATGTTCTGAGACGTCGAGGGATCACGAATTTGGTACTGGAGGGCAGCGTGGAGGGTAAAAATCGTAGAGGGAGACCAAGAGATGAATACACTAAGCAGATTCAGAATTATGTAGGCTGCAGTAGGCACTGGGAGATGAAGAAGCTTGCACAGGATAGAGTAACATGGAGAGCTGCATCAAACCAGCAACAAACATGATGTAAACATAAATAGGGATACATCGGAAATCATTAAGAGGAATGTGGAAGTAATACAATTTCTAATTGGCCGCGCCCTACGATATTACCCGCTGTTCAACAGCTATTTATAAGAAAATGTTAGTTCCGAAACTAACAGTCCATACGTATGAGTCATTACAAAAGTTACCTCTTGGTCATAATGAGGGGCGAGCCACTTGCGGCCCAGCAAATCGCGCGACATCGGGAAGCAACCGCCAAATAACAAGACGATGGGAGAAGCCGACAGAGTACATGTCGGTCACAGCTCATGTGTTTACTTAAGGAAAAAAAATTACGTGACCGAGTAGGGAAGTACAAAGCAAGCGAGGAAAGGGAGTAAATAAATTGACGACTGTCTGCGACATCCCTAGCACAGAAAGGTTGATAAGTGTGTACAGACGCCGGCCAGAGTGGCCGTGCGGTTCTAGGCGCTACAGTCTGGAACCGAGCCTCGGGCATGGATGTGTGTGATGTCCTTTAAGTACTTCAAAGTTCTAGGCGACTGATGACTTCAGAAGTTAAGTCGCATAGTGCTCAAAGCCATTTGAACCATTTGGTGTACTGACAGCCAGAAATCTATTGCAATATGTCTCTGATAAAAAAAATAAAAAATAAAAACGTTCAGAGACTTCTTGTTCTCTGGGTGTGTGTTGAGATTTCTGGCTCTTGATACATGCGACAGCCGCGTTGAGCTGTAGGTGTGACAAACGTGGTATGCCCAGATGAATACCCTGCCACGTTTACCCTTTCTCCTTCACTCTTATTCATAGTGAACGAGAAGTCCACTTTCAAGGGGAACTGCAGACGTTTAACCAGGAAAGGAAAGTCTGTTGGGATGATAGGAATTCGTGGCGTCAGTAGCGTCTCTCCTTTGTTTCCGCCGTTGATGATGATGGTTGCCTGCACGATATGCCTTCTCAGCTCCGTGATGCGTAATCTGGCGCCACTGCACAATCTTGGTGCATTCCAGTTACGCACCAGTTACGTTCGTAACGGAGTGATGATTTGATCCTACACGAATATTTCTGACGTTCGAAATTTATATACGTACCTATACCATGCGTCAAAAACTAATTGCAACACTGAACGTATGCATTTTTGTGTTAGCTAACTTTCATGGATGTATTTTTAGTCACGTTACCCATCCCATGCAACAGTGATTCTCTTTCAGAATAAAAGGCAACCTATCTGTTAAATCAGAGAATAGGCTATCTCCATTCCGAAATCCATCCAAATCCGTCCAGCCGTTTCAGAAAGAAAATAGGCCATTTCTAGTGCGATGCAGTGAAAATTTTACAACGTTTGTACGTTCAACAATTTCATCTGTCCTCATATGTGTGCCTGCTACCAGTGAATATGCTCGTATATCACAATCATATCCACCATCACTAGGAGTTACCATGTTTTACATTAAAATGAGACCGTCACTGTGAGTCTTTAAGCTATAAGGTACATCCGCCGCTCAGCGGCTGAAATGCAACTAGCTTGTACGGAAGGATCGATAAAACACTTTGAGGATGATATAAGCATTGTATTTATTACGTTAAATTGTATTATGTAGGACGTATTAAACAACAAAGGAATTTTTACAAACAGATACAATTCAAAAGTCCAGAGTAACTAGCTTTTTCTGAGAGGAATTATTTTGCCACATTTTTTACCTAACTCCCGGTATAAAAATTGATAGCATTATTTTAAAGGTAGCTTTATTATTTACAGAGCTGACACTGTCTCCTGTGCACAGTTCTTATTCCGAGCACATTTTCTGCATTCACAACATCTGTAAATATACACAACCAAAAAAGTTTTGCATCACCCCGGTTCCCAGAACTCCTGAAGATAGACGTTGACTGTGGGTCTTGTATCACAGACACAGTCCATTTGACTGTTCAGAGATGTCACTAACGCCGCCCAAAGATATAAACAGCCATGCATGAGCAGCGCTTATTAGACGGAGGGGGTCCGAAAGTCGATCAGTTCCAGTCATTCCACCAGGAAGGAGGTACACGGCTCGTGTTGTCTGTAGTTCACCCATGCATACACGGTCAGTATCGCGGTTCGATCGCGTCCGCATTATTACTTTGTACCAGGAAGGGCTGTCAACAAGCGAAGTGTCCAGGCGTCTCCGAGTGAACCAAAGCGATGTTGTTCGGACATGGAGGAGATAGAGAGAGACAGGTACTGCCGATGACATGCCTCGCTCTGGCCACCCAAGGGCTACCACTGCAGTGGATGACCGCTACCTACGGATTATGGCTCGGAGGAACCCTGACAGCAACGCCACCATGTTGAATAATGTTTTTTGTGCAGCCACAGGATGTCGTGTTACGACTCAAACTGTGCGCAATTGGCTGCATGATAAGCAACTTCACTCCCGACGTCCATAGCGAGATCCATCTTTGCAACCACGACACCATGCAGCTCGGTATAGATGGGCCGAACAACATGCCGAATGGACCGCTCAGGAATGGCATCGAGTTCTCCTCACCGATGAGTGTCGCATATACTTTCAACCAGACAATCGTCAGAGACGTGTTTGGAGGCAACCGGTCAGGCTGAACGCCTTAGACACACTGTCCAGCGAGTGCATCATGGTGGAGGTTCCCTGATGTTTTAGAGTGGCATTCTGTGGAGCCGACGTACGCCGCTGGTGGTCATGGAAGGCCCCATAACGGCTGTACGATGCGTGAATGCCATCCTCCCACCAATAGTGCTACCATATCGGCAGCATATTGGCGAGGCATTCGTCTTCATCGACGACAGTTAGCGCCCGCATCGTGCACATCTTGTGAATGACTTCCTTTAGGATAACGACGTCGCTCGACTGGAGTGGCCAGCATGTTCTCCAGACATGAACCCTATCGAACATGTCTGGGATAGACTGAAAAGGGCTGTTTACGGACGACGTGACCTACCAACCATTCTGAGGGATCTACGCCGAATCGCCGTTGAGGAGTGGGACAATCTGGAGCAACATTACCTTGATGAATTTGTGGATAGTATGCCAAGACGAATACAGGCACTCATCAATGCAAGAGGACGTAGTACTGGGTATTAGAGGTACCGGTGAGCACAGAATCCATGACCAACACCTCTGAAGGTCTCTCTGTATGATGTTACAACACGGAATATGTGGTTTTTATGAGAAAAAGGCTGAAATTATGTTATCTCTATTCCAAATTTCTGTACAGGTTCTGGAACTTTTAGTGTGTGTGTGTGTGTGTGTGTGTGTGTGTGTGTGTGTGTGTGTGTATGTGTGGTAGTGTGTGTGTAAATTAGATGCTGGATTTGTGGTTTGTATGGAAACCGATAATATATTTTTATTGTGTAGTTCTATGGTGTGATTAATCCCAGTTTTAATCGCGAACTGTGATTTTTGTTGTCAGTGCTCTCCTTACGCGTATTTTGCTATCATGGCACTCGTATGTATATTTCGATATACAGGGACCTGCAGGTGACCTTTTCCACGTCGAAACTGGCAGCATGTTTTGAGTAACGTCGTTTGAATTACAGTACAGCAGTTGGTTTCACTTTTCATTATTCGACTACCCGCTAGTGTTGTCAGTCTGCTGGCCGTGACTTGGGTCCCGAGGCGTATGCCCTGACAACAGGCCGCGTTGCTGCTTGCCGGCCAACTCCAGGAACCAACGACATCGGGATAAAAACAATACTGGATGGTGTGCCCTGCATGGACCGCCACTGCTGTCAAAATACTGTAGATAGTATGCGTATCGTACAACAATGTTGCGACACTAGAGTAACGTCTGAGTATCAGTATTAATCGATAGAACAGAAATGTTTGCATTTACATCGTAAATGAAATGTAGTATCAAACTCTTCGGTACTCAATCGCAAAAGCAGGCACTTTTGATATTTATCGATTAAAGAACCATCTGCTACGAATAATAAACAATGGCTGGAATAAACTTTACCTATTTTTGGGGTAGAATCTGAACATTCAATAAAAATTGATCGGTTCCCAGCTGGTCGGAGTGGCCATACGGTTCTAGGCGCTACAGTCTGGAACCGGGTGACCCCTACGGTCGCAGGTTCGAATCCTGCCTCGGGCATGGATGTGTGTGATGTCCTTAGGTTAGTTAGGTTTAATTACTTCTAAGTTCTAGGCGACTGATGACCTCATAAGTTAAGTCGCATAGTGCTCAGAGCCATTTGAACCATTTGATAGGTTCCCATTCGAAAATACAAAATTAACCCCGCCCACGCAGGAGGGTTGGCAGGAGATTGCCAGTTGTAGCACACGCAGATATACCTTTTACTAATATTAAATTTTCACCTAGAGCACGTTTATCGTACGATGGCTCGTTTCCGAAATGCTTAGTTGTCTCAAGTCAAAGCAATTGCCCTGTATGTAGAAGAAAGGACATGCAAACTCTCTCTAGAGGTTTCATGACTTATTTCTTCTTCCCGTTGTTGTTCTTCTATTTTTCCAGATGATTGTCCTTCCATTCAACTTCCTTCTACGCACGTTTATCCATTGAAGGTTTTAGAGCTAATACAGCCCTCATATCGTTTTATGTTATCTCCTGCAAGTTTTTACAGCGAACTTCGTTTTGATGTTTCCAATGGACTAAGATATTTCTTAGAATGAAATACATTCTGCTGTGTACGACAAAATTTTAACTGCCATTATATTAGAAAATTTCATTTACACCCACTTTCCTCTTTCACTTTAAGAATTTTATCAATTGTTCGATGTATGATCTGATATCCGTCTGTTTTATTTGTCATTAGGTTATGTCTCAGGCGAAGAACTGTGAATGAGGCACTTGGCAAGGACGTTTACTATCGACCTTGACTCGAGTGAAACTTGCGTTCTCCTATACTGTGAACACTTCCAGTCGCTCAGTACTCTCTCTTTGGCGTATACGGTATAAACTCTGAGGGTAGGGGAAAAGGGATGGGGTGGGGGTATTATTCAGGATTTAGATTAGCTGTTTCCCAACCTGTGGGTAGTTACCACACACGGATTATTGTTTCTGTGGGTTGAAAACTGAGGCAGTTTGCTTATGAATCGCTCACGAAAGTCAGCAATTCTAAAAGAATCATCTCCATTACCACTGTTTCTTTATAGAAAAGTGAACGGTAATCACCTAGAAATTTCTTATATGGACATACATGGGTGACTAGACGCTATTTTCGCCACAGTTTGTGTAAAAACATCTACAAACGACGTTGTTTGAAATTCTGTGACCAGAGGCCACTGTGGACGTCCACCTGCTGGTGCCGCTTGCCCAGTGGTTCCAGCGAGTTCCCTCCTCGCCCGTCTCTGATTGGTTCACTAGTCGGCTGTTCAGTCGCTGACTGGGTGGCTGAACGCGTTACATTAAGTACATTCGCAGTTAACAACCTCTGTGTCGCTACCTCGGAGCAAGTCGGTGACATACATTCCTATTCCGGTAGGAAATTCATTACTCACATCAGCTATGTATTTAAGCTTGGACATAAGTAGCTAAGTCGGCAATATGTTCCTTGATCAGTTGTTTCTTTGGTTTATTCGAAAAACTACAAAGTGGTAAAGGGAAAAGCCTTAGATGCTAAAATAACTGATAACACTGCTAAACACTGTTTTTCTTTTTTTGCCAAGCTTTCTAAAGGCTTTTAGGACCACTTTGTGTTGCTGAATGCGAATATGGCCTCAATTTTGCTAAATTGGCTTCAGTTTTGTACCAATTTAGCATTTATTGATGAATATAAACATGCAGCAATATGATGACTGAGTAGGCGTATCCTGATCACAATTAACTTGACTACTGTCTCAGACAACACGAGAATGATATACTAAGTGCTTTAATTGACTAATTGTGTTGCATTACCTCAGAAAACTCAAAACCGTATGCCTACATTCAGTGAGACTATATCAATTACTCCTTCACGAAACGATGTCGGTTTGATTTTCTTCTGCATTGCTCTTCAGGACAACCGCGTTGGTGACACCGACAGCAGCTGGCCATCATGCGTGCGTCAGACCCACCTGTCTTCCACTGTCTTAATTACTTCGTGGAACCTCTCCCCTTGCTCCTCGCTGAAATCGCCTGACTTATCTGAAAATCTTGTGTAGTGGCTGTGGAAGAAATGCACTTTGGTACTCATGTTAACATCCAGCTTTTTAAAGGCTGTCCACATGTTCCACACAATTTCTTTCTAATTGTCCGCCTCATGATTATCTAAGAAGTTTCTCATAACTAACATATAATTACGCCAGTCCTTCAGTCCCGAATCATTCGTGAAATTTGTCACACTCGAAGCATTCGTGAATTTGCATATCTACGGCCCGTCAAATATACCAGCTTTCATTTTTCAATGCCCAGTCCTGGAAAAATCCACACATACATTTGAAGCCATTGTCTTCTTTATCTAGGGCCCTAAGAGATTGCTTCATCAGGCCTAGCTTTACATGCAATGGAGGGAGAAATATTTTCTCTCTCTTAACCGTTGGCTCGTGAAAGACACTTCTGCTACAGTAAGACTTTTCTTTAAAGGCCATGACACTTTGCTCCAATGATCTTTTTTTACTCTCGTGTTCCACAAGCAAATAAAACAAGGGTACGACGTGTAGCCACACTGCTACTCAATCGAGATGTTTGACATCTTCAGATCACAACAAACACATCATAGATGTAAATGATAGCGTAAGTTCTGCAATATGATTATGATAGGTTCATATTTCTCTTTCACTTTTGTTGAGTGGCAAATTGGAATGTCTGAAACGACGTTACTGTTGTGAAGTAAGACACATTTCAGGCTTCTGGTGGAGCTGTCTACAAAAAGCCGCCAGTCTTTTGGTCAGTATTACTGTAACCCCATCTCAATGAGTAGACCGAGAATATTACTACAGTATACAAGCGTCTTGGCTGAAGTATTGCAGAAGACCTTCTTCCCTTGTACAGTATACTGAAATTTTCGCTTCTGAACTAAGACAGTTGTTTTCCTTTAGCCTGGATGCCAGAAGTTCTGCTCCATTCTTTGACAAATTAAGATCTCTACCAGATCATTTAAATTATCTTAAATGAACAATTTAGGTGTAGAAATTTCTCACTCCTATTCACTTCCAATGCTGTTGCTGCTTTTGAACTCCAAATCCTGTATTTCCTCAGGTTCTGACGTTACAAGCTCACGTAGTTTAGTAAACTCAGGTGTAGGAACTTGTTGACTGTGTACCACATGTCTCCTGGTTAATTCTAAATTTAGTTTTTCCCATTTACGTTTTTTGAATCGATTGAAACCTTTGACATAGGCAACACAAAAGTAACAGTCATCGTGGTGGTTTTTTGTCAATCGCTAGACCATCTCTTTGTCCATTTTTTCACTGTCAAAGACACACTATAAAATTTTTACAAAGCGTGTCGGTATCCCTATCTTGGTCTCCAAGCTATATCCCAACATTGCAAGATATGCCTTCTTTACAAAGTCTGGAACTGCGCTACGGCTACGGTCGCAGGTTCGAATCCTGCTTCTGGCATGGATGTGTGTGATGTCCTTAAGTC
Organism: Schistocerca americana; assembly: GCF_021461395.2. Classification (NCBI taxonomy): domain Eukaryota; kingdom Metazoa; phylum Arthropoda; class Insecta; order Orthoptera; family Acrididae; genus Schistocerca; species Schistocerca americana. The sequence continues at coordinate 687,991,030 of NC_060123.1, read as the reverse complement.
AGTTACGTTTAAGTAGTTCTTAGTTCTAGCAGACTGACGACCTCAGATGTTAAGTGCCATAGTGCTTAGAGCCATTTGAACCATTTTTTGTACGAAGTCGGTGACATTCGTCTTTGGTTGTGTAGTCAGTATTCACCGTAAATATAAGAAAACACATTGACGTTGTTTATGCATCCTCTTCCTGAAGAACTGATATTTTCCTGAAACAGACAAAATTAAAATAAATAATAAATTTTAAAGCATTTAGTGCACTAAAGCGCCAAAGAAACTGGTATAGGCATGCGTATTCCAATGCAGACATATGTGAACAGGCAGACTACAGCGCAGCGGTCAGCAACATCTACATAAGACAACAAATGTCTGGCGCAGCTGTTAGATTAGTTACGGCTGCTACAAAGGCAGGCTATCAAGGTTTAAGTGGGTTTCAACGTGGTGCTATAGTTGGTGCTCGAGCGATGGGACATAGCGTCTCCAAGGTAGCGATGAAGTTGGGATTTTCCCGTACAGCCCTTACACAAATGTACCGTGAATATCAGGAATCCGGTAAAACATCAAATCACAGACATCGTTGCGGCGGGAGTAAGATCCTGTAAGAACGGGACCAACGACGACTGAAGAGAATCGTTCAACTTGACAGAAGTGCAACCCTTCTGCAAATTGCTGCAGATTTCAATGCTGGGCAGTCAACAAGCGTCAGCATGCGAACCATTCAACGGAACACCATCGATATTGGCTTTCGGAGCCGAAGACTCACTCTTGTACCCTTGATGGCCGCACGACACTAAGCTTTACGTCTCGCCTGGGCCCGTCAACAGCGAAATTGGACTGTTGATGACTGGGAACATGTTACATGGTCGAACGAGTCTCGTTTCAAATTGTATCGAGCGGACTGATGTGTACGGGTATGGAGACAAGCTCATGAATCCATGGACCCTGCATGTCAGAAAGGGATTGTTCAAGTTGGTGGAGGCTCTGTAATGATGTGGGGCGCGTGATATGGGACCCCTGATACGCCTAGGCACGCCTCTGACAGGTGACATGTACGTAAGCATCTTGTCTGATCACCTGCATCCATTCAGGTCCATTGTATATTCCGGCGGACTTGGGCCATTCCAGCAGTACAATGCAACACCCCAGACGTCCAGAATTGCTACAGAGTGGCTCCAGGAACACTCTTCTCAATTCCACTGGCCACCAAACTCTCCAGACATGAACATTATTGAGCATATCAGGGATGTGTTGCAACGTGCTGTTCAGAAGAGATTTTCACTCCCTCGTATTCTTACGGGTTTATGGACAGCCCTACAGGCTTCATGGTGTCAGTTCTCTCCAACACTGCTTCACACATTGTTCGAGTCCATCCCACGTTGTGTTGCGGCACTTCTGCGTTCTCGCGGGGCCGTAACGATATTAGTTAATTTCTTTGGCTCTTCAGTGTAGAATGTTTAACTGTGAATTATTAAAGAGTATAAAAACCTAGATGAAAATTAAGATCAACGATACTGATGGAAAAGCAGCAGTTTTGGGAACATGTAATTAAAATTCGAAAACATAAATATCTTCAGAACTAAAGCCAGTTCGGGAAAAGTAAAGCCATATTCGGATTCAGGACCTCTATAATACAATAAATGTGTTTGAATATCTTTGGAAATAATTTTTTTTTAAGCTGTGTAATACGTTTGGATCTAAGCTAGCATTTCCTGCGGATTTCCTTAGTGAAATATACATATCCTCGGCTAGAATATTTAATAGCGCAAGGTGAGGTCGTAGTATTTCTTCCCACATTGGAGCTTCACCAAGGCAGGGCTAATTTTGAGATCGTGCCGATTTTCCCAGAAGTGACTATGATAACGTAGGCATGGAAAACTTCTTATAATCAGATGAACTTAATCTTAGAGAAATAACGAAGAAAAACAAGTTTTGTGTGATCAGATTTATTCGACGCTAACACAAAACCGAAGGGCAGAAATGTAATACGCCTTTTAACCATGGCAGTGTGGTGTGAAGGAAGGGTCGCTGCGTTTCTATAATATGCCATGAACGCATATAAATAAAATGTTACTCTTGGTACTAGTGAAGTCCATTGTGGAGATGCAGTCACCCCAAACAAATATTGCTTTTGTGGGCTTCATGTAACAACATGTCTGATTCACGTTAGACAGTGTGTTTCATTAAAGTGAGATTTATGTTCCAGTTTGAGAGGGCAGACACCGATTAAGTATTTACATTCTTTGGACAATGCAGGATCTCGTTGATATCTACAGCAGCATACATTCTTCGCAAGCTACCATATGGTGCATGACGAAGTGTACCTTGTACCAACGCGAATCATTTCCTTCATCTACATCTTCATCTACGTGATTACTCTGCTAATCACAATAAAGTGCCTGGCAGAGGGTTCAGTGAACCACCTTAACGCTGTCTCTCCACCGTTCCACTCTCGAACGGCACGCGGGAAAAACGAGCACTTAAATTTTTCTGTGCGAGCCCTGATTTCTCTTATTTTATCGTGATGATCTTTTCTCCCTATGTAGGTGGGTGCCAACAGAATGTTTTCGCTATCGGAGGAGAAAACTGGTGATTGAAATTTCATGAGAAGATCTCGTCGCAACGAAAATCGCCTTTGTTTTAATGATTGCCACTCCAATTCACGTATCATGTCTGTGACACTATCTCCCCTATTTCGCAATAATACAAAACGAACTGCCCTTCTTTGTACTTTTTCGATGTCATCTGTCAGTCCCACCTGATGCGGATCCCACACCGCACAGCAATATTCCAGAATAAGGAGGACAAGCGTAGTGTAAGCAGTCTCTTTGGTAGACCTGTTGCACCTTCTAAGTGTTCTGCCAATGAATCGCAGTCTTTGGTTCGCTCTACCCACAACATTATATATGTGATCGTTCCAATTTAGGTGATTTGTGGTTGAAATCCCTAAGTATTTAGCTGAATTTACAGCCCTCAGATTTGTGTGACATATCGCGTAATCAAAATTTAGCTGATTACTTTTAGTACTCATGTGAATAGCTTCACACTTTTCTTTATTCAGGGTCAATTGCCACTTTTCGCAGCATACAGATATCGTATCTAAGTCATTTTGCAAGTCGCTTTGATAATCTGATGAATTTACTAGACCGTAAATGACAGCATAATCTGCAAACAATCTAAGACGGCTATTCAGATTGTCTTCTGTGTCATGAATATAGATCAGGAACAATAGAGGGCCTGTAACACTTCCTTGGTGGACGTCGGATATTACTTCTGTTTTACTCGATGATTTTCCGTCTATTACTACGAACTGTGACCTTTCTGACAGGAAATCACGAATCCAGTCGCACAACTGTGGCGATACACAGTAGGCACGCAGTTTGGTTAGAAGACGCTTGTGAGGAACGGTATCGAAATCCTTCTGGAAATCTAAAAATATGGAATCAATTTGACCTCCGCTGTCGATAGAACTTATTACTTCATGAGTATAAAGAGTTAGTTGTGTTTCACAAGAACGATATTTTCTGGAACCGTGCTGACTATATGACAATAAATCGTTTTCTTCGAGGTACTTCATTATATTCGAATACAGTATATGCTCTAAAACCCTACTACAAATCGACATTAGTGATAGAGGACTGTAATTCAGCGGATTGCTCCTACTTCCCTTTTTGGGTATTGGTGTGACTTGAGCAATTTTCCAGTCTTTAGGTACGGATCTATCTGTGAGCGAGTGGTTGTATATAATTGCTAAATATGGAGCTATTTTATCAGCATACCCTGAGAGGAACCTGAGTGGTACGGTACACAATCTGGACCGGAGGCCTTGCCCTTATTGATTTAAACGGCTTTGTAACACGCAGGATATCCTATGTTTCTCACCTTGGCAGTTGTTCTTGATTGGAATCCAGGAATATTTACTTCGTCTTCTTTGGTGAAGGAGTTTCGGAAAACCGTGTTTAATAACTCTGCTTCCCTGTTCCACTCGCAAATACTACGAGGGAAAAGCGGCTATTTACATGCCTCCGTAAGGGCCCCAATTTCTGTTATCGTATCTTCGTGGTCTTCACACGAAATGCCCTTAGGCGGTAGTAGAATCGTTCTGCAGTCAGCTTCAAGGGCCGGGTCTCTAAATTTTCTCAATAGTGTTCCTCGAAAAGAATGCTGTCTTCCATTCAGGCGTTCCCATTTGAGCTCAGGAACCATCTCTGTAACATTTGCGTATTGATCGAACCTACCGGCAACAAATCTAGCTGGTCGCCTCTGAGATGAATCGATGTGTCCCTTTAACCTGTTGTGGTAGTGGTCCTAAACAATCGGGCAGGACTCAAGAATGGCCAACACTCATGAGCTAGACGCGGTCTGCTGTATGGAAGGGCTACTACTTTTTCCCTTGCGTGCTCGTTCAATTTCAGATCACTTTGGAACGTTACGCCTAGATATTTAATCGAGGTGAATGTATCAACTAGCAAACTGCGAATACTGTATTCGGTCACTACGGGATTTTTCCTACTCATCTGCAGCAAGTTACATTTTTCTACAGATAGAGCAACCTGGCATTCATCACACCAATTAGAATGTTTCTCTGACTCATCTTTTATCCTCTATAGTCACTCAACAACGACAAATTTCCTTACATCACAGCGTCATGAGCAAACAGCCGTATATTGCTCCCACCCCGTCCATGGGATCATTTACGTATATAAAGAATAAGAGTGGTCCTGCCACACTTCCCCTGGGGCACTACTGACAACACCCTTGCTTCTGATGAACACTCGCCGTCGAAGACAACATACTGGGCAGTCGAGCCTACTGCATATCTGCGAACCTAATCCGTATGCTCGGACCTTTATTAATACTCTGCACTGAGGCACCGCGTCAAACGGTTTCCCGAAATCTAGGAATGCGGAATTTGCCTGTTGCACTTTATCCATGTTTTTTTTTTTTTCTTTTTTGTGACTCGGAACATTACATAGCCATGAACAATGCCAGTCAGTTCTAATGATAAAAACTGTTCCCTATTCAATTTATATGTTTGTCCTGGATACAGCATACATCACACAAATGTGGTGACATTGCTACCATATTTAATGACATAGCGTTAGCTCCAGATTCATTGTTCTCAATTTACTTTATCTTGATTAATAAATGCTGCAAAAACTAATACAGAAAGCGTAGCAATAGTTGTTTCAAAAGTCTCAAATGTTTTCTTATTCCTGTAGCAATGTAATGAAGTCAGTACCTACTATCCATGCAAAGAACGTACTACGATTCATTTTGTTTCACAAAGCTTGTAAGTAGGCTGTTTAAGTTTTTATCTTGGTAACGTCATGTAGCGATCTGTATGAAAATCACTGACTGTGATGTCTGCAGTCTGTGGCTGGTTTGCATTGTTGGAATTTGCTATTGTAGTGTTGGGCAGTTGGCTGTTAACAGCGCGTAGCGTTGCGCAGTTGCAGGTGAGCCGCCAGCAGTGGTGGATGTGGGGAGAGAGATGGCGGAGTTTTGAGAGCGGATGATCTGGACGTGTGCCCATCAGAGAGAGTAAATTTGTAAGACTGATATGGAGGTGAGCCGCCAGCAGTGGTGGATGTGGGGAGAGAGATGGCGGAGTTTGGAAGCGGATGATCTGGACGTGTGTCCATCAGAGAGAGTAAATTTGTAAGACTGATATATGTTATGACTTTTGAACACTATTAAGGTAAATACATTGTTTGTTCAAATGGCTCTGAGCACTATGGGACTAACATCTGAGGTCATCAGTCCCCTAGAAATTAGAACTACTTAAACCTAACTAACCTAAGGACATTACACACGTCCATACCCGAAGCAGGATTCGAACCTGCGACCGTAGCAGTCGCGTGGTTCCGGACTGAAGCACCTAGAACTTAGCCACCGCGGCCGGCTACATTGTTTGTTCTCTATCAAAATCTTTCACTTGCTAAGTATGCCTATCAGTAGTTAGTGCCTTCAGTAGTTAGAATCCTTTATTTAGCTGGCAGTATTGGCGCTCGCTGTGTTGCAGTAGTTCGAGTAACGAAGATTTTTGTGAGGTAAGTGATTCATGAAAGGTAGAGGTTATTGTTAGTCAGGGCCATTCTTTTGTAGGGATTATTGAAAGTCAGATTGCGTTGCGCTAAAAATATTGTGTGTTAGTTTATTGATGATCTGAAGAAGTAAAGAGAGAAATGTCTGAGTACGTTCAGTTTTGCTCAGCTGTTTGAAAATAAAATAACGTAAAGGGTTTACCAGCACAGTAATTCATTATTTTTTCTAAGGGGACGTTTCAAGCTTCATCAGCATAGGATTGTCTGTAATTTTCGCAAGTCGTTCGGAAACTGTTGAAGACAGCGACTGAGCGTTTGCAACACTGCTCGTGTGCTTCTGTGGCAAGAGAACCAAGGTCCGAATCATTAGCAGCATAGTCATGCACTTCGCGCCTCCGTACTCGCAAACAGACGCAGGTCGTTAGTAGCCCAAGTGGCGAGAACGGAAGCTCTCGGAGAAACCAGTAATAGATGCTGGCAGCTGCAATGGTATGTCTTAAAGAGGACTAGAGACAACAACTAAAAAGCAGTTGTGGTACATCGCGAATCACACGTTGGAAACCTACTGATCGTCGAGACATGATGTACGTGTGAGAAACGTCGGAGAAGAGTTCCACATTGAGCTTCTGAATGAAAAGGAGAAAAGAGGATTGATCCACTAGAAATCAGCGTGATTCCTTACATTGATTTAATATTTTTGGTTTCGAATATGATCGTCCCTTTGCTAATGGGGAGGTTCATTTATCACGCATCTAATTTTGATTTCATAACTGCATCTTCTACACAGTTACATCATGAGGAAGCGCCGTCAGCAATATGGAACGAACCAGTGGTATATTCATTATTGTAGCATCCATTTATGCGCCACTGTCTACACTTACCAACTGTTTAAAGTTCATATAAACATATTTTAAGTATATTATATCAATAGGTTGGTTTGGCGGACCTTCTGCGTAACTGCCATTGTTTTCTCTCATAAGCCTTATATGTTATCCCGGAGAATTACGCATACTCTTCCCGTTTACAATGATTAATGGCTGGAATGTTAATTTGTTTTCGAGCAGTTTAATTTTTCCAGATACTAAGAGAAGAATCACTTAAAATCGTAATCGATGTTCACTATGAATAACGATATAGTTTGTAAAAGCTAAGAAAAACTAAATTACTTTCATCAGAACGATTTTGATAGTCTCATGTTACGGAACACAGACAACTAAATAAATTGCCGTCTTTCCATATACAAAGGGCTACTTTATAAAAGAATGTTTTTCTGTGGGTTTCGCGTACTCATAATCCAGTTTTCTTACCGAAAATGTACAGTATGATGACTGGACTTCTCAGTTGTCACCAAAATATCTAACTAAGAAAGTGTATACCTCGCTAGGATATTTCACTGCGTCAACGGAACAAACTTATAGATATTTAAGCTGTAAGTCTTCAGACCCACCCTATGTATATATGATTACGATTGCCTTCTGGGAATTCGATTATTTCAGAATATTCAACAGCGTCATAGTCTTGAGAGGTTTTCTAACGGAGTGATGGAGATTAAGATTTTCCTGGGTGCCTCTAAAACGCTGAAGACAATTTCTGAGATGATTCCCATGAAAATTTTAGGGCCGATTTCTTTTTCATCAATGACTATACCCACTGCTGTACCTGTGCGTCCAGCCCTTTGGGATCACCAGACGAATAAATTCCTTGTCCTGAGTTATAATGCTCTAAACTATTCTTCCACATTGAATACTGACTTACCTTTCTCTTTTACGGTCAATAATTTCGCTGCTATGAAATTCTTTAGACAACTGACAACTGCCTTCAAACTTCAAGTCCAAAGACAAAAAATTGCGCCCTATCGATCGCATTCGTGACTATATATATAATCACTGACAGGGAAAATGCGAAGCTCGGGTTGGTTAACTGAACTGAATCGCAACCTGTGCAGATGCGAAAGAGAGAACGACGTTGAATGTTACTTCAGTTTTTTCGTCCGTTCTAGGTTTATTTCGGTTTCAACTCGGTTTGCGCAAACTTTCAGCTCGGTTTGACGTAAACTCGAATTGGCCAGTCGCTACTACAGCCAACGCCAATCCTACTGAATACCAAAGATCGCATAGCTTGCACTCAGAACCTCTGTGACGTAACAAGTCGACTTTTGAAGACCTTCGTTTGAAAAATATCCAGTGTAAAGTATGACACATCGAATAAAAAGAGATCTCATATCACTTTTATCGAATACAAAAAAAAACTGTGTGTATTTGTGTGATGGTATCGTTGGTTCCTCTGTTGTGCTCTATAGTGGTTATACGCTCGCAGCTGTTGTGATTGTGAAGATATGAATGTTCGAAGTGGTCGAAAACGCATGGTGGATGTGACTAGTACATCTGCCTTTTTCGCATCAGTCTGTTCTTCAGGGGAAACTATTAGAGATTACTGTATAATGTTCTCTAGATTTTACGAATATTCTCGAATTCTAACGAATGCTTTCTAATGCAAGGCAATTGAGCGAGCGAGTGGAAAGTGTTGAGTGTTTTGACTGGTCGTGCCTGCTGGTCATCTGGGCGATAAATGCGGGCAGGAGTGGAATTTTTCCTAAGGCACGCTCGCCTTGTTATATAAGATGGTTCAAATGCAAGTTTAATATTATATTTGCAACGAATCTATATTAGAGACCCTACGTATATTACACAGAAGAACAAAGTACAGCCAAAAAGACACAACGATACAACAAGCTCATTGGAACTTCAAGCATAATTCTAGGATAAATATTGAGAAAATTTAAATTATGATAGATTACAAAAAGTAATAACCGCTGAACCGCTGGAGCAATTCGTCATCTGCAACATTAAAATGAAAAGTGACAATATCAATAAACCACAAGAAGCTATTTCAAAACAGGAATGTGTCTAAAGAATTACAGATGAGCTTATTAAATTTGCACGCAGATGTTCCATTACAATAAATTCCTAGTAGATGAATACCCACAGATCACTATTTCATATGTGTTCACAATTTTACGTAAATATTGTCACATTGTAAAACCCGATAGAGGCACGCTCTGTGAATTTGTGTTTATAACTTGTTCAATGCTGTGTTGCTGCTTTCATAAGTAATCGCCAAATTACCACGATAGTTTTCTCAGGTTTTTGGTAGCACATATTTTAGTGCAGTTAACTTTAATTTGAATGGTGTCACTATTTAACTTGGATACAGTAGTGTGTGACGTCAGGGGAAGAACATAAGGGCTAGCGGTAGGGCGTGCGTGGATTTTTGTCAATGTTTTTGCTAGTTGGTGAATCTGTCGCTCATCTACATCTAAATTTACATCCATACCTCACAAACCACTGCGAAGCTTATGGCAGAAAATACCTCCCCTTAGGACTGTGTTCGTTCCATTACCTTACGCGAAGAATACTTGCTTAAATGCCTCTGTGACTGATGTAGTTAGTCCGATCTTGTATTCGGGACTCACTATGGGGCGATGTGTAGGGGGTTGTAACATATGTTTCTAGATTATAGATTGGTTCCAGAAACTTTCTAAGTAGCCTTCCACCGTACAGTTCGCCCCTGTCTTAAGCTTCCTGCTACTTCCGTTCAATCAGCACGTTCGTGAGACTCTTCCATGAATCGAACAGGCCTGCGACCATTGGTGTTGCCCTTCTTTGTTTCCTTTCATCCTCTCCTGTTAGTCTTATTTGGTACAGGTCCCACACATTTGGATGGGTTGCACAAGTGTTTTGCGCGCAGTCTTCTTCATAGACTGATTGTATTGCGCCAGTATTCTACCAATGAACTGTATTCGCAGTTTTCCACCTGCTCTACCTACGACTGAGATTATTTGATGATTCCATATTCCTACAGGTTCTTATATGCAGGTATCTGCATGAGCTGACCCATTACATTTATGATTCGTTCATATTAAAGTCAGAGAATAGTACGTATTTTTCATTTTGTCAAGTTCACAATTGTATCTTTCTGAACTTCGAACGTAAGTTCATAATCTATGCACCACTTTGATATGTCATTATGATCTGACAGATACGTGTTGCACTCCTTTCATACAGTACTTCATTATGGATAAATGCATCGTCTGCGAAAAGTCTTAGGTTACTATTAATGTTGTCTACACGGTCATTAATATACAGTACGAATAGCAGAAGTCCGAACACGACTCCATGTTGTACGTTCGAAGTTACTTCTCTGTCTATTAATGACTCTCGGAAATAAATTGTTGGGTCCTCCTTACCAAACATTCCTCAATCCAACCTCAAATTTTCCTTGATACTCGTATCTTCGATGATAACCATAGGTGTAGTATTGAGTCAAATGCTTTTCGCAAATCAAGGGCTACTGCATCGACGTGGCTGCCTTGACTCATGGCTTCCCTCATTACATTTGAGCTGAGAATGTTTTATAATATTCTCCAACAAACGGATGTCAAGTATATTGGACGGGAGTTTTCGTGGATCACTTCCGCAACACGTCTTGTAGAGGGTTTGGACATGACTTTTCTTCCAAGTATTGGGTACGAGGGTTCTAAAATACAGTAAACTTCAAAGAGGGGCTTACTTACCCGAAAACTCAGTATAGAATCTGAGTGGTATTCTATCGGGTTCTGGAGCAATATTCAGTTAAAGATGTTTGTCAACGCCACGGACACTAATGTGAGTTTCACTCATGGTATAAGAAGTAAAATGGGGCAACACCATCACATTTTTTTGGTTTTAGTGATAGGCCATTTGACAATATTCTCCAAAGGGAGTCGCTGAAGACTCGACGCATTGCCTTCTTGGCAGCCTAACGCTTTTCATGCTGTGCTCTCTATCTATAGCTCTATGCTTTGTTTTACATGTATTATGCACCAGCCTCTGTTTCTTTAGAGGTTCCTTTACATGACTATATACTAATTAACTTGGTTCATATACCGTTCATGTACCATATATTCATACACCATGGAGGGCCCCGTCAGTTACGAACTGTCCTAATGGGTGTATATCTCTTCCGTACGTGGTCAACCATTCTTTGAAACTGGAGTCATTGTCTCTCTATCTTCTCCTCCTCTGACCTAAACGTTTCATGTTCCTCATTGAGATATAAACTACTGCTTCTTAATCTAGTTTACTGAACGTGTAAATCGTTCTACTTGTTTTAGTTGCCCTTTGTTACTTTGGTGATCACTGTTGCTACCACTGCCTTATGGTCACTGACACCAGTTTCGATGCGGACATCCCCAAAGACGTCAGGTCTGTTTGTTGCCATTAGATCTAATGCGAGGGGCTCCGAACCAACTGTTCTAGGTAGTTTTCAGAGGAGGCATTTAGTAATGTTTTATAGGATGTCTTTTCACGCACTTCACTAACAAAACTATTATTATACCACCTGACAGTTGGTTGAATGAAGTCTCCTCCGTTGAATACAATATGACTGGGGAACTTATGAAACAGTAAACTGAGGTTTTATCTAAAGTTTTCGGTTACATCAGGAAATGAGCCTGGTGTCGATAGAAGGATCCAGTTATAATTTTATGCCCACTCCTGATTCTGATTATTGCGCAAACAATATCGCATGCGGCTTCAGTTTCGTTCTTGGTTTTACTGCGACAGATTCACCACCCACAGTTACCAGTAGCATATTTCCCGCGTAAATCTCACTGCTGCCAACTTCGGGTTTCAACCAACTTTCTGTACCTAACATTATGTGAGTTTCATTGCTTTTAGGAACACTTTAAATTTCGCCACTTAGCTTTGAATGCTTCGGTATTAAACCTCTGGGATTTCAGTACTCTCGTCTGTGGGGGCATTTCTCCGGGTCTTATACTGATAGTTTTGAGTGCCCTACGGATATCATTTGGGCTGGCTGAAGAGTCGCCTGACCTAAAAAAAACCGCTGTGTGCACCCCACACACACTCACCTACCAGGATAGCAGCCTCTGATGTCTTGTGCACATCTGACCCATTCAGGAGAACTCTACAGTTCTCAATCCTCTGGCCCATGTCCAGGTACTTACAGCCTACCTTAACCCTAGGAGTCTCTGGTTCCAGCTTCCCACTCGATTCAGAATCAGGGGCCACGATCTGTTCTGGGGACAATGCTGCAGATTGTGAGCTTCGTTGAAGGTCCATGGGCAAGGCTGGTATCCTCAAGCTTCTCTGTCAGTCGCTAGAATGATACAAGTATGAACTCGAAGCGAAAATGACAGGCATCATTTGTCCCAACATGTGACACAATCTGCTGATGGTTGAGCCCTGTTCCCTCAATGAGTGCCTGAATTGTCTCGAAAACATTATCATTGAGGGCCTTAGGCATACGCACAAGGTGCTCATGATGTTCCTTCCCATCCCCTACTGCCATTTCCTTAGTGGTATCGTTATTCGCTGTGTGTTGGAACTATCAATGATTAATAGACCTCTGCTCTTTTGTGTTTTAGTCCCCATGACTCAGGACGTTTCTCAACAGCTGAAGTGAGTCTCAGTGGCTCGGTTTCGATTTCAGTGGAGAACAGTGCCTCAAACTTGTTGGTTAGGGGGATCGGTGTGACACCCTGGCTTTCCCCTGGTCCGTGCCTCCCCTGCACAGTATGCCTAGACTTGCCATAGACACGCCACTCAGAATCAAGCAGATGTGTAGTGATAGACCCTTTATTTCCTGCAGAACAGAGTATATTCATAACAGAGGATAGTACTTGAAGACTCTTTGGTGTCTGTGGTACATGACCGTTAGTGACCAATGCAACATTCACATTCGCTGAAACTTCCAGTCGCTTGACAGTAGTCAGAATGATTTCCTGCTACTTACGAACAGCAACCAACTCATTCCCTACCTGAGAACAGCAAAAAATTCTGTATTGTGCCTGATGCAATATTTTATAGAACAGTAAAGAAATAATTTTTAATTACGCATGTTGATTCAGAGAAAACTAACGTGACATGATATGTTGTTACTTACTGTAATTGTAAGTCACTAACGCCGATTAACAACGAAATAATTATGGCGCAACACTTGCAATTAACTAAAAATCTCGAAAATATACGAGTACGTTTGCAAGCGTCCGAAAATTTAAAAAAAACTGTTTTTTGAAGTAAGTATATAACTAAATTCTGGAACAACTGCTTTTGAACGAGAATACTGTCGCCAAAAGATTCTAGAAAGCACAAATTAAGTTTACAATGGACGATATAGTACAATTTTTATCGCCGCACTCGCAAATGTTCGAAAAACCACCGTACACTCGGGAGTATTGACACACTAATGAAAGATAATACTGAAACGACAGGAACAATAAAATGTTAGAATCTAGAATTTCTAATTCGAGCCACCTAACACATGCAATGTTACACGGATAAAAATTCGGAAGTCAGTTTATATATTACGTACATAAATGTGCAAATTGCGTGGATTTTTACTCAGATAAATTTCAGACTAGTTCTCTTCTGGCGTACCAGCACTGCATCGTTAGTTGATCACAGTCAAACTTTCCAAAATTGGGGAGCACCAACAGAGCACATCTTCCACTTGCGTCGGATAGTAGTAGGAACACTGGGAATGGTCTCTCTGAGCACATGTTAAATACTTACATTTTGTAGGACTTGAAATAATTTTACAAACGTTACAGACTTTAACTTTTCACTGGACTGTGTTTCACTTATTAATTTTGTACCACTATACAAAATTTAATTTCGTTGCAGCACGATGCAGCTCTGAACTGTAGTTATCGCTGCCGTTTATATTGATTTGTAATCAAGATTACCAACTTTTTACGTGGCGATTAATAGTGGGAAACTGCACTTTACGTCTTTGAAATTTTGCTGTTGATTTTAGTGGATTAACGTACAGACAAATGAACTTTGCTCGCACGCGATTCTGCGCTTGTTGCTCTGCTCGCACTGCATACTTTAACTGTGGTTTAACAGCTTTTTTAAATTTGATTCGAATCAGGAATTCGCATCATGCAACACACGTTTGGATATTAAGAAAGATTAATTTGGTTTAAACTCAAGTTTCGTCCACATCATTCATCTTACAGTATTTACCCAGTGATTTACTTGTATTACTCGTCGACTTGTCTGAGTATTACTTCTGCATTAAGCGTGTGCGCTTATCCCTCTGATAACGAGAAGTCAAGTCAACAACTTAGTTCCTACATTGCCCACATTGCCCACAGCAGCGGCGGCCAAAAAAAGCGCCAGTCCACTCGCATGTTGTAGAACACAACCTGGAAACCGTGTCTTCACCCACTCGAGACTAGCCTCAGACGCCATTGATGGGGCAGATAGACTGCTGTTTCCAACATAGTTTTTAAAAATGCAATGAATGTGAATGAAATTTCATTTGGAACGGTGGTTTATCTAATTTTAAAAATTATATTATTAAATATTAAGACTGGGCGACATGCGAAATGTCCCACTGAACTAAGTTATTAATCCGAAGAAAAACTTGTACACACCGTTCTTACACATAACAGGCCCGAATGTGGTACGTCTTCAAACATTTAGGGATACAAAGAGCTGCGTCATAATTTGTACACCAAGCTGCAAACTGAGTTCAGGACATAGACAAGAACTCCACCTGACACTCAACTATAGTCACTCATGATCACTTTTTCCCCACCAGTTGAGTATTTGTAGCCATTTATATGGTGGATGAGGCATCAGTGGATCCAGGTCCGCAGGGGACACTAAGATCTCCACGGCATCCTCAGATGCAGAATTGATAGGGAGTGGTGGTGGTGGCGCCACCAGAGGGTTCTGTTTCTTAGCAGACTTCTTCTTAGTGTGCTTGCTCTCTCGCTTCTCTGTGGTGGCTTGCTGGGAAGATTTCTCCAAAGCAGCTTCAGGCACAAGGGAAGACCATAATGCGCTTCGTCCAGCAGCTTTTGTCTCCTTGAGCCACTGGCGAGTGTCCGCCATGGCATTAGTGGAGACCTTGGAAGAGAGGGCCCCAAGAGACCCCTTCTGCATGAGAGTAGCCAGAGGAGGCTGTTGCTTTTCTGGCAGGGTATCAGTACCAGTGCATTATACACTCCTGGAAATTGAAATAAGAACACCGTGAATTCATTGTCCCACGAAGGGGAAACTTTATTGACACATTCCTGGGGTCAGATACATCACATGATCACACTGACAGAACCACAGGCACATAGACACAGGCAACAAAGCATGCACAATGTCGGCACTAGTACAGTGTATATCCACCTTTCGCAGCAATGCAGGCTGCTATTCTCCCATGGATGCTGGATGTAGTCCTGTGGAACGGCTTGCCATGCCATTTCCACCTGGCGCCTCAGTTGGACCAGCGTTCGTGCTGGACGTGCAGACCGCGTGAGACGACGCCTCATCCAGTCCCAAACATGCTCAATGGGGGACAGATCCGGAGATCTTGCTGGCCAGGGTAGTTGACTTACACCTTCTAGAGCACGTTGGGTGGCACGGGATACATGCGGACGTGCATTGTCCTGTTGGAACAGCAAGTTCTCTTGCCGGTCTAGGAATGGTAGAACGATGGGTTCGATGACGGTTTGGATGTACCGTGCACTATTCAGTGTCCCCTCGACGATCACCAGTGGTGTACGGCCAGTGTAGGAGATCGCTCCCCACACCATGATGCCGGGTGTTGGCCCTGTGTGCCTCGGTAGTATGCAGTCCTGATTGTGGCGCTCACCTGCACGGCGCCAAACACGCATACGACCATCATTGGCACCAAGGCAGAAGCGACTCTCATCGCTGAAGACGACACGTCTCCATTCGTCCCTCCATTCACGCCTGTCGCGACACCACTGGAGGCGGGCTGCACGATGTTAGGGTGTGAGCGGAAGACGGCCTAACGGTGTGCGGGACCGTAGCCCAGCTTCATGGAGACGGTTGCGAATGGTCCTCGCCGATACCCCAGGAGCAACAGTGTCCCTAATTTGCTGGGAAGTGGCGGTGCGGTCCCCTACGGCACTGCGTAGGATCCTACGGTCTTGGCGTGCATCTGTGCGTCGCTGCGGTCCGGTCCCAGGTCGACGGGCACGTGCACCTTCCGCCGAGCACTGGCGACACCATCGATGTACTGTGGAGACCTCACGCCCCACGTGTTGAGCAATTCGGCGGTACGTCCACCCGGCCTCCCGCATGCCCACTACACGCCCTCGCTCAAAGTCCGTCAACTGCACATACGGTTCACGTCAACGCTGTCGCGGCATGCTACCAGTGTTAAAGACTGCGATGGAGCTCCGTATGCCACGGCAAACTGGCTGACACTGACGGCGGCGGTGCACAAATGCTGCGCAGCTAGCGCCATTCGACGGCCAACACCGCGGTTCCTGGTGTGTCCGCTGTGCCGTGCGTGTGATCATTGCTTGTACAGCCCTCTCGCAGTGTCCGGAGCAAGTATGGTGGGTCTGACACACCGGTGTCAATGTGTTCTTTTTTCCATTTCCAGGAGTGTATTTTACTCTTGCTATTTCACAACATTTTTCAGTATTGTGTTCTGTATATGACCCAAAAAAAATGTTCGCTAAAGTTCTACTGATGGGGACCCCACGGGTAGCCTGTTGTTGGAAACAAAAATTGTTGTTGAAAGTGATTTAATTTTGTTCTGTGACTACGCTAAGACTGGATGAGATATTGTTTGTTTGTATGTCTGGGACTTTCTTGTTTTTTAGCTGTTTTCTTTAATTATTGTGGTCTCTTCTGTGGATATGAGTGTGGGCATGAATGTAGTGTCAAAAGGTATCAGTTTTGCTGTTGGCGGGATATAGATGTTCTTCATTTTCTCTATTATGTGTCCTGTGCCATTGAGGCTTCTGTTGTTTGTGTATGTGTGCGTTTTCTGTACAAATGGCTGCATGTCTTCCTAGTAAAAAAGATGCGGCTGTTCCGAAGTCCACCATGGGCCTGACCAGGATAAGAGGTTTGTGAACATTTGGAAGGTTTGTTAAGAGTGGAGCTTTAGGATTCTTTTTGTGTCATTCTTTGTGTTTGGTTTTGTGTGGTGCTGTTTAAGAGGGTCTTTAGGTTCCTTTGGTATCTTTTTGTTGGCTCACTGGTTAGCTTCGTTATTTTATTATCTTCCAGGAAATCTTCTGTTTTCTCTCTGTATTCTTCGTCTGTTGTTAAGACTAGAGCGTTCCTTCTATCTGCTCTGGTGATGAGTCCATTATGTTGTTTTAGTTTTTTGTTTATATAGTTTATGGTTTTCTCCTCAGATGTTTCTGTACTTGCATTTATAGATGGTCAGTTATTTCTGATTTCTAATTTTATTTCCTCTGTCACCAGTGCTTTTGTTAGTCCTGGGTTGAATCCTAGTGTGTTACTTTTTGATGTTGCATACATTCCTACTGAATATATACAGATACAAGAGCAGCAAAACCCTCAAAAACACTGGAGACAAATGGAGAAAATTAATAACAACAACAACCCCCTCCCAACAGCAAAACTAGTGTCTTCTGACATTACATCCATGTACACAGATATACTTACAGAAGAAACTAAAAAGTTATAGAAAAACAGCTAAAAAGCAACAAATTCCCACACACACCAATAAACAAAATCTCGTCCATTCTTGGGCTAATCACTTTCAACACCTTTTATTTGCAACAACAGGGACTATCCATGGTGTTCCCCCTTCAGTGGAACTTTAGCCAACATTTTCTTGGATCATATAGAAAACACAATATTCAACAACACTGTAAAACATTAAGGGTACAAGATAATTTACGGGTACCGATATGTTGAGGACATAACAATTCATAAATGATGTGAAAAACAGGATAGAAGAGCTATACAGTAACATCAGTGCAGTACACCCAAAAATTCACTTCAAAAGTGAAACAGGAAAAGAAACAAGAAACTAAATTTCCTGGATCTTACAATAATGATAAATAACCACCAACATGAATTTGTCATCTACGGAAAACCCTCATCTATATGCAACAATCGTGAAGTCATGCTGTGACATACAGTAAATGAGGTATTATGAAATTATTCACAGAAAACAATATTTGGAACAGAACAGTCCACTTGTGTTCATGTTTAACAGTGTTTTATAAGATGGTTACTTCTGCATGTTTGAGAATCAAAGAAACCACTAATGATTGTGATATTTGTCACTGAAACTTGTTTGGTAACAATAAGCAAATAACGAAAGTGTTTTACATTAAGGGAGACCCACAATCCCAACCACTCATCCAATTCCACCCATCTGCTTTGACTCACAATTTCATCAATATGGTGGAAACGTCTACATCCAGTGTATAGAAAATTGCGGGAATGAAATCACTACTGAGCCGTGCGTGGCTCTTGTTCATGCCAACTCTTATTTAGCATCCTGCTTTTGCCGTACTGCCACCTCATTATGTTAGATTCAATTACTTGTGTCAGTGAGTTGCTGCTCTGCCTGCCCGTGAGTGGCAGCAGCAGCGCTTATCGATACAAGACCTGCTGTATTATCTTTGCTGGACTGCTATTACTTCCCGGTCATTGTGCGTCGACCAGTCAGTTGGAATGTGCATGCAGTTAGTTTGGACCTGGCAGTGTTTGAGTTGGCACGCGGCACAAGTTCAGTCGGGGTGTGGCAGCAGTGAGGTCCGGACTGCCATGACTTGCCCGACGGTTGCCGATATACCACTGGAGTGGGAACGACTTTGGTTTGTCGTCGGTCGGTCGTCTTGCTGGACGACGTCTATTTGGCCAGAAGTCGCTTATGGGTTGGCTGTGTGTGCCGACTCGTGATTCGTCCCTGTTATTGTAGAGTCAGTGCTGTTAGCTTTGTCTAGTTCTTTGTGCATGTGTTTGTGAAACTGTGTGTAGTTTGTGTGATTTTGACTGACAAGTTATTTTAAATGTTGTCGATGTATTGGCTCTGAGCAGTTGGACGGTTGGCGTGGAGCAGTGAGGAATTCTCGGCGGGGTGTAGTTTCTCCAGGGCCAGCAAAGTGTCGGACAGTGTGGTGTTGTTACCATTGCTACAAGGTCCGTGGCTTACCGACCCTGGACACGAAAGTTGAGTTTTGATTTAATCTATCAACGAGTCAAGACTGTTCACATTTTGTCGTTTGTAGTTCATTGCCGGCTGTTGGGATTTTCCCGCAAGCAACAGTGTGGTTTTCAAGGTGGAAAATTCTAGCCATCCTCTGGTGGAGTTTCACTGTATTTGGTTATTTGTATTTAAGTGCATCAGCGTAGTTTTCTGCCTTGTGGCCATTTACGTTCCGGTTACCTGCCCAGGGCGTTGTCGTAAATTTCAGGCACTGTAGTTTCCTCATCGTGTTGTTTCTGTCAAGCACGGTGTGAAGTTTGACAGCTCCATGTAAGATTGGTTGTGGACGCCAGTATCTTCTACGTTGTTCCGTTGAACACCCTGTTATGCCCTGGTTGGGTGAAGTGGCAGTATCTTCTCGGTGGGTCCGCTGACTGTCGGTCGGTTGGGTTGTCGCTGGATCGTGAATGGTTGACCTGACTCCCTGTCTCACCTAAGCAAGCGTTAGTGTTTGAATTACAGGCCGACCCTCGAACATCGTTGCGCCCTTGTGTGGACTGCCTTATTTTTTTAATCTGTTCTTGTTGTTGGTACTTGTATGGCTTCTAGCCAGTTTTGCATTTTAAATTAGGGTTGTTTTACTCTTAAGGCTTCAGCCTAGTTTAAAGTACTGTTTCACACAAGTCCTTTCGCATTTAAAAAGAATTTTTGAATTTTTAAGTCTTCGTCCTTCAGCCGATTTGAATTCAACCTGTTTCCTTCAGCTTAATTAAAGAACTGTTTTAAGATAAGGCTTGCCTTTAAATTCCTGTTTATGTTTGCGTTTTAAGTTATTGGCCTTCAGCCGTTTTTAAATTAAAGTGGCTTTCAGCTGGTAATTAAGACCCAGAGATTAAAGCTGAGTGTTAAAAAAATTTTTTTGGGCTCTTATAATGTTTCATCAAATAATAAAGTTGTATGTTTGAGTGTAACTGTCTGCCCCTTATTTTGGCCCCTTTCCACAATTTATTCTATCTGTCCTGTCCTGCGGGTTGAGCAGGGCATTTCAACTAAACATACAGGCCAAAAAATAAAAATAACTCAATAACGCCCCAAAAATAAAATGAAGCTGATGTGGTATCTGTGGAGAATTGGGGTTTAGAGGGGGAAAAGCTACATATACAACAATTAAAAAAACACCACTCTATCCCAAAAGAAGAATATAAAAAAATTAACTGAAAACATTGCATTAGACGAACATAACCAGATGAATCAGACTCTTCCCTTGAACTACGAAGTTCAGCCGCAGCTATTGAGAAAAAACAACAAACACGTGCAGCCAAAAAGTGGAATCGGACATTCCCCTTAACCTTATGGCTCAACTGCAAGCTATTAATACAAAAAACCAATACCTACAACTCTGAAATTTGAAACCAAAACTCTGACAGGCTCAAAAACCCCAATACCCTATATTCATTGCATTAATAGAAATACACCTGACTTGCTGTTGTGTACATAGTTCCGCATAGTCAACACATACACAACTTTCCCACTAGAGCGCACCCCGCTAAGCACAACAGCGCAGGTGCAGCGCTCGTCCGTCTCAGCACTACAAGATGGCGCTGCCATAGAGATGGACCAAATTCTGCTTCCACCGATCTGTGTATTAATATGTAATGCAGCCAATGAGATTGCTGCTAACGTAGAGCCTTTTCTCCTCGTGGATCACACTCGCGCAGTGATACATGAACGTGCAAGATATTATAACCAGTGTACAGACCTCTGATTAACCAGTCTGGATTTGTCTGCCTCAGTCTGTACAAGTTCTACCTTTGTCTGTACCAGTCCATAGTCAAGTTTCAGTCTGCACCCAATAAGATTACCATATTCCTGTACATAGCCATGAAGATAAAAGTATAGACACTTTTGTCAAGTATCAGAGATATATGTGAGAATACCAAAAGAGCTTCAAATTGTCAATTGTAAATAGCATCCAGAACCAAGTTAAGTAATTTTTATGCTTGTTATTATTTTAATAAATATGTGTGAAAATTAATCAAGTTCTGTTTAAAGTTGGTCACCGTCAATCTGCTACTCTAAGCGTGCAAGTGGCATTTCTATCGTCTGACCTAATGGCAGAAGATAAACACGCCACGATAAGACCACGAGATGTATTGCTGACACTCACCTACTTCATTACAGCGACAAGTCAAATAATGTAATGGTGTGTGTACTGAAGGTCTTACAGTACGCACACCACACTTACCATAAATATACAACAGAAAATACATCACAATTACTATAAAATAAAACAAAAAAAATGACTGAGGAACAAAAGCTGCAGCAATACCACCTAGGCTGACCAGCACACGCATGCATGCACACATGCATGGGCATACACGCACATGCCCCTGCATGCCCCCTGTACTGCATGTGTACACATGAGCATGATGGGCACACCCACCCACCCAGACCCACACGCAAGTATATACCAGAGACAAAAATTGTCCTGAAATATCCACAACCTGCTGCCCACAAGCCAACCTCAATTCCCCCAACATCATCACCAAGAAAAAGCACTGCCAATAAAGAAAAAACACAAATGTAAACCAAAATCAACCACACCCAAGGAAAAAAAAGAAACTGCAACCAAACTTATCCTCTCTAACATAATTTCTAAACACCCTCCAACCCACAACCTGTCACATAAACCATACAACCAGTACCCGTAACACCCTGAATCCCCCCCACATACACATACACACTAAACGGCCTCAACTCACCACCCTCAGCCTATTCGTCTTCCCCACAGCCATAAAAAAATGAGAAAAATACAATAATTCTCAGGCACACTCTTCCGCCAGCAAAACTCTTCTAAATGAGATTGCAGGTTAGAAGAGCACCTCTTCCCTTCCCCCCCTCCTCCAAAATCCCTCTATTGTGTAAGTACTATCCCCAATGTCATAATCCTTAAACTCGATACTATGCTTAACTACTAAATGATTGTAACCCCTCTTCCTCAAACCCCTACAAGACGAAAATGCATCAGACACTATAGTACTACCCTCCTCAATTGGACCCACCAGTTCCCTCTTATTAAGACCCTGCAAAACCCTAAGAACACAATCGGAGTACCAACCCCCCCCCCCCCCCCCCAAATAATTGCGTACCCCCCCTCCCCTGCACCAATCTACAAACCAACCAGGGAACTGCCCCTCCTATACTTACTTTTACCAAACTGCGATTCATCAATTTCAACAACCAATCCCAGTCCACCCAACTTCCCCCCTATACTGTACATACTCTGGACAAACCTCTCAACAAAAAGAAAACCAATCTAGAACAGTTCTCTCACTCACACCAGTCTCATGCGTAGAAAAGCTTATAGAATGCCGATAACAAAAATAATAAGCAAGCCAACCTAGATTTCTTGCACCAGGTACCACATCTCATCGACAGCCAGATATTATTGCCCCAACAACACCACATATAAAAGCCCTCGTCCGAGCTGACAGAACTCTCATCAGCCTTATGTTATTGCCACAAACGTGACAACTAACATTTTCAGCAATAAGACTGACATCTGTAGAAACTGTATGAGAGACATCATATCATCACCCGTTGCAGAACATAATGATACACTCATACTGTCATATCAGTACTTAACAAAAATGCAATTAAGAAATGAGACTTCAAAAAATGGTTCAAATGGCTCTGAGCACTATGGGACTTAACATCTATGGTCATCAGTCCCCTAGAACTTAGAACTACTTAAACCTAACTAACCTAAGGACATCACACAACACCCAGTCATCAGGAGGCAGAGAAAATCCCTGACCCAGCCGGGAATCGAACCTGCGAACCCGGGCGCGGGAAGCGAGAATGCTACCGCACGACCACGAGCTGCGGACTGAGACTTCTTTCTGTACAACAAACAACACTAATAAAACCTGACAAAACACCAAACACATAAACAACAACAAAAAACAACCTTAAGAACTCACTGAAAACATTTCTACAACTGCACCATCTACCTAAACTCAAATGAACCCCAATACCACACATTACACTTAGCATGTCCACATCCACCACCAAAGGGCACCACAAAATACATTACAAACACAACCAAATCAAAAACACCATGTTGTAGAGATGTCACACACCACAACACTTTACATCATGGGTCAAAGCAGTTGGATGGAAACTGCAATGTCAGTTGACCCAATTACTGTCTCTGTACCATGCCAAGCATTCTCAGTAAAGCTCTTCAGCAATCTTTTAAAAAAAAAGAATGATAATTAAATCTGAGCTTATACAAATTACACCGAAAACTTTGCAAACCAAATCTCCAGCTCCTCATTACTGGAAAGAATAAATCACCACACACAGTTGACAATGCGAAAGATTTGGAATAAACAGAAACAAAAATTAAATAAACCCATACACAAAAACAGCTCTGAAGCTAAGGTGTATACACACACACACACACAAACACACACATTCAATAAACACTTGCTTAATTTTACTAAATGACACTCACAAAGCATGAACAGCAGCTACTTGAGAAAGGCCCCAAATACTACTTGAAGACTCATGTAACACATAAGACTGAAGAAAATCTTGTTACTGAGACTGAGTACATCATAGGTCAACATGAAAAAACTAACACTCCACACTTCAACCTAGGCCTAACAAGAGCACTAGTGACGGAGGAGATGAAACAAATAATCAGAAACAACTAGCCATGTATAAATCCTAATACAAAAAACGACTGATTTACAAAAATATGAAAACTATAAACAAAAAACTAAAACAACATAATCGACACATCTCCAAGGTGGGAAAAGACAACTCTAATCTTAATAACAGAGGTAGAATATGTTGAGAAAACAGAAAATTTCCTGAAAAAAATAAAATAACCAAGCAAATCTGTGACCAAACACACAGATACCAAAGGAACCTAAATACACACTTAAAAAGCATCACACACACCCTCACACTGAACCAGACAAGAAGACTGACACAAAAGAACCCTAAAGCTCCACACTTAAACCTTCTAAATGTCCACAAACCTCTTATCCTGGTCAGGCCCATGGCGGACTTCAGAATAGCTGCATCTTTTTTACTAGGGAGACATGCACCCATTTGTACAGGAAACGCACACATACATAAACAACAGAAGCCTCAATGGCACAGGAGATGTAATAGAGAAAATGAAGAACATCTATGTCCCTCCCCAACAGCAGAACTGATATCTTTTGACATTACATCCATGCACACACTTGCATCCACAGCAGAAACCATAAAAATTATAGAAAACAGCTAAAAAGCAAGAAATTCCCAGATATACAAATAAACAAAGTCTCATCCGTTCTTAGCCTAGTCACAGAACAAAATTAAATCACTTTCAACAACAATTTTTGTTTCCAACAACAGGGGCCACCCATAGGGTCCCCATCAGTGGAACGTCAGCGAACATTTTCTTGGGTGGTATAGAGAACACAATGTTGTTAAACAGGAAGGGACAAAATAATGTACTGGTACCGATACGAAAATGACTTAATGACTCTCATAGATGAAACACAAAACAGGGTAACAGAGCTATACAGTAACATCAATACAGTATACCCACAAATCCACTTCACAATGGAAATAGACAAAAACAAGAAACTAAATTCTCTGGATTTACAATTATAGCAAGCTACATCCAACATGAATTTTTCATCGACTGAAAATCCACATCCAAAAGCACTGTTATCCATAGCTCATACAGCCACCTTACAGTGCATGAATATGCCAGTTCCACACACATGCTCCACAGGATAAGCAGAATACCCCTCCAACTGGAAAACTAAACACAGGAACTAAATACAATCAAACAAATTGTTGTTGAAAACGACTTCAAAACGGGCGCCATACACAAGATCAACAACAAACAAAAATGAAATACAACGATAGTGACCACCCACACAAGAGCGCAACCAAAGGATCTGAAAACCTAGAGACAAAGTACATATATCACACCATATGAGGAAAAAGAAACAGATGGTACACACTAACAAGCAATAATGAAATAGCACATGGAATTTCAAAAATAATGAAAAAGCAAAGAATCTCTATAACATTCAGAACGGAAAACACAGTTCAACAAAGGCTAAGACACAGCAGGAGGACCTCTGAGGAATTCAGCAACATCCGCATGTACCAACTCACATGTAACTCCTGTCAGGACCGATGTATACGACAAAGAATCAGAAATTTCGGAACAAGATACGTACAGAGCCATGAGAGCACGACAGCACACACTCCGCTTTCACAGAAACCACTACCACACTAATATCGAAAGTGATCTACACATGCTGGAACACAGTTACAGTTTATAATGAAAGCTAACAATAGAAGAAGAATTACATACAAAAGTAGTAAACGAAAACACAACACTTTGCAACAACACACTCTTCACCACTCTCAAGTAAAGAACGCGCGCACACACACACACACACACACACACACACACAGAGACAGACAGAGGGAGGGGGAGAGAGAGTTGAATAAGGAACACAGCTCGTCAGCACTGACGCTACAATTTTCAAGACTTTCTCGCAATATTCGATACATTTCTCGCGACACACGTGAACAGCAAGACTGCGGAATGTTTTAGATTACAAGAAGGCGGGAAAGGTGTTTATCTAGTGTCTGAAGGTAGCTGCAAGCCGTCCTGCGAAAGTTGTTTCTCAGTGTCTGAAAGCAGCTGCAAGACGCCTGACGAACGTAAGTACGTGGCAAACTACGTAAATACCCAGTACGCACCAAAACTGTATCCACAACACAACCGGAGTCTCAATAACATACAACGCAGACATACGTAAGTTCACGCTTTTGTATTTGTTTACAAACAGCGACTCTTTCAGTAGCAGGCAATATGACGTATGCCAAAAAAAGGGGAACAAGTAAACGCAGAATATATTCTGGAAACAGAGTCAAATATCGTAAAACCATGCAATGACGTATAGTAAGTGAGGTATTGTAAAATTATACACGAAAAGCAACATCTGGAACAAAACAGTACGCCGCGCGGGATTAGCCGAGCGGCCTGAGGCGCTGCAGTCATGGACTGTGCGGCAGATCCCGGCGGAGGTTCGAGTCCTCCCTCGGGCATGGGTGTGTGTGTGTTTGTCCTTAGGATAATTTAGGTTAAGTAGTGTGTAAGCTTAGTGACTGATGACCTTAGCAGTTAAATCCCATAAGATTTCACACACATTTGAACAAAACAGTACGTGGTCATTGATGCAGTAATGATAACGTACGTCACTAATAACACACGTCTTGATGCAAATACATTTATCAAATACCGGGTAACTGGACATAATACAGCAGAACACAATTGAGTTATAGCACTTGAGAAAACCGGCATAGACCAGTCGTAAGAAAGTCGTTCACAGATAAAACACACTTTTCATTTATCGATAGTCACCACAGATTCGTAGTTCAAAATGTTTTATAAATTTGCTATTCTTCATGTTTTAGAAACAAATAAGTAGTTGATGACGGCGATATTTATTGCTGCAGTTAGTTTGGGATTAATTAAATGAATAACAAAAGAGTTTCGCCTCAAAGCAGACCCGCAATTTCTTGTAGTTTTAACAAGTTCGTTTACATGGCCATCCTTCACAACAAGCACAGAAATATTTGTTTTGTAAATAAATATCTCCTTCTCTGATTGCCGTGTATTTTACTTCTCCCAGACTTGTATCGTCTTTTTTCACTTTAAGGCTTAAGGGATCATCCATGAGATCTATAATGATACAGTTTTATTTGTATATGTATTAATCGTAGATTATAAAACAATTCACTTCTCATTTTTTATTTAAGTAAGCGATTACTTACAGTTCTCCGCGTTTTTAGTTGGCATTTGCGTTTTCTCTCATCTGGTCACATGCTGATAGTCGCACTACAACTCTATTTACGAAACATAAGCAAAGTTTTTATGTTCTGAACATTATTCTTCCCACTTTTCATATCGATTGCCCTTGTTATTGTGATGCACTATGCTTATGTACATGTTGCCAACCTAATGAAGTACATGCCGGAAACTAACATCTATTCATTTCTGTTATGTTTTTGTCTGTTGCATGTGTGTGATTGAGTGAGAGAGAGAAAGAGAGAGAGAGAGAGAGTATACATGCATGAAATTTTTTTTGGTGGGGGAGGGGGGATGGATGTGTTGGTGTCAGCTGTAGAATGTTGAATATTAATGTAATAGTTGTCAGAGAATGGTTGAAAGTTTTGGTGTTAGCTGATTTTAGTGTTGGTCTAAATGTTTTGTGGAGAGGTTCATGGACAGGTGACTAGAAAGGGATTGGGTGGTACTATTATTATATTTATTATTATGACGATAATATACCTGTGTTGTAGTGTTATGCTGTTAGTTTGGTTAGTGTAAACAATGAGTTGTTTGACAGATGTAACTGATCATTTGCATGGTTTTCTTTTCTGATTTGGTTTTGTGTGTGTGGTAATTTTCTTGCAAGGGTAGGTAGTGTTTTTTTTAAATTGACTGTTCTAATTATTCTCGTGTCTCCTCTTGTGGATGTTTTGTGATTATGTTCTCGTAGGTGTTCTGCAAATACGGCATGGTTTGTCTCATCTTCCAGGCTCTCATGTGTACCTTGTATCTGACATCAAATATTGTGCGTGTTCGTCCTATGTTTCTGCCATGATAAGTGTTACACTGTAACTGATATATACTTGTTTTCTGGTTTACATACCTGTTTTTTGCCAGTTTGGGGATGTATTTTTGGATAAAATTGTCTGTTGTGCATGCTATGTTTATTCCCTGCCTTTTGAAAATGTTGGTGATTTCGTGTATGAGTTGGTCTTTGTATGTCATTATGTGGCATCCTGTGTTTTCTCTTACATTGTCCTGATTATTCTGTGTAGCTGTTATGGTACTCAGTGTTTCTCATTGTGTTTTGTTCGGTTGTGATGTTATCAGTGGTTTTGTGCTTTCTGCTTTTATTTTAATTTTCATTTTGTTCTTTAGCTGTGTATGTTACTATAGGACCTATTATTTTCGAATATCTTCATTATTAAGTCAATTTCTTTTTGGTAGTTTTCTTTGTTGAGTGCCACTGTGTTGAGTCTATGGTGTGTGGTTGTCGCAGTGCTGCTTGCTTTTGCGAGTGTGATTGGTTTGACGGCTGGGGAATGATAATGCCGGTTTCTGTGTGTTTACAGTAAATTTCAAACTTGTGCATATTAAACTTCCTGGCAGATTAAAACTGTGTGCCCGACCGAGACTCGAACTCGGGACCTTTGCCTTTCGCGGGCAAGTGCTCTACCATCTGAGCTACCGAAGCACGACTCACGCCCGGTACTCACAGCTTTACCTCTGCCAGTATCTCGTCTCCTACCTTCCAAACTTTACAGAAGCTCTCCTGCGAACCCTGCAAAACCAGCACTACTGAAAGAAAGGATATTGCGGAGACATGGCTTAGCCACAGCCTGGGGGATGTTTCCAGAATGAGATTTTCACTCTGCAGCGAAGTGTGCGCTGATATGAAACTTCCTGGCAGATTAAAACAGTGTGCCCGACCGAGACTCGAACTCGGAACCTTTGCCTTTCATGGGCAAGTGCTCTACCATCTGAGCTACCGAAGCACGACTCACGCCCAGTACTCACAGCTTTACTTCTGCCAGTATCTCGTCTCCTACCTTCCAAACTTTACAGAAGCTCTCCTGCGAACCCTGCAGAACCAGCGCTCCTGAAAGAAAGGATGCTTCGGTAGCTCAGATGGTAAAGCACTTGCCCACGAAAGGCAAAGGTCCCGAGTTTGAGTCTCGGTCGGGCACACAGTTTTAATCTGCCAGGAAGTTTCATATCAGCACACACTGCGCTGCAGAGTGAAAATCTCATTCTTGTGCATATTGTTTTATATCTTGATTGTTACATTCAGAAAGTGAATTCGGTTATCCTGTTCCCTGTCAATTGTGAATTTTATATTTTTATGTACCTTGTTGATGTCAGTATGTAATTTCTCAATTTTGTATTGTGCTTCGTCTATTAAGGAGCAGATGTTATCCAAATAAATGAATCAATATAGTATATTGTATTCGTTTGCTAGTACTTTTATGACAATGATGTGTGCAATGTGGTTAGAAAGATATTTGCTAAGGATTGTGACATTGGGGACCCCACTGGTATTCCGTCTTCTTATAAATGAAATTCATACTTGAATTGGAAGTAATGTTGTTGTGCTATGAGCTTTATTAATATGAGTATTTCCTTAATCCGTTCATCAGGGAATTGATTATGAATTTCCAGGTTCTTAACTACAATTTCTATTGTTTCAGGTACTGCTACATTGGAACACAAGCTTTTTGTATCAAATGAGAGGAGTTTTGGTGTGCCTGGGATTTTTATATCTTGTATTTGTTGTTCTAGCTGTGTAATGTTTTTAATTGTTCTGTCTTCTTGTTCTTTGAAATTTTCAGACAGTAATTTTAAATGTATCTTTGGTTGGCTTTGGAGGACGCATACAGTGTGATTAATCTGTGTCAGCTTTCTTTTGTTGCAGTTATCCAGTATGATGTCTATTTTTTCAGATTGTTTTTTACTTTTGCCTGCTATCTCTCTGTTGGATCTGACTTTAATTTTGTAAATTTATTTTTGTTGTGAATTCTTGCATTTTTTCAATGTATGGTTCTTTCGCTACAATGCTGTGGTGTTCCTCTTGTCTGCTTTTTAAATGATGAGATATTCATTTTGAGATTATTTTCCTAAGTTTTTTGAGTTTTACAGACTCTGTGTTGGTGTTGTTGCGTTTTCATATTGGTTATTATATTATAGATTTCTTTTTTTTACTAGTTCTCTAGTTAATACGATGTTAGTACTGCTGTCTTCTGTGTCAATATATTTTCTGCTTCTATAATTAGGTTTTCTGTGTACTCTTCATCTGTTTCTTAATTCACATTGTATTTTAATCCTATCTCCAACTGTTGTCTTTCTTCACTGTTTATCTGTGCGTCTTTAAGGTTGACTAACCTTAGGCAGGATTTGTGTGTTTGTTTTTGTTGATTGTGTGTAGAGTTAGCATGTTCCAATTGGAGTTTTTTGAGCTGACTAATCTTTCGTCTATGAACTGTTTCCATTCTTAGCAGGTTTCGTGTGACATTTGATTTTGTTGACCAGATGAGAGAAAACTGTCATATTATTAATGGTGTTTGCAAGTTGCACTGTGTCTATATAATCATAATTTAGTTCTAGTTTTGTAGAGCATAGGGATTTGATTTCGAATTTTAACATCATTTGCTGAGCAGCATGCATTGCTTTTTGAGTGCTGGGTGAACTGTTTTTAATCTTCACATGGATATATTTAGGTACAAGATTATTACATTTGCATATGGTGTCGAATTTTATGTGTTGTATGGTTATATGAACGTTCAGGTGATGTCTTCTGAATTTCTGGTGTAGAGCAAATGTAAATTCTGGGCATGGCGTCAATAACGAGTTTGTTTGTGTGGCCATCCTTTGCAGTATGCACAGAAATATTTGTTTTGTAAATAAAAAATGCATTCGCTTGCTGCTCTCTATTTTCTTTCTCCCAGATGCGTTTCGCCTTTTCTCATTTTAATGGCTCATCAGTGATATCTATAATGATAGAGATTTTTTTGAAATGTGTTATCCGTAGATTGTAAAACAGTTCACATCTCGTTCTTTATTGAAGTAATTAATTACATTGATTTCTTTGCTTTTTTAGTTGGCATCTGCATTTCTCCTCATCTGGTCACATGTTGGAGGTCGCACTAAAACTCTGTTTACGAAACATAAGCATGTTTTTATGTTCCAAACCTTTTTCTTCGCACTTTTCCTCTTGTTTGTCGTTGTTGTGGTGCACTATAGGTTTTCTGTTTCTAATGATAACCAGTTGATCGAAAACCGTGACTTTAAGATGTAACTACTTTTGAATTCACTGTGTCTCATCCTGTTTGGCTTTTTTGCATACATGTTGCCAACCTGACTAGTATATGCCAAAAACTAACGTCCATTCATTTCTGTTGTGTTTCTCTCCTATCTCTCTCTCTCTCTCTCTCTCTCTCTCTCTCTCTCTCTCTCTCTCTCTCTCTTTCTCTCTCTCTCTCTCTCTCTCTCTCTCTCCCCCCCTCCCTGTCTGTCTGTCTGTCTCTCTCTCTCTCTCTCTCTCTCTCTCTCTCTCTGTGTGTGTGTGTCTGTGTGTGTGTGTGTGTGTGTGTGTGTGTGTGTGTGTGTCTGTGTCTATGTCTGTGTGTGTAAGGGAGAGAGGGGGCAGAAAGAGACAGAGAGGAGAGATAAAGAGAGGAGCAACTGGCATTATCATTCCCAAATCCTCAAGCCACTCACACTCACAAAAGGAAGCAGATATATATACTTATCGGTTTAAGTGTCAGAGAGTCTTTTCTGAAAGTATTTGTATGGACTGTAGCCACGTATGGAAGTGAAACATGGACGATAACTAGAAAAGAAGAGAATAGAAGCTTCTGAAATGTGGTGCTACAGAAGAATGCTGAAGCTTAGATGGGTAGATCATGTAAGTAATGAGGAGCTACTGAATAGAATTGGGGAGAAGAGGAATTTCTGGCCCAACTTGACTAGAAGAAGAGGTCGGTTGGTAGGACATGTTATGAGGCATCAAGGGATCACCAATTTAGTATTGGAGGTCAGTGTGAGGGTAAAAATTGTAGAGGGAGACCAAGAGATGATTACAACAAGCAGATTCAGTCGGATGTAGGTTGCAGTAGTTACTCGGAGATGAAGAAGCTTGCGCAGAATAGAGTAGCATGGAGGCCTGCATCAAACCAGTCTCTGGACTGAAGACCACAACAACAACAACAATTTCAACGTGTTTTCTATTGAACCCAGTTCCTTTTTGGAACAAAGGCAATACTGCTGAAGACGTTCTGCACTGAGTGCGTACAACAATAACTAGTCCTGAAGTTGACTTTTAAGCATAGATACAGTATGAGGCGTTCATTTCTATAGAGGGTTTGTTTTTGATGGTGTCCGGCAACATGTTGTGCGAGTTAAGAATGCCTTCGCCGAATCACCCCACGGTCGGTGCATTCAGTCGGGAAATTGAACGTAAACTCCAATACGATCGAATGCTTCGAGTCATTCAGTGCGAACAAAAGATCCACTTTTGAATCAGCAGCAGAAAGCCGCGTATAACACCTGTTGTTTGCAGTCAACGATGGATTCGAAGGAATTTTCTTCGTAGACGCACCTGGCGTAACTGGCAAAACATTCGTAATTCAAATTGCGCATAAAGTAAAATAGCGCTCGCGGTATCATCATTTGGGACCAGTGCCACATTTGTAGGAGGGAGACCAAGAGATGATTACAACTCGCAGATTCAGTCGGATGTAGATTGCAGTATTTACTCGGAAACTGCCACTGAATTTTCGAACAATAGATGAACAGACGTGCAACATGTAAAATAAATAAATACAAAAATAAAATAAAATATTAATTATTGTATATGTATGATAGTGATTGATTGTAATTAATATTTGCTTATCTCGAACGTGGACGTCTAATTATTTGGTATCGGACGCTTGACAATGGCTTTTTCGTAAATGCAATGTTATTCGTAGGTGACCGTGAAATGTAACTCAAATAATCGGACTTCGTAT
Organism: Schistocerca americana; assembly: GCF_021461395.2. Taxonomy (NCBI): domain Eukaryota; kingdom Metazoa; phylum Arthropoda; class Insecta; order Orthoptera; family Acrididae; genus Schistocerca; species Schistocerca americana. The sequence continues at coordinate 687,958,391 of NC_060123.1, read as the reverse complement.
TTAAATCGTTTCCAAAGACTGCTGCGGTAGGTGCGGACTCAAAATCTCTATATTAGAATAATTTGCCAGCCATGTCAATATGTCGTACAGAGGTGACTGTCTACTACACATAAAAAGTTTACAAAGTTAGTTAAATCAGATATATTCAACGAATAAGCCTACAGTTAAATAATTCAACTTACTTTCATAAATATAGAATCTTTACAGAGTCGACTGCCTAGTGAGATTGCAACTCGCAGTGTTCTTATATAACATCAAATATGGCGGTGTACCAGTCAGTAAAATATACGTGCTTTCGCACCAGCTATTGTACAAGACCTACTTCTTCTTAATGAAACGTAAGAGTGTCGTAACCGTATTTTGTTTTATCAACGGCATAGCGCTGCAGTTCTGTGCCATAGGCTTTATTTATTTGTCAGAGACTGATTATTTAATTAAGATTTCGCGTTTCCGAGGAAATTCACGCACGGCATGCAAATGTGGCTTTATATTGACCCCTGAATTGCGAGGCGAAAGGACACACCTGCAGGCGAGCGATTCACCTAAAGGCACAAGAAAATCTAAGTTATCTACAACTATTTACATGACATACATTATACAGTATATTATGTACAAAATTTGAATGACGCGCGTTCGCCGTAAAAGTTCTTATGTTGGCAAAATAGAGTGTGCGCATGCGGAGAAGCGTCTATGTGATTCCGGCACTGGCGTTATATCGTAAATTTAGATCACGCGGCACAGTATTGCAGTTCATATTGTTCGTGTGCGCGCGCGTTTCTTAGTCGTTGCGCAAAGAAAATATTCCACCAAGATTACATATGAAGAGTAAATTCTATGACAAGTAACTTAGTTTTGAAATTACAATATTTGTTATAATACAATACAACTTTAGACTGTTGAATGTTCTTAGATACATAGTACTGCATTGAAATGCTTCAAAGAAAAATGTCTTTTTGTTTCAGGTGCATTGACCTATACACATCGTGTCGTTATTACAGTTTATATTCATCTGCTGCACAGTAATGTTTCACAGTTTAGTATCGTCGTGGTAAAGTTTTTTGATCACAGTAACATCGCCGTATAACAACGTTATGGATACATAAGCATGTCCATTTCCCATTTCCATTATAGTCGTTGTGATGCAGTTCGTTGTGACAAAAAGCATTGTTTATTACAGATCGGACGTGACCCGTCGAGTAATTGGTCCATATGCAGTTCGTTTTCAGTATTCCGTGGAAGCTTGGTTACAGAACCTCGGACGGCACATAGCTGGAGTCGATCCTTGGATAGTCCATGTAAGTGTGTTCGTCACATTTCGAGAACATTCAATTCCCTGAAGTTCCAACCAAAATTCTTCTACTCTTCGTGTTGTTTTCTAGAGAGGCACGTTGTGACTATTTAACCCAGTTAACATCTTGAAATTAGATACTGTAGTAATGTCACTAGACGATGCACCAATTATGCACTTCACATTTTCAGTTTTTTGTTAAATGTAGCTCACCTAAATGTTCGTAGTTACTTATCAAAGAAATCGTTCATCGCGTTTACAAAGGTACGATGCATGATGAATGTCATTAACAGTTTCTTTCTCATAGGTTTCTGCGTAGTTGCAGACTTAGTAATGTACGTTAATGTCCATGAACAGTGGTTCACTATGCAATTTTTTTTTGAGTTTTTCATATTTTGACACTCGTTATCGTTCAAATTTTCACATAGTAACAGTTACATTATATACCATTTTTCAAAAAACATAAGTAATCATACATACATACGTCACATATTTTCTTAGCATAAACATAATACAGTTACACATAAACATGTTTACATCATCATTACACAGCTATGAATTATTACATTATGTCACATTTGATTACAAGAATTACAGATATTTACATTCTCTTTTACGGTTTTACTGGGTTTTTATCGATGTTTTTTGTGATGTCATCTGAAATTAAGATAGGTTAGACACAACATTCATTACATCAGTAGGCAAGACCAGGCGTTTTCACTACTCAATAAATATTCAAAATAATAAGATAAGGAAAACTGTTAGATTCCTCGCGTTTCGTGCGTGTGTGTATACTGTCTGTGTGGCCTTGGCTACTTGTACAGGTTTTTCTTGCTGAGAGATGTGCGTCTAATCTATTTCTCGAAGTAAAAGATCATTTCACAGATGTCGTCTGTCGGTTCGTCGGGTGTCATACCAAGTCAGTGGTACTTACAGTCACATATGTACCAGCTGTCACTGGTACAGCTGAAATGAAAATTTCTATACTACTTATTATCTATGTTGTAGCAAATAGAGTTTTGCGAGTTCCTTAGCAACGTTTTTATGGATATGACTTTGACATTATTTAGCATGAAATACTCTAAGATCTCGGTGTGCATATAGCCCAATAATTTTGTTAGTTCTAGTATGTTGTAGCAGATACTCTCCAGGATGCGGCATGTTAACAATAATATAAGGTCCTTCATATACCAGACGCCACTTAGCATTGCGTCGCTTGAGTGCTACAGATTTATGATGAGTACGAAGTACTACAAGCATTCCTGCCTTGAATTTTTGTTTTCTTTTTATTATGTTTGTGTGATGTTTGTTTCGTATCTGTGCGTGATGTGTCAGTGTAGTCAGTACTTCTCTTATTTTCTGTTCAGGTGTGATTTCCTTGTCCGACAACGTAGGTAATGGTTCTATCCATTGATTGAACATGATCTGGTTAGGTGTGTAATTTGTATTGTAAATATTTAAGTTATTGTGTAAGTCTTCGAAAAGATTTAGGTAGGACATCCAATTAGTATGTTTTGATGAAATATAAGTCCTTATGAATCGGTTTAGTTCTCGGAAAAGTCTCTCATTCACGTTACATTGTGGACTAAATTTTGAAATAAATATACTTTTAATGTTATTGTCGTTCAAGAAATTTCTCCATTTGTACCCAGAGTAGTAGGCTGCATTATCTGACAGAATTGCTTTAGGTTTTCCCACGTGAGTCAGGTAATCACTTGAGAATCAGCGTATTGTAGCATTTGCAGTGGCGGATTTTAAACCATAAAGTTTTACATGTTTAGAAAATATATCGTAAAAAGCTAAGATATATTTGACGCCTCCAGAGCTTGCTGGATGCGGTCCACTTATGTCAGTACACAGAATTTCCAGGGGTTTACTCGGTAAAATAGAATGTAAATCTGTTGTTGTGGATAAATTCTGAGGTTTTGATTTTTGACATACGACACATGTTTTCAGTTCCCTGTAAATTTTTCATCTCATATTGCTAAAATAACAGTATGTGCTGAGCTTTGTCAAACACTTTTTCGTCCCACAATGACCCCAAACTAAGTGTGTGTGCCAAATCAAATTATGTTCACACTCTTTGGGAATGCGTACACACCAGTTAGTAGCATTTGGATGTTGGCGATAAGATAATACATCATTGTGTAACTTGTAATACTTAGTCAAAGGATGACTGTGTTTTTCTACCAGTAATGTTATTATCTTATACCAGTGAGGATCAGATTTTTGTAATTTAGCCATGTTTCTGGAAATATCAATATAATATTGGTGATACTGCTTGTCTTGCATTAAGAGAATCCTGTAGTCATTTATGTTTTCTAAGTCACTGTTGGTTTCATTCATACCTTGTGGAAGTCTAGACAAAGCGTCGGCAATGGTGTTGTTCTTACCTTTGTACTTAATTTCAAAAGAGTAGTTCTGAAGAGTAACTGCCCATCGTGATAGTCTAGGATGTACAAGTTTACAAGTTAACAAAAATGTCAGGGCCTGGTGATCGGTATAAATTACTGTATGTTTGCCAAATAAATAATAATTGAATTTCTTGAATGCCTAGACTATGGAAAGTGTTTCTAACTCAGTAGTGGAGTATGTACACTCACATTCAATAATTATTATCTGTTCCTTTTCTTTATTCTTTACAACTTGAAATAGGCAACAGCCCAAGCCAGAACATGAAGCGTCACAAGTCATACAAAAATCTAAATTGAAATCTGAATGGCTCAATATGTTTACATTCACTAAAGCATGTTTAATTGTATTAAAGTCATTCTGGGACTGTTCCAACCAGATCCAAACTTGATTCTTTCTGAGTAGATTTAACAGATGTTTAATGTTCAAAAGTGGTTGTGGTAAAAAAGTCTGAAAAATGAGCATAGCCCAAGGAATGATTTTAACTGCTTTTTTGTTCGAGGGCTAGGAAAGTTTCTGATAGCATCTAATTTACTGGCATCAGGACGTATGCCCTGTGAATTAAAGATATGTCCTAAATATTTTATCTCACTGCAACCAAATTTTGATTTTCTAAGGTTGGCTGTGACTCCATCTTGTGCAAATGTTTCTAAAATTCTTTGAAGTGTGTCAATGCGTTCATTACAAGACTGTGTAGCTATCAGTATATCATCTACATAGTGTGTGACTGTCTCAACTAAATCATCGCCAAGCACGGTATCCAGAGCTGTAATGAATACTCCAGAAATGACATTCAATCCGAAGGGTAGAATACAAAACTGATAGGTTCGCCCCCCGAATATAAATGCAGTATATTTCCGAGAATCGGGAGTGATACTTGCCAAAATGAATTAGTGAGATCTACTGTGGAAAAATATTTTGCATCTAGAAATTTCTGTAATTGCTCTTCTAAATTTTCGGGTTTTGTGTGAACCAGTAAAATTATTTCATTAATTGCTGGTGCGTCTAGCACTGGCCTAATGTTACCATTTGGTTTTTTGACAACAAGTAGAGGACTACAGTAAGGTGAGGTGGATGGTTCAATGATTTTCCAGTCTAACATTTGTTTTAGTTCTTGCCACACAACAAGTCGTTGAGATAACGATACGTTATATGTCTTGTGGAAGTAGATCTTCTGAGGCTTAACTTCAATCTTGTAGACATACGTGTTGCTAACACCTAATCGTTTGATAAAAACTTGTAAATATTTGGATAACACTTCCTGTAGTTTCATACGTTCATGTACACTGAGAGCTGTAGCTTCATTTATCTTATGATCAATCAGTTTTCAAGTCCATTAGCTGTGTGTCATACGAGTGTGTGTGCGTGTCTTGAATGTCATTGTCAAGTACTAACTGAATCTTGTACCCTGCACAGTGTTTGTCGTGCTGTAGAGTTCTCCTGTCCAAATCAATAATAATTGCACTGCCTTTATCATTTAATATACATTTACCTTAGGAGAAACCTATAACGCAGTCCTTCTCGCTCATAATATCTAATCCTAATATGGAATTTGTCAAAACGTTTTGTACAACCAGGAATGGACATTGTACGGTTCCATTACCTATTTTAATGTTTACAAAAACTTGCTTCTTAACCCTACATGACTTATTACCTAGAGCAGTAGTTATTTTACAGTTTTGAGCAGGAAACTCAGACACAGGCTCCAATTCACACATCTTTTTATAGAAATTAAAAGACAAAACGCTCACAGCTGCACCTGTATCTAAGATAATAGTAGTTGGAATCCCACCTACTACACCAGTAGTAGATGCTAAAATAATTTCATTTGTGTTTGAACGACATAGTGTACTGCCTTGCAAAAGTTCATCTGATATATTCTCATTGTGGTTGTATCTTATAACTAAAACAGGTAGACGGGGTTGTAGCCTCTCTCCGATGTTATTCAATCTGTATATTGAGCAAGCAGTGAAGGAAACAAAAGAAAAATTCGGAGTAGGTATTAAAATTCATGGAGAAGAAATAAAAACTTTGAGGTTCGCCGATGACATTGTAATTCTGTCAGAGACAGCAAAGGACTTGGAAGAGCAGTTGAACGGAATGGATAGTGTCTTCAAAGGAGGGTATAAGATTAACATCAACAAAAGCAAAACGAGGATAATGGAATGTAGTCGAATTAAGTCGGGTGATGCTGAGGGTATAAGATTAGGAAATGAGACACTTAAAGTAGTAACGGAGTTTTGCTATTTGGGGAGCAAAATAACTGATGATGGTCGAAGTAGAGAGGATATAAAATGTAGACTGGCAATGGTAAGGAAAGCGTTTCTGAAGAAGAGAAATTTGTTAACATCGAGTATAGATTTAAGTGGCAGGAAGTCGTTTCTGAAAGTATATGTATGGAGTGTAGCCATGTATGGAAGTGAAACATGGACGATAAGTAGTTTAGACAAGTAGAGAATAGAAGCTTTCGAAATGTGGTGCTACAGAAGAATGCTAAAGATTAGAATGGTAGATCACATAACTTATGAGGAGGTATTGAATAGAATTGGGGAGAAGAGAAGTTTGTGGCACAACTTGACTAGAAGAAGGGATCGGTTGGTAGGACATGTTCTGAGGCATCAAGGGATCACCAATTTAGTACTAGAGGGCAGCGTGGAGGGTAAAAATTGTAGAGGGAGACCAAGAGATGTATACACTAAACAGATTCAGAAGGATGTAGGTTGCAGTAGGTACTGGGAGATGAAGAAGCTTGCACAGGATAGAGTAGCATGGAGAGCTGCATCAAACCAGTCTCAGGACTGAAGACCACAACAACAACAACAACAACAGTTTTTGTTTATAATTATTGGGCATATCAATATTTTGTTGTTCAATGGTGGTGTCAAATAACTGATTAACACTGAAGTCGCCCCCCAAGAATTCTTCAGCCACGACCCGGGGCATAGAAGTGACTGTTTCTAGTTTGTTGGATTAGCATTTGTATTAGGTTCTGACACAGACTGAGGTTGTGTATCATGTGTATCTTCTATTATATTCACATTCGGATATTGCCTGTTGTGATCTCCAAACTTTCGCGGTTGTTGTTGCTGTTGCGCATTATGACTTACCCGTCGGTCGTAAAGTATGCTCCTATTTTGTCCTGGTGGCTATAGCAGTGTTTGAATGAAAGTATTGATCGCTACGAGTCCAGCCTTGATGACGTCTTGGCTCGTAGGTATTATTGTTTCTGTTTCTGTTTGTGTTTTTGTTGTTATATTTGTATCTGTTGTTACCGTTGTTGTTGTAGTTATTACCGCGGTGCCTTTTCTATGGATTGCCGCATGAAGTGTTATTACTGTTGTAACTGTTGTTTGTATTGGAATACGCGTGTTGATTTTGATTTCCGTATTGAGACGGCATGTGAGTTGGCTGTTTTTGCTGTGCCGCGTATCCAACTGTCGGCGCGCCAGAATTGAGTTGGCAAGCCTGCATGATTTGCATACCACTGATTTAAACATTGTGGCTGCTGTTTGCCGCGCGAAGCGCTGATCTTCTAATAACATGTCAACCGAATCTAAAGCTGTTAAAAAATAATCTGGATCGTCATCCGGAATATGTAAGAGTTTTTCTTTAATGTTGAAAGGCAATTTGCACTTCAACGCACGGAGTATATCACGTGTTGCGACTGGTTCGTCCAAAAAATGTCCCATGTTCAAGTATTTTTCAAAATATCTGCATAAGTTACCATTTTTACTGTTAAAAGTTTCAGGTTCTAAAATTTGTCTTCCGAGTCTCTCCAGAACGGATTGCGACCAGAATTTGTTCAGAAAGGCACGCTCAAACTCACTGCACGTGGTACATACGTCGGCTTGACTGTATGCCCAGACAGCTGCATCGCCTTGGATGTAACCGACAATATATGAAATCTTTTTCCGTTCACTCCAAGTGCGTGGAAATGCGTTACTAAAAGATTTAAGAAAAATCACCGGATGAATGGTTCATTTTTCTGGGATAAAAGTCTGAAATTGCCTGTGTTTTATTAAGCTTTCTTCTTCCTTTGCATTATAATATGGTTTTGTTCCATTGTAATTACTATAATGTTCAGATGGCGAGTAATTACGATACTGTTGCTGTGGTTTACCATGATAATAGCTTGTGTTTGTATTTGCACGACGTGGTATGTGTTGTTGTCGTGGTGTGTTTTGTTCTTGTGTGTTTGTCGTGTGCGGTACTCGTATTTATATTGGTTTCTGAACTGTTAATTTTGACTCATATTTTCGTTACATTCAGACTGTGGTTGATCCGTGAATTGTTTCATTAGTGCAGTAACAGACTGTACTGCGTCACTAATCAGCTGTTTGTTATTAGCGATGTATTCCGCTACGGAGTCGAGCACAATTGTTGGTAAATTTTCACGTATGCATCTATCAAAATGTTTGTCTTTGTTCTCTATCCAATCATGAAATTCTTTATTAATATTTTGAAAATGAGCTGTGGCATCAGGTTGTAATCTGTCAGTCAGGTGTTGTTCAACATCGTTAAATTTATTCTACACGTCAGTAATTCGTTTTTCAAGGTTGTCATGTAGTGAAGGATATGCTTGAATTTGTTCAGTAAGAGCTTCACACACATTAAGATTTTTTACTTGTGTCTGTAAAAGTGCTACGTCATTTATAGTCTTTTCTTGTATCGTATTAAGCTTGGAAAATTTCGTACTGAGTTCAGTCATCTGTTTGGTCAGTGTGGCGTCTATAAGTTCCACACGTTTACATATAGTGTCATTACGTGTCTTGATTGCTATGAGATCAGATTTAATTTCGTCATTTTGTGTCTTTAACTGTTCATTTTGTTTCTTTAAGGTTGTCATATTTTCTGCGTTTTGTTTCATTAGCATCTGTAACATGTTGGCAATGTTTACTGTTCGCAAGATCTCTGTCCCCGCCGCGTCATTAGACGTGACGTCATGTATTAACGTGGGCGCTGACTGAGACTGAAATATTTGTGGTGGACGGCCTATTGTCAAAATTTCCGTTAACACTTGCATCAATATTTGATGAATCGTCACTACCGGTTGCTGTCGTAAAGTCATTTTCTAACATTTGTCTCGCATCCGAGTCGGATTGCGTCTGAATAGTATGTCTTTGCTGTTCCGTGGTTGCGTATTGTTTTCTAGTTATGACCATGCCACACGTAAGATATGTTTCAAGAAAATAAAGTCTGACACTGGTTTTAAAATAAAATGCAGTTGAACATGAATCGCTCGTAGCAACAATGGCTGTTTGTCAATTTAAAAATGTAAACTGAATATCGGATTATTCCTAATGGCTGCTGGCCATGTTACAACGTATCGTACAGAAATCAGCCATATTGTACACTAGTGTATTGGTATTGTTGCAGAAGTTATTGTTTAAGGAAAAGTACTGAGAATGAAATTTATCAGTGAAAACTGCTACGCGCGAAAGAAATACTACAGAATCAACTGAAAAGCTAATGCACTGAATTATGCGCCTGGTCAAGCCTGCCAATGCAAAGATGCTGCGTCTTACCTTATTTTGCTGGAAGCTTCGTTGCGTCTTCCCGCAAAATTTTAGAATTGGAAAATATCTTCAGATTTTTGTTATTTCTCATATATTCACGTCCAGGTCCAGAAAGTTGATTTTTCACTTGAAACAAAGAGAACAATGTAACAAATGACAAAATAACAAGTCCGACACGCAGTCGCCAATATAAAATAAAAAAAATAAAATAAAATATTAATTATTGTATATGTATGATAGTGATTGGTTGTAATTAATATTTGCTTATCTGAAACGTGGACGTTTAATTATTTGGTATCGGACGCTTGACAATGGCTTTTTCGTAAATGCAATGTTATTCGTAGTTGACCGTGAAATGTAACTCAAATAATCGGACTTCGTATTTAAATCGTTTCCAAAGACTGCTGCGGTAGGTGCGGACTCAAAACCTCTATATTAGAATGATTTGCCAGCCAGAGGTGACTGTCTACTAAACATAAAAAAGTTTACACAGATAGTTAAATCAGATATATTCAACGAATAAGCCTACAGTTAAATAATTCAACTTACTTTCATAAATATAGAATCTTTACAGAGTCGACTGCCTAGTGAGATTACAACTCGCAATATTCTTATATAACATCAAATATGGCGGTGTGCCAGTTAATAAAATATACGTGCTTCCCGCACCAGCTATTGTACAAGACCTACTTCTTCTTAATGAAACATAAGAGTGTCGTAATTGTATTTTGTTTTATCAGCGGGCATAGCACTGCAGTTGTACCATAGACTTTATTTATTTGTCAGAGATTGATTATTTAATTAAGATTTCGCGTTTCCGAGGAAACTCACGCACGGCATGCAAATGTTCCTTTATAAACACTGCCAAAAATTCGTAAACGGTGAAGGTGCCACAGAATTGTAAAATAAGCCTTAGGGATGAGCATAGGATGTAGCACAGAACATTGAGGACACACGATCGAACGTTGAGAGACTTGCGAAATAATCGGGACCTCTTCGGAGATACGATGATTCCGATGGCCTGCAATCTTCGCTCAACACTGCAGTTCATTTCCACATCAATAGCTGCTATTGAAATAAATGCTTGCTTGAAATCATCGACTTTGTGGAGATACGTGAAAACTCACAAGTTAACAACGAATGTGATTCGCGTTACAAAATGACGAACCGGCGGAAGTGTTTTCCACGCAATTATTGTACACTGGCAACGGAAAAATTCTGGCTGACGCTTCCACTGATCTCATTTCGTTTCCACTTAATTCTTCTCAGTTCACAACATTGAAAGACGAATTTATCACGAAAGTGTTGCCAAGTATTCCTACAAATTAAAAGAATCATGTTTGGTTGAGCTAACGAGCCACTTTGGCAGCGATAAATAAGGACGTACACGAATTGAACATAAAAATTTAAAGTCAGAGGAATCTGAACCATCCGAAACTATGCATTGGAACAAGACTAGTTGTTTAGAAGCTGATGAACAACGTGACTGAAGCAACGACAATCATGGGAAAGTTCAAAGGCGAGGATATTCTGATTCCAAGAATATCACTGATTCCAAGCGACTTGCTTTTTCAGTTTAAGCGTGTCTAATTTCCGGTTCGGCTTGCATTCGCAATGACGATTAATACTTCGTAAGGTCATTTGTTGGTAGTGTGTGGGATAAACTTTGAACTGCCATATTTTCCTCATGGGCAGTATGTGGAGCGGCGTGCTGGAGAGTCGGCAAACCATCGGCGCTATTCGTTTTCTCTCCAGACAAAAAATTTTAGTCATCACCAATCGTTCCGATGAACGCATTAAAAACACCAACCAGTTATTGTCAAAACAGCGAATTCCGATTTATTTCAATAAACTGATAATCTTAATGAAACAGTTTATTTACAATTCAAACAAATTAAAGACAAGATACGGTCAGCTGAAACCCTTCTCGACCAACTGACTGACACACTGACCGACTGACTGACAGAAAACGCAGTGCCACAAGTCAGCGAATTCCGACTTATTTCAATAAACTCATAATCTTAATGAAATTTTTTATTTACAATTCAAAGAAATTAAAGGAAAAAAAATGGCACTGAGCACTATGGGACTTAACGTCTGAGGTCATCAGTCCCCTAGAACTTAGAACTACTTAAACCTAACTAACCTAAGGACATCACACACATCCATGCCCGAGGCAGGATTCGAACCTGCGGCCGTAGCGGTCGCGCGGTTCCAGACTGAAGCGCCTAGAACCGTTCTGCCACACCCGCCTGCAAATTAAAGGAAAGACGCGGTCAGCTGACTCCCTTCTCGGCCAACTGACAGCAAACTAATCGACTGACTGACCTAACTAATCTAAGGACATCGCACAAATCCATGCCCGGGGCAGGATTCGAACCTGCGGCCGTGGCGGTCGCAGACTGAAGCGCCTAGGGCTGTTCGGCCACATCGGTCGGCATATTAAAGGAGAGATACGTTGAGCCAACTCCCTTCTCGGCCAATTGACAACTAACTGGTCGACTAACTGACTAACAGACGCACTTCCACAAGTCACAATAGCCACGTTATTCACTAAACAATTTCTATTAAATGGCTGCGAAAAAGAACATTGTAACCTGTGCTGCGAAAATATGTGGTTTTGTTTTCCGTTTTGCATTAATTTTTAACAGAAGATAAGGAAGTTTTCTTTATGGGTACCTTCGTAATCCTACCTGTTCGTAAATTACAACCATACGAAATGCTGTCCTTGAAGCAGCTATCCTCACAGATCCAGACGCTGGAAAGGTCTCTCTCGTGCCCCGTGTGCTAATGATTCCAACCGATTTACCCACCCTTTTTGTTTTCTATTCCAAATCACGATTCTGTTTACAGTAACAATAAATAAGGTCAAAGAGAGGGGAGAAGAGGAGATGGATAGGGAAGTGGAGAAGAAGTGAATACCCTAATATACCTAACTGTCATCGGTCATCTTTTCTTTCTACAATATCTTGTAGACCTTCATACGCTGTAAGATTTATTTCTTGACAAAAATCTCACAACAAGGAAACAGTATCCTACTGTGCACACATCAAGTTCTTCTGCGCTTTTAAAATACTCCAGGTGAAGACAAGCTGAAATTCTCACCATACTTCCTTGTAATCCATATGAAGTATTTATCTGTATAGTCTCATCGCCATAATTCAAATCCAACACGCTCTAAACTCTGTGTCTGTTATAACTCTATTTCTGTATTCATTTTTCTTAATACGGCTTGCTTCCTCTCCCACCAGTGTGCTGTTAAAGCAACAAACAAACAACACGTACGTCAACATTATAAAGCAAGTGTATGTCTGAGACATTTCATCGGAACTAACCAAAATACCTCTCGATTCCCAGACTGCATCAAACACAGCTATGGGTTCCTTTTACATACATTCTTATACTACGTTCATTACTTCAAAATTAGGAAGGATGGTAGAACAATAAGTTCCCGGGAACAGAAGAATGAAATCATACACGATAAATTATGGCCATGATTGAGGTACTCACATTGTACTTAATTCTCCGACCACGAAAACTGGCAACGGCCGGGAGGGCGGTGTGCTGACCACATGCCATTCCATATCCTCATCCAGTGATTCCTGTGGGATGAAGATGACACGGCGGTCGGTCGGTCCCGTTGGACCTTTAAGGCCTGTTCATACGGACTTTAGTTTAAGGTACTTAGTTCTAAACACAATAACATTTACTCAAATTTTGTCCCCTAGTGTATGTAGCATGAGAGGTAAATTCTCGTAACCGGTGGTACTTACCCTATCGTCATATGAACTAGTCCTTAACAAAACACACAATGCTGCTCTCACTTCTGTACCAATAATACCGTGTCTCTGATATACCCCAGTCGATGCCACTTGGATAGGTCCGTTTCGATTACGTTAATACCTGCTATCCCCTATATCCGTATCCTACCGATGGTGCTCACTCCATTCATAATTTGTCTGAATGAATCGTTTATCTTGCAACGTTCGTGATACACATCGATGGGTACAGAAACGCCTTCGCCTTCTTTCTTCCCTTTCCATGCACTCTGTAAGCCAAATGTCCTCCAACCATATCGCAAATTCGCTCACGCTTTCTTTCTTCTGACCGACTAAGGCCCACCAATATTTCGTTGGTAGCTTGTGATGGCACAAGCATATGATTTCGGTAAATGAGAATGATTCGTCGAGATACATACTTTCCTTTCCAGCTCGTCAAGTACTGACTTGGTTACAGAAATCCTTCTCTCCGAGATCACGTAAACTTAACATTTCTGGCCTAACAACGTCTTGTGTCGCATATGAGAGTATATCGTTATAAATTGCTCCCTGAATACCTCGGACGACCAACATTTCATAACAACTGGAAATAGTCTGTTTAATGCCTCTGTGTCAAGGTGAGTCATCACAAAAACTGGGAGACGACATCCCGACCTTTTGAGAGGGAAGAAATTGTCGTATTGTCACACGCAGGCCACTGAATGTATCGATGTGCGATCTCCTTTGAATTTCTGGAATGTATTGGGAACATCCAGTACTCATAGTCCCGCTCTTTCTTTCCTGACGACATGTTTTCTTTTTTTTTTGTGTTTAACTCTTCCTACCTTATCGACGTCGACAAGGTTAACTCCTGCACCATTAACAGTTGATTTGTCGCTGTCCACTTGGTGCGCATTTTTATTCAGGGCCAGCCCGCAATTTCCTGCCCTAACAGCGTCCGTTCTGTTCTGGGCCTGCTGTAGTTTGAGTGCAGTCAGTGACTGTCTCTCCATGCATTCTGTCACTGACATTACGTGTGTGCTGTTTGCCCCCGCATGTATCTTTCGTATCGCTTCTGCTATTAGTACACGGTTGTTGACCTATAATCGGTTCGTCGCCTCTTCTAATTTCGTCTTAATGTAGTCTTTGAGTTGGCAGACACACTCTTCCGAAGTATCAGCAAGTTTCTCCATCTTTCATTATCGCTTCTCCACTTTATCGAATCTACTGCGTATTTTCATTATCACCTTACGACTATTCTTATCTATTTTCTGACAATCTTCTTTCACTTCCACGCTACCTTCTTGGCTTCTTGATCTTCGTTCTTCACCTCTTAAGCTATTTTCTTAGTTTGTAGCTGTCAATTTCCGAATTTCCTTCGTAACTTAGTTTCGTATTTTTGCCTATGTCCTTTCCTTCCCTTCGTATCTTTTCTCATATGTCCTTTCCTTCTTGCTTTCAGAAATTTTATGAGACTAAAATTCTCTTTAACTTTCTCACTACGTTCGCCGTGACCATTACTAACTGCACATTCGCCTTCACCTTCACCATCTCCCAGAATATCTGCTCAATCTTCAATAGACCCTCCTTCAGGCCACAACTTATTAGCTCATAACCTTGACAAAGAACTGTCCTTTCCGTTTCCGTACGGTCGCTATTACCAATAATTCGACTTGTCTTATCTTCCTTGCATTGAGCCCCCTACTCATCTGAAAAGTACGTGTCACCTGGTATAAGGCGCTTAACTTCTTTCAGAAGAGAGCATCTCGTAGTATATACGGAAATCTTGCAAGTGAGATAACTGTATAATAGGATCACGAAGTCTGGTACTGATACGCTCACGTCTATGATTAATGCAACAACATATAACATGTAGGGCAAGAGAGACTCACTGCCCTGGATTCCTTTCGGCTTCATGTTTGCTACTGTATTTTATCCAGATTTTTCTTCAATTGTAAAATTTACTGAATACTCGATCGTCATCTGTTGCTTCTCTATGCTTCTTTCAATACTTTGATTATTTCTTCCTTCTTATGCATAGCCAAGCGCAACACTCGCATTGTGTTGAGTGGCCTTACATTCTAAGAGTAGCACACAATTCCTGCCTTGTCCGATTAAAGGGCGCTCTGTGCGTAGTACACTTAGTAAGACGCATGTTATCTGCTTGTCATGAGTTCACCTAACACTCGTTGAAATCTAGTAGACTAGTCTCATGCACTAATCGGACACGAAATATTGAGTATTATAAAACATGCTTACCTATAACACGCTCGCCAAAGTTTCACACTCCCAAAAAAAGCGAAATTTCTTGCAGCAGTTACCAAGTTTACCACACAAAATAAAGCGTATTCACATAAAAATGTCACACATATCAAACCCATCTCTAATTTTACAACGCTGGTTTACAGACATGGAACAAAATCCACGAAACCACGAACATGAGGCTGAAAATCAAATTCCATGTGTTCTTTATTCGCGCCAGCCAAGTATTATAAACTATCATGGTTCCATGTATCTACTTTGGCTAAGTCATGCGAAATCAATTCGTGCAAACCTGACTATAACGTTACTGACTGTTTCCCAGAAAATCCGTAAAATCCTATCCTGGTCAAGGGTTCACCAGGTTATGCAGAATCCCATGCGTGTTTCAAATGTTTACGCTGACCCAAAAAGTTAATTAAGAGCCAGACACACCTTTATGACCCAAGCTAAAATTGCTGTGCACAACGGAACGAGTTACATAAAGAATTTATGGCCCTAGCTGTGGATCCTTAAAGTGGAGATGATGTTGTGGCCTTCAGTCTAAAGACTGGTTTCATGCAGCTCTCCATGCTACTCTATCCTGTGCAAACCTCTTCATCTATGAGTAACTAGTGCAACCTACAACCTTCTGAATCTGCTTACTGTATTCATCTCTTGGTCTCCCTCTACGATTTATGCCTCCCGCTCTTCAATCTAATACTAAATTGGTGATCCCCTGACGCCTCAGAACGTGCCCTACCAACCGATCCCTTCTTCTAGTCAGGTTGTGCCACAAATTTGTCTTCTCCCCAGTTCTGTTCAGTACCTCCTCATTAGTTATGTGATTTAGCCATCCCGTCTTCAGCATTCTTCTGTAGCACCACATTTCAAAAGCTTCTAATCTCTTCTTGTCTAAACTCTTTATCACCCATGTTTCACTTCCATATGTGGCTACACTCCATACAAATACTTTCAGAAAAGACGTCCTGACACTTAAATCTGTACTCGATGTAAACAGATTTCTTTTCGTAAGAAATGCTGTTCTTGCCATTATACATCTTATACCGTTGCCCAAACAGCAAAAGTCATCTACTACTTTGTCTCATTTCCTACTCTAATTCCTTCAGTATCACGTGACTTAATTCGACTACATTTCATTATCCTCGTTTTACTTTTGTTGTTCATCTTATCTCCTCCTTTCAAATCACTGTCCATTTCGTTCAACTGCTCTTCCAAGTCCTTTGCTGTATCTGACAGGATTTCAAAGTCATCAGCAAACCTAAAAGGTTTTAATTTTTTCTCCTTGGGCTTCAATTCCTACTCCAAATTTTTCATTTGTTTCCTTTAGTGCTTGCTAAATGTGCAGATTGAATAATATTGGGTATAGGCTACAACCCTGTCTCACTCCTTTCTCAATCACTGGTTCCCTTTCGTGACCCTCAACTCTTATAACTGCCATCTGGTTTCTGTACAAGTTGTAAATAGCCTTTCGCTGCCTGTGTATTATCCCTGCCACGTTCAGAATTTTAAAG
This sequence comes from Schistocerca americana, assembly GCF_021461395.2. NCBI lineage: Eukaryota > Metazoa > Arthropoda > Insecta > Orthoptera > Acrididae > Schistocerca > Schistocerca americana. The sequence goes on along the minus strand of NC_060123.1, from coordinate 687,941,644 downwards.
AGAGTACTGCAGTCAACATTGTCAAAAGCTTTATCTATGTCCGCAAATGCTATAAACGCAAGTTTGCTTTTCCTGAGAAGTCGTTGGGTCAGTATTGCCTCACGTGTTCCAACATTTCTACAGAATCCTAGATCATCTTTCCCGAGGTCTACTGCTACCAGTTTTTCCATAATTCTGTAAATAATTCGTGTTAGTATTTTGCAACCGCGACTAAAAGGTACCCATTTTTCTTCCACTGAATTCCTTTCCTCTGTCCTTTTCAAGTGGAGATACTTAGTATTAAATTTGATATTAATGGAAGGTGCAAACAGAAACAAGTGTTGAGAGTTCCTGGCAGATTAAAACTGTGTACCGGATCGAGACTCGAACTCGGGATCTCTGCCTCTCGCGGGAAAGTACTCAAGTTTGGAAGGTAGGAGAAGAGGAACTGGCAGAATTGAAGCTGTGAGGACGGGTCGCGGGTCGCACTTGGGTAGCTCATATGGTAGAGCACTTGCGAGCGAAGGGCAGAGGTCCGTAGTTCGAGTCTCGGTCCACCGCACAGTTTTAATCTGCCAGGAAGTTTCGTATCAGCGCACACTCCGCTGTACAGTGAAAATCTCATTCAGGAACAAGTGTTGATTTGAACACATTAATTCATTCAATTACAAACACATATTAAGCGCATGTGACTGTTAAAGAACTTCAACTGATATTACTGAATACATCCTAGATGAATTATACCAAGTAAACTTGATGTTTTTCAGCGTTACTTGAAGGCAAACGAGAAAAGGCCCTTTGGACACAAGCGACATTAAAAAAAAAGATTAGAGCTTTTGTTTAAATGAATACAGTGACTGTTGGCCTGACAATTAGACTGAGAAATGTATGCATCTACTAAGGGAATGCTGGATTTGAGAGAGAAAACCACAGTGAGTGCTCGGAGACGTTTTTTAGACCAAGGGTTGTCATACAATCGCGGTGCTGTAATAGTGCTCACGATGCATATCAGCATGAGATGTGCAGAGCAACGTCGTCATGCCTGTGCGTTTGTGATACAGGGTGAGGGTCTTGTTTCCACCTACATGAACTCCGGGTCCCAATCAGCTGCTGCATGCCTCCCCTTCTCCGGATGAACTCCTTTTCGTAGCCTGCTCTTGCCTTCCCACTAAACAGGACATGCTGGCCAATTGCTAAATAAGAACATTCAGCCAGCCAAAGGCATGATTACCTCTTGCACAGATATCCCGCCAAGAAAACTCATCGAATTAAAACGCCAGTGATTTTCCAGTTCGTTCCTCTTTTTGACAAAAAGCTACAGGTTCTGCTCCATGTTCGTCACAATACAAACATGTTTACCAATCGTGTGTTTTCGCGCCCAGCAGATAGCCTCGCATCAGAGTCCTCTGAAAGTAAAAACTGCGCGTGACGCTGGGCTATTATTTCTCTTCAACCTGTGTTTCTTTATGAAAGCATTAGAATGTAGACTGGCTCCCTGTGCGGTTGCCAGAGGCCACTTTTTTCTTTATGCAGGACGTTGTTTTGTCTCTCTGACATCCAGCGTTCTCCCCTGTTCCCATGCACTCTCCAAAAGTAACAAGATTAAGAAGATTTGCACCTTGTTAAATGCAATTATGATTCGAAGTTATTTAGAAGCCAGCATGAACAGTCGCTGCAGTCCACTTTATAAAACATTATTATGATATTGTACTTCATTATTGTCCTCTAAGTAGAGTGTTACTCCCATATTAAATGAAACTGGACACGTCAAATGGCTTGCCACCTTTCACCTCAATGCCCTGTTTTACGAGGTGCATTCAAGTTCTAAGGCCTCCGATTTTTTTTCTCCGGACTGGAAAGAGATAGAAACATGCGCATTGTTTTAAAATGAGGCCGCGTTTATTGTCAATACGTCCCAGAGATGGCAGCACCGTACGGCAGATGGAATTTTACCGTCAGCGGCGAGAATGAGAACTGTTTTAAATACTTAAAATGGTGACGTTTTCCTTACTTGAACAGCGTGCAATCGTTCGTTTTCTGAATTTGTGTGGTGTGAAGCCAATTGAAATTCATCGACAGTTGAAGGAGACATGTGGTGATGGAGTTATGGATGTGTCGGAAGTGCGTTCGTGGGTGCAACAGTTTAATGAAGGCAGAACATCGTGTGACAACAAACCGAAACAACCTCGGGCTCGCACAAGCCGGTCTGACGACATGATCGAGAAAGTGGAGAGAATTGTTTTGGGGGATTGCCGAATGACTGTTGAACAGATCGCCTGCAGAGTTGGCATTTCTGTGGGTTCTGTGCACACAATCGTGCATGACGACCTGAAAAAGCGAAAAGTGTCATCCAGGTGGGTGCCACAAATGCTGACAGACGACCACATGGCTACCTGTGTGGCATGTTGCCAAGCAATGTTGAGGCGCAACGACAGCATGAATGGGACTTTCTTTTCATCTGTTGTGACAATGCATGAGACGTGGATGCCATTTTTCAATTCAGAAACAAAGCGCCAGTCAGCTCAATGGAAGCACACAGATTCACCGTCACCAAAAAAATTTCGGGTAACCGCCAGTGCTGAAAAAATGATGGTGTCCATGTTCTGGGACAGCGAGTGCGTAATCCTTACCCATTGCGTTCCAAAGGGCACTACGGTAACAGGTGCATCCTACGAAAATGTTTTGAAGAACGAATTCCTTCCTGCACTGCAACAAAAACGTCCGGGAAGGGCTGCGCGTGTGCTGTTTCACCAAGCCAACGCACCCGCACATCGAGCTAACGTTACACAACAGTTTCTCCGTGATAACAACTTTGAAGTGATTCCTCATGCTCCCTACTCACCTGACCTGGCTCCTAGTGACTTTTGGCTTTTTCCAACAATGAAAGACACTCCGTGGCCGCACATTCACCAGAAGTGCTGATATTGCCTCAGCGATTTTCCAGTGGTCAAAACCGACTCCTAAAGAAGCCTTCGCCGCTGCCATGGAATCATGGCGTTAGCGTTGTGAAAAATGTGTACGTCTGCAGGGCGATTACGTCGAGAAGTAACGCCAGTTTCATCGATTTTGGGTGAGTAGTTAAGTAGAAAAAAAATCGGAGGCCTTAGAACTTGAACGCACCTCGTACAGATCCATTCAATTTTTGATGTCCACCTTTCTTTCAAAGCTCTGCAGAAACTGAGCAGCAACTTTACCCTGTCTTTTTCCTTCGAGTTAGTGTGTTTGTCCAATAAAATGTAGTCACGTGTGATTAGTAGCAGCTTAAAATAAAACTTGTCTCCAGCATGCCGCTTTTGTAAGTAGTCGCTCTTAGCCGTATGAAGTATCCAGCCGGAACTCTCCATCAGCTTCACGTTTCAGCTCTGTACAACAAGTAAACTTCTGCCTAAAACAGCATTCAGCTACATGTTCAAAAGAGTTAAATCCAATGTTCTAATTACTGTAGTCTGTCCGAAATTACTAATCGGTTTTTTGAAAAGTGAGACATGCTGCTGAATTTGCATCTTCTAGTGTTACGGTACCAGCAGCATACATTATCTCTGTTCTTTATGAAAAAGCAAAGTTGATAACGATATCTTTCCAATCAGTGCACCATGAAAAGAAACTACACGTCATTTAGTGAGGACTTTTTTTGCATGTGCTTCTGTACTGCGCAAGACTTTACCAGTTAGCTATAAATAAGATAGATGAAGCAGTCAAAACAGATAAGCTAGAGAAAATATTCAAAATTGTCGAATGTTATTTTGAAAAGAACCTGAATTGGGTGTCACGAGTTCTGGCTTTGCGCCTTTCTCATTGTGACTAATAACCAGCTTCGGAAAAGATATTGTCAAAAAGTTGACTTAAGTTTTCTGTTTTCCTGATGCTGTATCGTCGAAGCTACACAGTGGTTAAATGTGATATTTCGTGTTCCTGTTGCAAGATATCCCATGCACACACAGTTTATGTGTTTGTTTACAATAAATTTCATGTGTTATTGTTTTTGTTGTTTATATTCGTAATGGCTGTGCATACAGGGTGATTCAAAAATACTTTTAAAAACTTTGCGGACAGGTTCCTTCATCAAACCAAGAAAAATATGTTCATATAAACGTATGTCCGAAAATCGTTCGTTTTCTAGTTATTAATGAAGATTTATGTACGTCCCCTTGCAGGTACGGCGTAACTACTTGAAATCACTCTTTCAAAGAAGGCTTTTGGCTCATTGCATCCTAGGTGACAGTGTGTTGCAGTCTTTCATGGAAGCCTTTGACATATTGCATCCATTGTATTCTGGATGGCGGCGCGGTGCCACTGAAACTTGTTTACATTTGTCATCTTCAGTCATCTTCAGTGTTCCATTCATCTACATGCAGTGAGTTAACTAAAGGGCTCCGTTCAACTATGGCATCCGGCCATGACTTCTCTGTACGGTCGAGAGGCTAAACGGGATGTCTCAGACAGCATTTCTAGTCTGAAGGCAACTGGGCCATCCAGCCTGTGTTGAAGTTTATCGTTGCGTTTCTGAGGCATGATGGGTAGCAGCACAGACTATTGATCGAGAATAATCAGGAGTGGTTGGTACGTCTGACGAGGAAGAATACATTCTGTGGGCTGTCAAAGGAGATCCCGGTACCAGTACAGGACAAGTGGCCCAGGAAGGTGGTATAGATTGACGCATTCAGGATACTTCACAAGCAGCCCTTCGTTGAAGAAGTAAGCTGAAACTGTTCATTTGAACCTGAAAAACTTGTTGAAAGAAAACTTTCTTTAACAACCCGAAAAAGAAGGATTTTCGGACGTATGTTTACATGAACTTTTTTCCTGTTTCAGTGTATAAAGCCAGTCTCTAAAATAGGGGTTACACTGGTCTGGTGTGAGACGTTCCCAGGGGGGTCCACCAGGGGCCAAACCGCATAACAACCCTGGGTACGGTGTGGGGCGGCGGAGGGGTGAAGTGGACTGCGGTAGTCGTCATGGGGTTGTGGACCACTGCGGCTGCGGCGGGGACGGGGCCTCTCCGTCGTTTCTAGGTCCCCGGTTAACGTACAATACAAAACAATGCTTTTGCATACTATGTATTCCATGACGTTTCGGGATTGTAAGCGGATGACGTCGACATCGTGTCACGATATTTCGGTTTACAGACTTCCGTCTTCAGTAGAGATTTAGTTTTTATTTTCAATCTTTCATTCCATACCCATGAGAGTTGACTTTTTAACCAAACTTGCGTGGGGGCACACGCACACGGATTACCGGAGCATGCTCGCTCTCCGTCATGTCTAACGCCCTCTGCTGAATGTTGTCCCGTCTGAACAGTGCATGAAAGGCGTGGTGGCCTTGATTGCCACGCTCATCTTTCGCGGCCCAGTAAGTCAACCGATCATTGTGTCTCCACAAGACATGTATGATAATGTACGAGGGCCGCTCGAAAAGAAAGGCACACTATTTTTGTAAAAATACCGTTTTCATTCTGCATGTGTGAAAGTTTTACAGTGTGTAGATACATCCTTCCCCCTTGTTTTCAATCTTAGTTCAACCTGTTCCCGTGAGTGGCGCCGTCACACCATGTCTTCAAGATGGCTGCTACACTTGAAGTTCGTCAGAAGCAACGTGCTGTCATAAAATCCCTGTAGAAAGGAGACGGTGGGAAACATCCACAAGAGGTTGAAAAAGGTGTATGGAGATGCTGCTATCGATCGCAGTACAGTTAGTCGGTGGGCAAGCAGGTTACGTGATGAAAGCGGGCGCGGCAATATTGAAGATTGTCCTCGCAGCGGCAGGCCTTGTACTGCACACACTCCAGACAATGTGCAGTGAGTTAACGAATTGGTGACTGCTGACAGAAGCATCACAGTGAACGAATTGTCACGTTACGCTGGGATAGGGGAAGGAAGTCCTTGCAAAATACTGAAAGTGTTGGCGTTAAAAAAAGGTTTGTGCCAGGTGGGTTCCCAGGATGTTGACAGTGGCTCCCAAAGAAACAAGATAAACGGTATGCAGCGAACGTTTGGAACAGTACGAGAATGGTGGAGATGAATTTCTTGGAAGCATTGTGAGAGGTGATGAAACATGCCTCCATCATATTTCAGCAGAGACGAAGAGGCAATCAATGGAGTCACATCATGCAAATTCACCCAAGGAAAAAAAATTCAAAACCACACCATCTGCTGGAAAAGTTATGGCTATGGTGTTTTTCGATTCCGAATGACTCTTGCTTGTGGACATCATGCCAAGTGGAACCACCATAAATTGTGATGCATATGTGACGACACTGAAGAAACTTCAAGCTCGACTGAGTCCTGTTCGACCACATCGGCAAAAGCAGGATGTTTTGATGCTGCACGACAATGCACGGCCATATGTCGGTCAAAAAACCATGGAAGCGATCACAAAACTCGGATGGACAACACTGAAACACCCACCTTACGGTCCTGACCTGACTCCATGTGATTATCATCTCTTTGGGAAACTGAAAGACTCTTTGTGGAACAAGGTTTGAAGATGATGATTCCGCCGCGCGGGATTAGCAGATCGGTCTGAGGCGCTGCAGTCATGGACTGTGCGGCAGATCCCGGCGGAGGTTCGAGTCATCCCTCGGGCATGGGGGTGTGTGTTTGTCCTTAGGATACTTTAGGTTAAGTAGTGTGTAAGCTTAGGGACTGATGAGCTCAGAAGTTAAGTCCCATAAGATTTCACACACATTTGAACATGATGACTCCCTTGTGCACGCTGCCAAACGGTGGCTCCAACAGGTTGGTCCAGAATTTTACCGTGCAGGTATACAGGCTCTGGTTCCAAGATGGCGTATGGCAGTTGAGAGGGATGGAAATTATGTGGAGAAATGAAAATATTGTTCCTAAAGGATGTATCTACACACTGTAAAACTTTCAAACATGTAGAATAAAAGATGGATTTTTAAAAAAATAGTGTGCATTTCTTTTGGAGTGACCCTCGTATTTTGCTGCGGGAACATTAGCTATGAGCAGGCCCTTCTGAGATTCAGTTGCCAAGTAATACGTGGAGAAACACCTAGAGGAAAGTTATTCATAGCGATACCGACTTTCAGCCTGATAACGCCTGGAACCCGGCGATTTTTTAAACATTTTTAGGAAGACAAAAATTTGACCCTAATGACATGTTGAATGAAATTTAATTTTTTACTTTGGCTACTTATTTTTTATGAAACTTCTGTAATACTGAGTTTTATTTTGTTTGGTGTACAGTGAAAAAAATTAGTATATGAAGGCACAGTCTGCAAAAACGTAACACAGTTCATTAAAATGATATACGTTATTACTTTATTAATGATACTTAGTCACTGTTTGAAATACATACCCGAAATGTTTAAAACTGAATTTCCTGCTTCGTAACCTCTTGGCCGGAATTCCGTGTTAACACATTATAATCTCTTCGAAAAGAATTTGTCGGCTTCTTCCATCAGTTTTAAATGGGTAATTTTGCATCCTGTGTATAACAATGTTTTAGATAACTAGGACAGTGGAAAAATAAGTGGTACTTAGATCTTAGACCATTGAAATCACAATTTCAAATTCTTCGTAGTGGCTTCATCATAAGCACGACATTTTACTAACGAAAATTTATTGATTGACGAGAGCTTCATTTCTCTGCTGCTACAGACGTATTCTTCGGTCTGTCCGTTCTCGCTCTTCGGAACAAAAGAATATGGGACTGTGGGGAAAGCAACACGTGGTGTACTCACCGCAGAAGTTGTTATACTACAAGATATCTCCACTCTGATTTTGTCATCGAATACTGGAACATGTTTGGCAGTATTTTCTGGTAAAATCATATGCCTGTATTCGTAATTTGATATTTCTCAGAATGCAGAAGCTGCTCAGTACGCATTATCTTTGAAATTCATTATGTACTGTAGGTTCTGAAACATTCCTACTACAATTACAAATTCTGAAAAATTACAGAATGCGCACTGCCAATACTGAGTTATAGCTCCAGAAGCCAGCAGTTAGACGGAAAGCGTGCATGCAATGTCATCGTTACGCATGACCTTCACACTGTAGTGGAGTAATGTACGGCAGAGGGCACTAATCGTGACAGCGAGCGGTCATGGAGCGGTAATTTCCAGTGTCAAACACTCACCTAAAGATGGCTGATAGTTGTGAACCGAAATATCGTGCAGAGATGGCAACGTTATGTGGCTACATTCCCTAAACCTCATGGAATATTAGCGAAAATAGTTTTGAATCATATTGTGTAATGTAAAATAAATATTATTGCATTGTATCCCAACTATGTATTTACTATGACTCTGTACATGTTTATTTTTCCCGGAGGTAAAAATACTGTTAATGTTTAAACACTAATGCCTTTGGAGCGTCAAGCGTTTTGACGCGCACTGATATTATAGGCAGTGTCGTTCAGTCACTGTCAAAGTCATTTACCTTCAAATGGTTGCAGTGACACATTGAAAACCCTGCAATCAATATGAAATTACTTCCAATGGAAGACTATGGTGGCAGACAGGCCATCTTGAAGCTCACTCTACAATCTGGTGATCAGAAGCTAAATTTAGTACGGTGGGAATGCTACAAGTTGAGCAGAAAATGATATGCGTTGGTGGTTCAAAAATTGGAACTGGCATATGATTTTTCAACTCTAATAAACTAGGATCATAAATTGTTACTTTTAATTTGTTGGTGAGCTATGAGCTTACATTATTCTGGCTTATCATTTGTGAAAAAGACAGTGGATGTGTTTGTAGTTTTGTGATAATGACTTTGTAATTATTTGAATCTGAATTTTCTACTTAATTCTTCCTCATTAGCGTGAAAAATGAGTTAAGGTCCTGTGTTTACAAAAAATTTTGTTTGGGTGGTATATTTGCCATGATTAATATGTTTGCATCACAGCAATTTTAATGTGGCACTCTAATATAAGTTGGCTTTGTTAATTTTTTCTTGTACAGCTTAATAAAATAGTAAAGAAAGCCTCCTACACTATCTGATCAAAAGCGTCAAAAATGTCTGGACACCTATTAATATGAGGTGAGATCATCCTTTGCCTGTACGACAGGGCTTGAACTCTGCAGGGGACACATTCAATGAGAGGTGTCTAAATGTCTGTGGAAGAATAGCAGCCCATTTTTCTTCAAAAACTGAAACCGGAGATGTTAGTGATGTAGGACGCTGGAGTCTGGAACAGTGTTGGCGTTCTAATTCCCTACAAACGTGTTCCTCTGGGTTCAGGTCCAGGTTTTGGGCAGGCCAGCCTATGTTGCTGTCCACAAACCATTACGTCAAACATGTTGCATTGTCATGCTGATACACACAGCCATCATGTCCGAACTGTTCCTCTACTGCACACAGTACAAAATCCTCTCAAGTGTGTTCACATAGTTCTGTATTTGGCGTTTCCTTAACCGCTTTAAGGGGACCATACCCTAACCATGAATAACGCCTCCATATCACAACACCATCTGCTCAGTACTCCATTTTCACACTGCCATGATGGCAAGTTCCCTGGTATTTGCCAGACCCAAACAGTTCCTGTCGCATATGCGGAGGGCATTTGTGTGATTCATCTCTTTAAATCACTTGTTAGCACTCATCCACTGTCCAGTAGCGTCGTTCTTTACCCTATCTCTTGTGGCATTTGGCACTCTATAGAAGTGCGTAGCTTATGAGTAGCTGTTTGACCATTTTATCCCTGCACACATTCATTGTGTGGGAAAATGTCTACCTATGTGTATGAGCTACAACCATTAAACTGCACCCGCCTACAGGTTTTAATGGTCCTGTTCACATGCTCCAAAATACTCGCCTTCATGTGGGACAATGTTGAATAGCTGTTTAGTCCATATCACTCCATTACCGATTTGAAATACTTACTGTAAAATTGACCTGCGTGGTCGGTCTGCAGGTTGTCAGGACACAGATTCGTACCAGTCTGCAGCAATTGTTCAAACACCTGCGCCACATTCCTTTGTCTTCGCAGGAATGTCCCATGCGAATTTAGAATATGTGTCTACACCTACATCGACTTCTACATGATTACTCCTGAATTAACAATTAAGTGCCTGGCAGGGGGTTCATTGAACCACCTTGGAGCTATCTCTTTGCCGTTTCATCTCTAACAGTGATGATCATTCTTCCCTATGTAGGTGGGCGCCAGCAAATATTTCCACACTCTGAGGAGAAAGTTGGTGATGCAAATTTCATGAGAAGATCCTGCCAAAATGAAAATCACCTTTCCTTTACCGATTGCCACCCCAATTCACGTATCATATCCGTGGCACTGCCTCCACTATTTCGCAATAATACAAAACGAGCTGCCCTTCTCTGAACTTTTTCGATGACCTTCATCAATCCTATCCGATATGGATCCCACACAGGACAGTAGTACTCCAGCAGAGGTCAGACAAGAGTAGTGTAAGCGGTCTCTTTCGTAGTCCTGTTCTGTGTGTGTTCTGCAGTCTGCCTTCTTTGGTTTGCTTTCTCCAGAATGTTAAGTATGTGGTCGTTTCAATTTAAAATATTTGCTATTGTAATCCGTAAGTATTTAGCTGAATATACAGCCTTAAGATTTGTACATTTTGTCCTGTAACCGAAATTTAGTGAAGTCCTTTTAGTACTCATGTAGATGGCTTCACACTTTTTATTATTTAGAGTCAACTGCACTTTTTGCACCATAGAGGTATCTTGTCCACACAGTTTTGCAGTATGTTTTGATCATCTGATGACTTTATATGACAGTAAATGAGAGCATCAATCTCATACAATCTAAGAGGGCTGCTCAGATTGGCTCCTAATTCAGTTCTGTAGATTAGTAACAACAGAGGGCCTATAACTGTTCTTTTGGGAAGGATTTCTTCTGTTTTACTCGATGATTTTCCATCAGTTACTAGGAACTGTGGTCTGTCTGAGATGAAGTGACTAATTCAGTCGCACAACTGAGATGATACTCCGTAGGAATACTACTGATTACAAATCGTTTGTGAGGAACGGTTTCAAAAGTCTTCAGGAAATCTAAAAATTTGGAATCAATTTGACATCCCCTTTGGATAGCACTCATTACTTTGTGACAAAAAAGAGCTATTTGTATTTCACAAGAACGGAATTTTCTGAATCCGTGTTGGCTGTTTGTAAATAAATCGTTTTTCTTTCGAGTTAACCCATAATGCTCTATCCCAAAATATGTTCCAAAATCCTACAACAAATCGATGTTAGCGATATGGGTCTGCAATTCAGCGGATTATTCCTACTTTCTATCTTGGGTATTGGTGTGGCTTGTGCCACCTTCCAGTCTTTACGTTGTGTATGACTGCGAAGTATGGAGCTATTGTATCAGCATACTCTGAAAGGAGACAGACTGGTATACAATCTGGACTGTATGCCTTGCCTTTATTGATTTAAGCTGATTCGCTACACCAAAGACACCTACTTTTATGTTGCTCATGTTGGCATTTGTTCTTGATTCGAATTCTGGTATATTTACTCCGTCTTCTTTGGTGAAGGAATTTCACAAAACTTTATTTAGTAACTGCTTTAGTAGCACCATCATTCATAACGTCGCCATTTTTATCGCGGATTCATGGTATTGATTGTGCCTTTCCGCTGGTATACTTACATGTGACCAGAATCTCGTTGGATTTTTTGCCAGATTTCGAGACAGAGTTTCATTGTGGAAACTATAAGCATCTTGCATTAAAGTTCGTGCTAAATTTCGAGTTCCTGTAAAAATTTGCCGATCTTGGGGCTGTGCGTTCTTTGAAATTTGGCGTTTCTTTGCCCATTGCCTAGTGGGTCTAAACGTTTCAGAGAGAGACTGTTCATGATCCAGTTGCCCCAATTTTAATAGCCACAGTTTGCGATGAATGGATCTCTGCGCCTCTGTGTGAGTGTTTTCTACATTCTGTCACATAGTGATCACATTTCGAGATAGTATGCATCTTATCTACTCTGTGGGAGTTAGTTGTTGTCATAGGTTGTTCTTAACTATTCTACTTTAGATTCATCTCATTGGACACTTTCATTTGCATCCCCCATCAGAGACTTGTATAAATCAAGTTTTATAGCTATTCCCTTGATAGCCTACACCCATCCAGTTCCATTAATTGAGTATTGACATTTCCATTGACCGTTTCAATTTTTCTCCCCACATGTTCCACACCTCGCTGGATTCTGTCGTGCAGCTATTCGGCTGTTGTAACCACTGCCTTGATAATGTTGATGAATTCCATTAACTAGGTGTTTACTGACTGCTCACCTCGCTGGATTCTGTCCTTACCTGAGATTCACTAGCTGCTACCTTGATAAAGCCATCTAGTATCGTTAACTATGTGTTGATTGCTTGTTCACTACTCTAGGTTCTATTATTTAGCTGGGATTGACCTTTTAGAGCCTCTCTCTTGACACTACTATCCAGTTCCATTGATCTTGCGTTGATGGTCTCGATTTTTCTGCCGACGTATAAACATGTGTTTCGCTTATGCACCCATCGGGGTGAGCATGCTGCATCTGTGTGAATTTGACCAGAGCGTACAATATACTGACAGGGTTACGTTTTGGTACATGGCATTTTATGCAGAATCTCATTGAAATTTGGTCTATATCGATCCTTATTCGGTTTGCTTGTTTTAGCAATAACCAGAAAACCATACTATGAGTAATTCCAGCAATCTGCACATATGGTAACAAATTTTACATCTACATCTACGTCTACACAGAAACTCCACAAGTCACCGTACGGTGCATGGTGGAGGGTACCTTGTACCACTACTAATCATTTCCCTTCCTGTTACACTCGCAAATAGAGTGAGGGGAAAACGGCTGTCTGTATGTCTCCGTATGAGCCCTAATTTCTCGTACTACATTTGCAAGCAAATTTAGAATACATAGCGAAAAGTGATGTCAGGGTCACATGAGTAGAACTGACATAAAATCGCTGAAATTACGAAAACTGACGGAAAATACGTGTAAATCCGGGGAAAATACACCAAAACGCGGGGAAATTGTGGGAGGATGAGGGAGTACTTACATGTGTGCTTGGTGCAGGAAAATTCTTGTACAGTAAGATGAACACGAGGGAACGAGTAGATTAATGAATTGACTCATGTACATTTATTTTACACCATTGACTATCTTTTAATATATTTACTGTGTTCCATACCATTCTTCCAGTTCCTCCTCACTTGTGTTTCGTACCATTATGAATGATGTTGTTTCAATACCCTGTTTCACTTTGTTACTTTATAGTAATGACGACACAGTGTTATGCAAACGTAAATCCTTTCCACCTTTCCCACCATTCGCTACTTATAAACAATGCAATCATAACTTACACACGTCTGATTGGCAATGCATATTTTCCTTCCTGATTGTTAAACTGTACACACAAAGAAGAGTTTTTAGGGTATTATTATTCGTTTTTAACACAATTTTAGTACTGTTTTATTACTATATTCTTATCTATAAGAATAATGGCATGTCACCTAGACTTATATATACCCCCATTTTTATTCTAATGTCTGGTATTGATCTATAACAGAAATAACCGTGTATATTTAACATTATTTGTACTTGTTTGTACCATAAAAATTATTAATGTCAAGGTAAATTGCACCGTACTGAAAATGAACGAAATGTAATTACTTTTAATGAATTCATCCTATTATTATATATAGATTATATAAAGATTATTATATATATATATATATATATATATATATATATATATATAATATATTTATTTTGTACACTAGTTCACAGGATACTGATGACTCACATTGTTTGTTTTATGTATGGTGTTGTTATATAGGGCCTGAAGATGGCATTGACGCAACGTCAAAACTAGTAGGGACGTAAATATAAAATCTTAAGTACAGCTGGAGGAATTTCATTTTTAATAAAAATTATAGCAGCCATGTCCCACCTTCATCCAGTTTAAATATGGATGTACGAAGAATACGAGGGAAAGTTGAGATGGAAGCACAAGGAACCAGGGAAAGAGTCATTTTTCGTGGACAACAATAAGACGGCTCGTACAGATTGTGTAAAGTGGATTACCACCCAGTGTAGAGTAATAAATTTATATAGTCGGATCACAAGCCCAGGTGTGACCATAAAGATAGCGGCAATCATCTTATAAAAGCCCCCCATGTTGTCCTTACCTTGTCGTGGTGGCGGGGCTTGCGTGGTCAAATGATCCTGAGAGCTAGGCTGGGGGTAGCTTTGCTATTGGTAGGGTCTCCCATACCAGATAGGTCAAAGGTGATGATCCAGACTAAATGGAACACCCTGGTCCTCCAGGTTGGGGGTTGGACGTGGGGCCAACACCCCCACACCGAAAAAAAGATGATTGTTACGAAACACCAATAGCTTCGGATTCGGTACAGAACAATCGAAACGTCCCCAGCAAGTCAAAGGTTAATGCCAGGAGATCACGGAACAAACAGAGTGAAGTGTGGCTCTTGGGATGTAAAAACACTATTCTCACCTGGAAAGGTGAAGGTCCTTGATGAAAAACTGAATAGGTACATGATAGACATAGTGTCACTGCAAGAAATGAGGTGGCCTGGAGAAGGAATGCATAAAGAAAAGTGGTATAGCTACTTCTACAGTGGAAATAAAGGAGGTAAACATCAGTTTGGAGTGGGTTTTGCAGTATCCAACAGAATAAGAGGAAGTATCATGGACTTCAAGGCTGTTAATGAAAGAATATGCTGGATAAGAATAAAAGGAAACTTCTACAACGTAACTCTGGTTTGATTCCATGCACCTACGGAAGATAAAGATGACTGTGAAAAAGAAGATGTATGAAGATGCATCATCATATGATGTGAAGGTTTCCTTGGTGATGCATCGCTAAAGTAGGAAGATAAGATATTTTGAGACCTTACGCCGGCCTTCACACTCTGCGTGATTCCTCTAACAACAATGGAATGAGATTATTCGATATGGCAGCTTCAAAAAACTTGAGAATTATGAGTACCTACTGTCCTCGCAAAGACATCCATAAGATAACATGAAAGAACAAGGCTGGGATAGCTAGAGTAGCAAGACAAGTTCTTCGAACAGAAAAGCGAGAGTTCATAAGCAGTAAAATTAAACTGGCATAAGATGACCAGACAGTGGGAAATACAAGAGACTTTTACAGGGCAGTCAGGTTCTTCAACAAAGGATACAATCTAAGGATTGACATGATCAGAGTTCAAGAAGGACAGATATTCATAGATGGCAGGCAGGAGTGGCCGTGCGGTTCTACGCGCTACAGTCTGAAACCGCGTAACCGCTGTGGCCACAGGTTCCAATCCAGCCTCGGGCATGGATGCGTGTGATGTCCTTAGGTTAGTTAGATTTAAGTAGTTCGAAGTTCTAGGGAACTGATGACCACAGCAGTTAAGTCCCATACTGCTCAGAACCATTTGAACAATTTTAATCATAGATGAAATGAAAGTACGCAGGAATGGAAAAACAACTTCGGAAACCTCCTGAATGTGGCTGTAAACACCATGAATATTACAACAGAAAATGAAGAAGAATCATATAGAGAAAACAGAGATACTGTACCATTGGGGGAGTATGAACTACCAAGCATGGAAGAGGTAAGAGCTACCATAAAAGAGGGGGAAGGCACCAGGAATAGGTGCCATACCTGCAGAGATGCTGAAGGAGGGAGGAGGGAAGAGCTACTCTACAAGCGAGACTATACCACTTAATCTGCTTAATTTGGAAGAAGGAAAAGATCCCAGAAGAATTGGAGGAGTGTGTCATCTTCCCTATACTAAAGAAAGGAGACCCAATGAGGTGTAGCAACTATAGAGGAATCCCACTACTATATACAGCTTATAGGACCTTGAGCATGTAGTTAATGAAGCGACTAACACCACATGACGAGAGAGTACTGGGATTCTAGCAAGCAGGTTTCAGAAAGGGAAAGTCAACTATAGACCATTTACATACAATACGACAAGTGCAAGCAAAGAGCTGAAAATTTCGCAAAAATGTTCACTCCCCTTTTCTGGAATAGACACTAAATATGGCAAGAACACGAAAGGGCTCAAGTTCCCATAAAACTCATAAAACTGACACAGATATGCACCCAGGAGACAACATACATGGTGAAAGTAAATGGAAACATACCAAAGAAGTTCAAGGTGAGGACTGTTTATCCTGGTACTGGAGAGAGCCCTGAGAGAGGTAGCAGGCCTAGGGACAGGAATACACCTGGGAAGAGGGATCAACACCTTAGCCTATGCGGATGATGTGGTTACAATAGCAGAGAAAGAGCAAGACCTGCTTCAGATGAGAAGAACACTAATGGAAGAGGCAATGAGAGCAGGCTTGAAGTTGAGTATGGATAAGACAAAATACCTCGTAGTTATCAGAGAAAATGATTACGGACCCCTGAAGGTGGAGGACAGAGTCTTTGAAAGGGTAAAAGACTTTAAATATCTTGGGGCTATTCTCAATGAAAGGAACGAGATAGACCAGGAAATTAATGCGCGAATACAACCAGGAAACAGGTCAAGGTTTGCTCTGGGACCAAGATCTATAAGACAATAATACAACCTGTAGTCTCATATGGAATACCTGGATCGTCACCCAAAAGATGGAAAGAAAACTCCTGACATTTGAGAATGCCATCCTCAGACAGATTTTTGGGCCAGTGAAGGATGGAGATGAATGGAGAAAAAGAAAGAACTGTCAATTGCAGGAGCTATACAAGTCGATGGACATCGTTGCAGTGATCAAAGAAAGAAAACTGAAGTGGTATGGACATGTAATGCGTCGAGAAGGACAGATCATCAGGAGGTAGTGGAGGAAGATAATAGAGGCAAATGACCACGGGGAAGACCACGACTTCGATGAATTGATCAGGTCAGAGAGGATGTGAGCACGCTGGGGCTGTCTGAAGAAAAATACATGGATCGAGGACGCTGGAGGAGACTAATTGGTGAGGCCAAAGACCGACTGCATTTTGTGTGGCTAACGCAGTATGTAAGTTCAAATTGTTCAAATGGCTCTGAGCACTATGGGTGTGGTGTCACCGCCAGACACCACACTTGCTAGGTGGTAGTTTTAAATCGGCCGCGGTCCATTAGTACATGACGGACCCGCGTGTCGCCACTGTGTGATCGCAGACCGAGCGCCACCACAAGGCAGGTCTCGATATATGGACTAGCACCTGCCCCAGTTGTACGGACGACGTAGCTAGCGATGCACACTGACGAAGCCTCGCTCATTTGCAGAGCAGACAGTTAGAATAGCCTTCAGCTAAGTCAATGGCTACGACCTAGCAAGGCGCCATTAGTAACATTGCATGTATCTAAAGAGTCTCACTTGTATCGCCACAATCTCCAGATGTAGCAAAAGGATGGATTAAAGTTAAGTATTCCAGAAGCTACGTACTTTTCTTTATAGCATTCATTACTTATCCTGTTTCAGACCTCACGCCATCCTGCTTTAGCTTAGCGCGTGCCTTTCGGCTTCCTCTCATTGTGTCTAGGCTGTCTTGTCTAAACACAACAATGGGACTTAACTTCTGAGGTCATCAGTCCCCTAGAACTTAGAACTACTTAAAGCTAACTAACCTAAGGACATCACACGCATCCATGCCCGAGGCAGGATTCGAACCTGCGACCGTAGCGGTCGCGTGGCTCTAGAATGTAGCGCCTAGAACAGTTGGGCCACTCAGGCCGGCTTACATGGAATGGTCTGGGTTGTCTGGTCAAAGTGAACGGATCATTGACTGAAAATGGTTCGGCTACGTACAGACCATTTTGAGCCGTACATGTTACCAACCAACAATGTCATGTCACCGGGCCACAACTGTTCGTAACTGGTTTGAAGAACATTCTGGAGAATTCGAGCGAATGATTTTGCCACCCAGATCGCTCGACATGAATCCCATCGGGCATTAACGGGACACAATCGAGAGGTCAGTTCCTGCATCAGCAACACTTTCTCTATTATGGACAGCTACAGAGACAGCATGCCTCAATATTTCTGCCGGGATCTTCTAACGACTTGCTGAGTAAACTCCACGTCTAGTTGCTGCACTACTCCGGGCAAAAGATGGTCCAACAAAGTTATCCCTGTGACTTTTGTCATCTCCGTGTATAAATGCCACATTACTGTTTGTTGGCGCTAATCATCGGCACACGAGATGCAACACCATACATTTAGAGCCACATTGGAAATGGCTCTGAGCACTGTGGGACTTAACATCTGAGGTCATCAGTCCCCTAGAACTTAGAACTACTTAACCCTAACTAACCTAAGGACATCACACACATCCATACCAGAGGCAGGATTCTAACCTACGACCGTAGCGGTCGCGCGGATCCAGACTGAAGCGCCTAGAACCACTCGGCCACAGTGGCCGGCTAGAGCCACACTGCAAAATTTTGATGTTCAGAGAGGGCTGTTTTGCTTGCCGAGAATACTGTTTATGACGAAGCAAGCGAAACGATGTAGAGAAGAAAGAATTTACGTGGCTGAATTTGTACATATGCGGTAAATGAGTGGAGGTAGTGCACTTAACACTGAGTTTGAAACTCCAGCTCTCCTTAGCATTATTTCAAAAGTTAACACACATGTCGGTTAATGCTTTCCGTTGGTTATTCCTTACAACTGAGGAGGTAATTTGAAAGAAGAACACTTATTACCGATGACCTGAAGAAAGGCTTTCATTTACACTCTAATACTTTGCAACTGTGGACGTGTGGACATTTACGTTACTGTAGTGACTGTTTAGCATTTCAACAACTGTTATATCAAAGACATCTTCAGTAACAAACTTGAAGAAGTTCAAGGATTTTATTGCAGTACATACGAAGAATACTGTAACAATAAAATGAGAATAATGAAATGTGACATATACACACTACCTGTCACACTGCCTACGTGATAAAACTTGCAATATATTCAGTTAGAGGGCAAATTGCATTATTTCGGATAATCCATTTCTATTTATGATCAGAAATATCTAACATAACAGTGACACGTCACCCGCGTAATTACAGGTACCATGAATTAATAATGTTTCTTTGGCGTTTCTGACGCGTTCACAGTCATTTCCTAGCATCCTGACAACTGGAGAGGTCACCGCTCGCCCTCCAGTCCACCTCCAGTCCACCGGACCGCCTACAGATTTGGTGTCAGAAGTCCTCGTGCCCACCGCCTATAGATTTGGTGTCAGAAGTCCTCGTGCCCACCGCCTATAGATTTGGTGTCAGAAGTCCTCGCCCCCACCGCCTACGGATTTAATAACAGAAGTGTTCGAACCGCCCACTACAGCACTGGCCTGCAGATCTGGTATCTGGAGTCATCGACACCGCTACTGCAGGACTGACACCACAGAGTTGCGGTCAGAACTGTCGACTCTACGTAGCCTTGTGGTAAGTGCACGAGGCGATTTTTGTTAATAACGATGGATGCACGTTCTTTGTTGGGATTGCACTTTGTGAGACCTGCTGAAACAGCAGATTTATCTGAGTTTAAGGGAAACAATTGGGAAACGTACTTGGTACCAGTCAGATATACTGCGCGTAATTTAACGGGGCATGGGGAGCCATGCACGAAGTTTGTACCAGTAGAATGTTCAATTTGTAGACGGTTTGGTCACGCAGCGCACAATTGTAGAGTGTGTCGCTGGGCAATAACAAGGCGGAAGAATTAAATTTGTTTAGTTGTGCATTGTGAGTCTTGTTTGTTTTCTTGTGCGTAGTGCTCATCTGTGACAAAGGAGTTGAGCAGCTAGTGTAGTTATTGTTCTGAGGAGTAAATTCAGTATAGATTAAGTTGTTGGTAATTTGCACAAATCATGCCGGAAACAAGATCCGATAGCACTGAAGTGAGTATAGCTGCTCTGGCGGAGCAAGTCTGAAAATTGTTAGAAGAGAATGCGCAGCATAAGTAACGTCATATAGAATTAATGACGCAAATGGAGACCTTGCATTCGGCACAAGAGTCGCAAACGGGTTCAAGTGAGTGCAAGTCAGTAGCAATGTCCAACCTTGAAATATATCCTTCAGTAGCTAACCTGATCACGCCTTTCTCGGGTAAAACAACAGAGGATGTCACAGCGTTCATCAACGATGTTTTGGCAACAGCTGCAATGAGCAATTGGTCGGACGTAACTACGTCACGTATGGCAAATTTGCGACTTGCAGGGGAAGCCAAGACGTTCGTGATGTACCATGAGACACTTAGTAAGGCGAGAACGCTTGAAGAATTGGCAGATGGGTTACGACAAAGATATAGTAAGCAGAATAGTGCAAGAATTTTTAGGGAGAAGTTAGCTAATATGACACAGAAGGTCAATGAGAAAGTGGAGTCTTTTTCAGATAGGATACGGAAAATTAATTTGCAGGCCTATGAATTATCGGGTAATCCTGATGCAGATCGTGTATTAGTACGAGAGGCAGAAAACAGAGCCCTCGATGTATTCCTCAAGAGAATTGCTGCAGAATTTCCTGGTAGGGTTAGGATGGAAAATCTTGGGGATTTAGCTGCAGCACTGCGTATTGCAACGCATCTGCAACAAGGGTTTGCAATGTATATATGGTTCTCGGGCGGGACGTCGGATGTCATAGTGCAAACTCCACAATATTTCGTCAGCGCAACTGACCGACATCTTCAGGTGCGACGAACACACTGCTAAGGCAGGTTTTTTTTTTACTTTATTGTTATTTTAACACCTGAACAATCAGGTAGGCTGGCAGCGGCATGCTACGCCGCTCTTCAGCCATAGAGTTGACAATCACAGTACAAGAATGGAGAATGAAAATGAACATAGTGACGGGCAAAAAATAGTGGTCACAGTCACACAAAAAACACGGAGCCGTTCACACTCGACGAGAAAGACACTGAAAACACGTCGACATGGCGCACATAACACTGATGAATCCGATGGCACAAGTGAACGGAGAAGCGTGACGGCGGACACTAAAAACACTAAACGACATCCCACACACGAGACACAGATGGCGATGATCTCCGGTACGCGAAAGTCCACGTAGTGTGTGCGGGTCCGGGGACCTGCCAAGAAGGGAAGAAGGGTGAGGGCGGGTGGAGAGGGTGGAGAGGGGAGCACAGAGATGCCAATGGCTGAGGAGAGGGGAGGAGGAGTAGAAGGACAGGGGAGGGGAGGCCCGGGGGAGAAGTGGGGAGAAGAGGGGGGAGGGATGGAGGGTGCCCAAAGGAACAGATACAGGAAGAGGGAGGGAGGATTAAAGTTGGTAGGAGGGGTAGATGGAGGGGAGGAGGACATCATCAGGGAGGGGGAGCTGGCGGAAGCCACCTTGGGAGAGGGTAAGGAGGGTGGAGAGATGGAGACCAGGCGGGACCTGGGAATACAGGCGCGGCAGCGGGCGGGGGTGGGAGAAGATCGGGGAGACGAGCGGGTGAGGAGAATCGAGTTTGTGGGAGGTGTACAGGATCCGTATCCTTTCAAGGAAAAGGAGGAGGTGGGGGAAGGGGATGAGATCGTACAGGATCCGCGTGGGGGAGGGGAGACGGATGCGATAGGCGAGGCGGAGAGCATGACGTTCACGGATTTGGAGGGATTTATAGAAGGTAGGGGGGGCGGAGATCCAAGCCGGATGGGCATAACAAAGGATAGGGCAGATGAGGGACTTATAGGTGTGGAGGATGGTGGAGGGGTCCAGACCCCACGTACGGCCGGAGAGGAGCTGGAGGAGACTGAGTCGGGAGCGTGCCTTGGCTTGGACTGTCCGGAGGTGGGGAGTCCAGGAGGCGACGGTCGAGGGTGACGCCAAGGTACTTAAGGGTGGGAGTGAGGGTGATAGGACGGCAATAGATGCTGAGATAGAAATCAAGGAGGCGGAAGGAAGGGGTGGTTTTGCCTACAATGATCGCCTGGGTTTTGGAGGGATTGACCTTGAGCAACCACTGGTTGCACCAAGTGGTGAACCGGTCAAGATGGGATTGGAGAAGGTGTTGGGAGCGCTGTAGGGTGGGGGCAAGGGCAAGGAAGGCGGTGTCATCAGCAAACTGGAGAAGGTGGACGGGGGCTGACGGCGGCGGCGTGTCCGCCGTGTACAAAAGGTACACAAGGGGGGAGAGGACGGAGCCTTGGGGCACACCGGCAGAGGGGAGGAAAGTGTAGGAATCTGTGTTATGGATGGTGACATAGGAAGGACGGCGGGGGAGAAAGGAGCCCATCAGACGGACGTAGTTAAGGGGAAGGGCGAAGGTTTGGAGCTTGAAGAGGAGACCGGAATGCCATACGCGGTCATAGGCACGTTCGAGGTCCAGGGAGAGGAAGATTGCGGAGTGACGGGAATTAAGCTGT
The DNA here is from genome assembly GCF_021461395.2 of Schistocerca americana. Taxonomy (NCBI): domain Eukaryota; kingdom Metazoa; phylum Arthropoda; class Insecta; order Orthoptera; family Acrididae; genus Schistocerca; species Schistocerca americana. The sequence continues at coordinate 687,919,387 of NC_060123.1, read as the reverse complement.
TCGGAAAGAAGATGAGTGAGGTGAAGGAGAAGGTCGTCGGAAGAGAAGGACGGCCAAAAGCGACACTGGGTAACGGGAAGGAGGTGGTGCTGGCGGAGATGCTGGTGGATGCGTCGGGTGAGGACAGATTCCAGGACCTAGCTGAAGACCGAGGTAAGGCTGATGGGACGGTAGGAGGAGACAGCGGACGGCGGTTTGCCAGGTTTAAGGAACATGAGGATACGGGAGGTTTTCTACAGGTCGGGGTAGTAACCGGTGGACAGGACTACATTGTAGAGCCTGGCCAGGGTGGAGAGAAAAGAGACAGGAGCTTCACGAAGGCGACAGTAGGTGACACGACCGTGACCAGGAGCAGTGTTGCGTTTTGTGCGGAGTGTGGCAATGAGATCCTGTGTAGTGATAGGGGTATTGAGTTCCGTGTGTGCAATGTGGTCCAAGTACTGGAAACCAGGAGCGAGGGGAGGGACAGAGGTGTCAGTGCGATCGCGGACATCCGGGAAGAGGGAGTAATCAAACTGGGGATCATCGGGGATGGAAAACACATCGGACAGGTAGGAGGCAAAGTGATTGGCCTTACTAAGGGCGTCAGGGAAGGGATGATCATCATGGAGAAGAGGATAATAGGGGAAGGGCTTAGTTCCGGTAAGGCGACGGAAGGCTGACCAGAACTTGGACGAGTTGATAGGTAGAGTAGTATTTAAACGGGTGCATGTCTGTCGCCAGTCCCGGCGTTTCTCAGCCGCGAGCAAATATCGAATGTGTCGCTGGGGTTGCCGGTGGCGTCGTAATGTGTCCGGGTCACGCATGTGGAGGAAGGCACGGTAGAGACGGCAGGATTCACGGAGGAGGAGGACGGCCTGTGTGGGTGAGGTAGGACGGTGGGGGTGGATGGCGACAGTAGGGACGTGGGCCTCCACGGCCTCAGACAAGGTCTGCTGGAGAAAGGAGGCAGCATGGGTGACATCATCGGGGTGGTGGTAGGTGAAAGGGTGGCTATCGACCTGAGTGGAGAGGGTATCCCGGTAGGCATTCCAGTCGGCACGGTAATAGTCATGGGTGTACTTAGGGGGAGGGTCATTACGAGGGTCGGGTTGGGGGCGACGTCCGTCTGAAACGTTGAGGAGGACAGGGAGATGGTCACTACCAATAGGCTCCAGGACATCCACCGTTATGCGACCAAGGAGGTTGGGGGAGGAGAGAACAACATCGGGAGTGGAGTTGGATTCGGGATGGGTGTGCTGGGGGATGGGGACGAGGTCGCCTTGAAGGGTGGAGAGGAGCAAATGCCACCGCCATAACTGGGCAGCAGAACAACTATGGATGTTGAGGTCGGCGGCGATCACGTAGGAGGAGAAGATACGGTCGACGTGGGAGAGGAAGTCGAAGGGAATAGGAGCGTTGGGGCGGACATAGATGGTGGCGCAGGTAACGGTAAGGCCGGGGAAGAAGAGACTAAGGATCAGGTGTTCGGTGGGGTCGGGAAGGAGAGGTTGGAGCCGAACGGGGATCTGGCGGTGGTGACCAATGGCAACTCCGCCACACGCAATTAGGAGGGGATTATCGGAGCGGTGGAGGAGATAGGGCGAAGTGTGGATGGTGTGGTGGGGTTGGAGGAAGGTTTCATTAAGGAGGAAGGCATCCACGTGGTGGGTGGCAAGGGTGTGCAGAAAGAGGTTCTTGTTGGTGAGTAGGGAGCGGATGTTGTTGAAAAGGATACATTGCTGTCGCGCCATGACAGGGATTTAGATGAGGGTGTTAAGGCGGGAGAAGGTGAAATGGGCCTGGTTGTTGGAGTAGGTGGTGTACATTTTGAGGTGGAAAATGGAACGGGCGGCGAGGGATACCTGTTGGAGGGTGTGGGGGCGCTGAAAGGGAGGGACATTCTAGGGGACGATGGTGAGGAACCGGATGATGTCCTCAGGGGGGGGGGGACGAAGGGAATTGCCAGGAGGGGTGGGGGCGTCCAGAGGACGGACAGGGATGGTGAGTTCAGGAGTGGTTGGAGGGGGTCGGGCTTTACACTTTTGGGAGTAGGTGGGATGGGGAAGATTGCAGGTACTACAGAAAAGAGGGGATTGGAGGTTAGGGCACTGCCGGAGGAAGTGCGCTTGCCTACAATGCGGGCAGGTGGGGGCCTCGTGGCACTCAGCTGTGGGGTGCGTGTTATAGCGCAGACACCTCTGGCAGCGCAGGGATTGAGGAGGGGAACAGGAGGGGTCGACCCTGTAACGCTGGTTGAAGAGGAGGGCACCCTCCTTCAGGAGATGATCAATGGAGGGGGCGTCCTCGGAGAAAACCCGCATAAGGCGGGTGGGGCCGGCCGAGTTGAAAATGCGGCGGACCGCCCGCACCTCCAGCATGGGATGCGCCTTGAGCTCCGCCAACACCTCCTCCTCCGTGATCGACTGACTGAGCCAAGTGATCACGGTGGTGAGGGTCGGCGGGCGACGCGGGGGCTGGGGCTGGCGGGTAGGAGATGGGGAAGGAGCAGGGGTGAGGGAGTCGTTGGGGCCAAAACGGGTGATGGGGAGGCGGGAGAGGATGCCAGTATGGAGGGTGGGGCTGGGGGAGGAAATGAGAACGGAATCCCATCTGGGAGTGAGGAGAGAGATGGGTGCACCACGGAAGTGTTGGCGGAGGAGGAGGGAGAGATTCCGGGCCTCAAGAAGGAAAGGATCGGGACGGGAGAGGAGATATTTGTAGAAAGAGGGGGGGTAGGAGGAGTAGGAGGCGGAGGGAGCAGGGCCAGGTGGGGGGACATCCATGGCACCCTGGGGGGGGGGGGCCTTTTTGGGGGCGGAGGAGGTGGTGGTGCCACTAGGGCGCTTAACGGCGGCAGAAGGGTGGGTCGTGACATGAGGTACTGGAGCTACAGGGTGGTGGTGGGAAGGGACAGGTCCCGGCATGGACGCAGCAGGCGGCGCCGGAGATGGTGACGGTGACGGCGACGATGACGGCGACGGTGACGGCGACGGTGACGGCGAAGGCGACGGGGAGAGCTGGGCATGGACAGTGGCCCGACGGGCCACCACCCTAGCCGGAGGCTGCAGTGACAGGCTGGGGGAGTGGGGGGGAAAGGATCAGATCGAGAGGAGCGGGAGGAAGAAGCCGGAGAGGGGGCGACAAAGAGCGAGGGCGAAGGGAGAGTGAGAAGAGGAGGGATGGAAGGAGGGGGGTGGGACTAGGCACACCATGTTATAGTGGTGGCGGCGGAAGGGGAAGTATAAACTATGGCGGTGGTGGTAGCGGTGGCAGTGGTGGTGGGGGTGGACATGACGACATGGAGAAACAATAATGAAAAGAACGAAAAGGAAAGGACACAAACTGGGGACAGATGAAGACAAAGACGGATGAAGACGAAGACGGCCGAAGACCAGGGTCAGGACGGCGACGGCGACGGCGAAGGCGACGGCGGGGGGCAGGAACGCCTCAGCTGCTGCTGCTGCTGGCTGGGCCGCTGCTGCTGGCTGGACCGCTGCTGCTGCCGCAGGAGGACTGGCTGGCTGCTGCCGGCTGCACCGCTGCTGCAGACCGGGACAAGGACAGGGACCAGGACCGGGACTGGGACCGCTGCTGCTGCTGCTGCTGCTGCTGGCTGGCACCTGCAATACCTAATGCTTCGATTAAACCGAATGGTCAATCGAAGGGCGGTATCCTACCGGATTACCGCCGAAGATGCTAAGGCAGGTTTTTTTTTTTTTTTCTTTATTGTGATTTTAACACCTTATACAAAGGCGGGCTGGCAGCAGCACAATACGCCGCTCTTCAGCCTTGAGTGTTACAACAAGGAGTACATAAAGGTGGCACAGAGTAGAAAGTAAAAACGGTGGGCAAAAAAAATGTAGACACTAAAAATCGAAAAAAACATGGAGCCGTTCACGCTGGACGAGAAACATCACTAGCACTGGGCGACACGATGCACAGAACATGGATGATGGCGACGGCACGTGAACGGTGGGGGCGTGACGGCGAACAACACTACACACAAACGAAGGCACACACACGAAACACTGACGCCGATGATCTCCGGCGCGCGAATGTTCACTGAGCGTGTACGAGTCCGGCGACCTGCCAAAAGAGGAGGTGGAGGAGGAGGAATGGGAAGGGGAATGGGAGAGGGGGGAGCAGAGATGCCATGGGCAAAGGAGAGAGGGGGTGGGAGGAAGGGGGAGGGGAAGCCCGGTGGAGAGGGGCGGAGGGAGGGGGGAAAGGAAAGAGGAGGGAAGGGAAGGGAGGGAGGGAGGGTGCCTAAAGGAGAGGACACAGGAGGTGGGGGGAGGATCAAAGTTGATAAGAGGGGTAGATGGAGGGGACGAGGACATCATCAGGGAGGGGGAGCTGGCGGAAGCCACCTTGGGAGAGGGTAAGGAGGGTGGAGAGATGGAGACCGGGTGGGACGTGGGAATACAGGCGCGGCAGCGGGCGGGGGTGGGAGAGGATCGGGGACACGAGCGGGTGAGGAGGATCAAGGATACGCGAGGTGTACAGGATCCATATCCTTTCAAGGAAAAGGAGGAGGTGGGGGAAGGGGATGAGATCATACAGGATCCGCGTGGGGGAGGGGAGACGGATGCGATAGGCTAGGCGGAGAGCATGGCGTTCAAGGATTTGGAGGGATTTATAGAAGGTAGGGGGGGCGGAGATCCAGGCTGGATGGGCGTAACAAAGGATAGGGCGGATGAGGGATTTATAGGTGTGGAGGATTGTGGAGGGGTCCAGACCCCACGTGCGGCCGGAAAGGAGCTTGAGGAGACGGAGTCGGGAACATGCCTTGGCTTGGATCGTGTGGAGATGGGGAGTCCAGGAGAGGCGACGGTCGAGGGTGACGCCAAGGTACTTAAGGGTGGGAGTGAGGGCGATAGGACGGCCATAGACGGTGAGATAGAAATCAAGGAGGCGGAAGGAAGGGGTGGTTTTGCCTACAATGATCGCCTGGGTTTTGGAGGGATTGACCTTGAGCAACCACTGGTTGCACCAAGCGGTGAACCGGTCAAGATGGGATTGGAGAAGGCGTTGGGAACGTTGCAGGGTGGGGGCAAGGGCGAGGAACGCGGTGTCATCGGCAAACTGGAGGAGGTGGACGGGGGGCGATGGCGGCGGCATGTCCGCTGTGTACAAAAGGTACAGAAGGGGGGAGAGGACGGAGCCTTGGGGCACACCGGCGGAGGGGAAAAAGGTGTAGGAATCGGTGTTATGGATGGTGACATAGGAAGGACGGCGGGAGAGAAAGGAACCGATCAGACGGACGTAGTTAATGGGAAGGGCAAAGGTTTGGAGCTTGAAGAGGAGACCGGAATGCCAGACGCGGTCATAAGCGCATTCGAGGTCAAGGGAGAGGAAGATTGCGGAGCGACGGGAATTAAGCTGTTCGGAAAGGAGATGAGTGATGTGAAGGAGAAGATCGTAGGAAGAGAAGGATGGCCGAAAGCCACACTGGGTGACGGGAAGGAGGCGGTGCTGGCGGAGATGCTGGTGGATGCGGCGGGTGAGGATAGATTCCAGGACCTTGCTGAAGACCGAGGTAAGGCTGATGGGACGGTAGGAGGAGACGGCGGACGGCGGTTTGCCAGGTTTAAGGAACATGAGGATACGGGAGGTTTTCCACAGGTCGGGGTAGTAACCGGTGGACAGGACTACACTGTAGAGCCTGGCCAGGGTGCAGAGGAAAGAGACAGGAGCTTCACGAAGGTGACGGTAGGTGGCACGATCGTGACCAGGAGCGGTGTTGCGTTTGGTGCAGAGTGTATCAGTGAGATCCTGGGTAGTGATGTGTAATGTTGTCGAAGTACTGGAAACCAGGAGCGAGGGGAGGGACAGAGGTGTCAGTTCGATCGCGGATATCCGGGAAGAGGGAGTAATCGAACGGGGGTCATCAGGGATGGAGAAAACATCGGAGAGGTAGGAGGCAAAGTGATTGGCCTTACTAAGGGTGTCAGGGAAGGGGTGATCGTCGTGGAGAAGAGGATAGTAGGGGGAGGGTTTAGTTCCGGTAAGGCGACGGAAGGCCGACCAGAACTTGGACGAGTTGATTGGTAGGGTTGCATTTAAACGGGTGCATGTCTGTCGCCAGTCCCGGCGTTTCTTAGCCGCGAGCAAATTACGAACGTGTCGCTGGAGTTGCCGGTGGCGTCGTAGTGTGTCCGGGTCACGCGTGCGGAGGAAGGCACGGTAGAGACGACGGGATTCATGGAGGAGGAGAACGGCCTGTGGGGGTAAGGTAGGATGGTGGGGGTGGATGGCGACAGTAGGAACGTGGGCCTCCACGGCCTCAGACAAGGTCTGCTGGAGAAAGGAGGCGGCATGGGTGACATCGTCAGGGTGGTGGTAGGTGAGAGGGTGGCTATCGACCTGGGTGGAAAGGGTATCCCGGTAGGCATTCCAGTCAGCTCGGGAATAGTCGTGGACATACTTAGGGGGAGGATCAGTACGAGGATCGGGGCGAGGGCGACGACCGTCTGAAATGGTGAGGAGGACAGGGAGATGGTCGCTACCAATAGGTTACAGGACATCCACTGTTATGCGGCCAAGGAGGTTGGGGGAGGAGAGGATAACATCAGGAGTGGAGTTGGATTCGGGACGGGTATGCTGGGGGATGGGGACGAGGTCGCCTTGAAGGGTGGAGAGGAACCGATGCCACCGCCGTAACTGGGCAGCGGAACGACTATGGATGTTGAGGTCGGCGGCGATCACGTAGGAGGAAAAGGTACGATCGACGTGGGAGAGGAAGTCGAAGGGAATAGGAGCGTTGGGGCGGACATAGATGGTGGCGCAGGTAACGGTAAGGCCGGGGAAGAAGAGACTAAGGATCAGGTGTTCGGTGGGGTCGGGAAGGAGAGGTTGGAGCCGAACGGGGATCTGGCAGTGGTGACCAATGGCAACTCCGCCACGCGCAATTGGGAGGGGATTATCGGAGCGGTGGAGGAGGTAGGGCGAAGTGTGAACGGTATGGTGGGGTTGGAGGAAGGTTTCATTAAGGAGGAAGGCATCCACGCGGTGGGTGGCAAGGGTGTGCAGGAAGAGGTTGCTGTTTGCGGGTAGGGAGCGGATGTTGTTGAAAAGGATAGGTTGCTGGCGCGCCATGATAGGGATTTAGACGAGGGTGTCAAGGCGGGAGAAGGTGAAATGGGCCTGGTTGTTGGAGTAGGTGGCGTACATCTTGAGTTGGAAGATGGAACGGGCAGCAAGGGAGATCTGCTGGAGGGTGTGAGGGCGCTGAAAGGGATGAACATTCTGGAGGACGATGGTAAGGAACCTGATGACGTCCTCAGCGGTGGGGGGGGGGGACGAAGGGAATTGCCAGGAGGGGTGGGGGCGTCCAGGGGATGGACAGGGACGGTGAGTTCAGGAGTGGTTGGAGGGGGTCGGGCTTTACACTTTTGGGAGTAGGTGGGATGGGGGAGATTGCAGGTATTGCAGGAAGGAGGGGATTGGAGGTTAGGGCACTGCCGGAGGAAGTGCGCTTGCCTACAATTCGGGCAAGTGGTGGCCTCGCGGCTCTCAGCTGTGGGGTGCGCGTTATAGCGCAGACACCTCTGGCAGCGCAGGGATTGAGGAGGGGAACGGGAGGGGTCGACCTTGTAACGCTGGTTGAAGAGGAGGGCACCCTCCTTCAGGAGATGGTCAATGGAGGGGGCGTCCTCGGAGAAAACCCGCATATGGCGGGTGGGGCCGGCCGAGTTGAAAATGCGGCGGACCGCCCGCACCTCCAGCATGGGATGCGCCTTGAGCTCCGCCAACACCTCCTCCTCCGTGATCGACTGACTGAGCCAAGTGATCACGGTGGTGAGGGTCGGCGGGCGACGCGGGGGTTGGGGCTGGCGGGTAGGAGATGGGGAAGGAGCAGGGGTGAGGGAGTCGTTGGGGCCAAAACGGGTGATGGGGAGGCGGGAGAGGATGCCAGTATGGAGGGTGGGGCTGGGGGAGGAAATGAGAACGGAATCCCGTCTGGGAGTGAGGAGAGAGATGGGTGCACCAGGGAAGTGTTGGCAGAGGAGGAGGGAGAGATTCTGGGCCTCAAGAAGGGAAGGATCGGGACGGGAGAGGAGATATTTGTAGAAAGAGGGGGGGTAGGAGGAGGAGGAGGCGGAGGGAGCAGGGCCAGGTGGGGAGACATCCATGGCACCCTGGGGGGGTGGCCTTTTTGGGGGCGGAGGAGGTGGTGGTGCCACTAGGGCGCTTAACGGTGGCAGGAGGGTGGGTCGTGACATGAGGTACGGGAGCTATAGGGAGGTGGTGGGAAGGGACAGGTCCCGGCATGGACGCAGCAGGCGGCGCCGGAGATGGTGACGGTGACGGCGACGGTGACGGCGACGGTGACGGCGAAGGCGACGGGGAGAGCTGGGCATGGACAGTGGCCCGACGGGCCACCACCCTAGCCGGAGCTGCAGTGACAGGCTGGGGGAGTGGGGGGGAAAGGATCAGATCGAGAGGAGCGGGAGGAAGAAGCCGGAGAGGGAGCGACAAAGAGCGAGGGCGAAGGGAGAGTGAGAAGAGGAGGGATGGAAGGAGGGGGGTGGGACTAGGCACACCATGTTATAGTGGTGGCGGCGGAAGGGGAAGTATAAACTATGGCGGTGGTGGTAGCGGTGGCAGTGGTGGTGGGGGCGGACATGACGACAGGGAGAAACAATAACGAAAAGATCGAAAAGGAAAGGACACAAACTGGGGACAGACGAAGACAAAGACGGATGAAGACGAAGACGGCCGAAGACCAGGGTCAGGACGGTGACGGCGACGGCGACGGCGGGGGGCAGGAACGCCTCATCTGCTGCTGCTGCTGCTGGCTGCACCGCTGCTGCTGGCTGGACCGCTGCTGCTGCCGCAGGAGGACTGGCTGGCTGCTACCGGCTGCACCGCTGCTGCAGACCGGGACAAGGACAGGGCCCGGGACCGGGACCGGGACCGGGACCGCTGCTGCTGCTGCTGCTGCTGCTGGTTGGCACCTGCAATACCTAACGCTTCGATTAAACCGAATGGTCAATCGAAGGGCGGTATCCTACCGGATTACCGCCGAAGATGCTAAGGCAGGATCAGGGCCCCCTATTCATGCCAGTTATAGGCAGGATGTGCGCATGCGTGGAGACGCCAAATTCGATGGCCAATAGCGACGATATCAGCTGATAGCTGGAAGGACAGTAACGCCACCTACAGGATGAAGAACCAAATACTTCGGCGCACGCGCGGAGGCTGTCGCCGCTGCTCTGCGCTGTCATCGGCCGCCCCAGCGTCCTCTGTCGGAAGCCGCAAGCGCGGAGGCTGCCGCTGTTACTCTGCGCTGCCATCGGCCGCCCCAGCGACCTCTGACGGAAGCCGCAAGCAAAACTGCGCGTCCACGTAGGCGCCTTTATTATTCTCCTTTTGTCAACAGAATATTTATGTTGCTGGCGAATCGTCTTCAGTCTTATGACCAATAGTATTCCTCTCTGCTCGAAGCGACTTCAATATGGCTAGTGCTGGATCCCAAGCTGTACTAAGCTGAAAGCCCGTGTCTCTGTTTACAAGATTCCTCGAGCTACGTATTTCCACTGCTTCCTTAATAACACTGTCCCAGTACGAACTCGTCGATGCGAGAATTTTTGTATGTTGATAATTCATAGAATGGCCTATACTGAGAGAATGCTCGGCCACTGCAGACTTTTCTGGTTGCTCCAGACGAGTGTAGCGTCGGTGTTCAGTGCATCTCTCTTCTACAGTGCGACAAGTTTGTCCGATGTACGACATGCCACAGCTACAAGGAATCTCGTAAACACGGGGTCTTCTTAGGCCAAGGCTGTCCTTAGATGAGCCCAAGAGAGCTCTGAGTTTTGCCGGCGGACGAAAAACACATTTAACTTTATGCTTCTTCAATAATCTTCTTATTTTTGAAGAGACACCGCCGATGTATGGCAAGATGACTATTCCTCTTTGTTCTTCGCCTTCTTCCACTTCCTCACGTTGGGTAACCCGCTTCGGATGTAAGGCACCGCGTATCTCCCGTTCGGAGTATCCATTTTGTTGGAAAACGGTACGCAGATGGAGTAGCTCATTGGATAAGCTGTCTGAGTCTGATATGGCTCGTGCTCTGTGGACCAACGTCCTCAGTACGCCACTTCGTTGCGAAGGATGGTGACAGCTGGTGGCCTGTAACTATAAGTCCGTATGCGTTGGTTTACGGTACACTGCGTCACCCAATGTGCCATCTTCTTTTCTCCGTACCAACACGTCCAGGAATGGAAGTTCGCCGTTTTTCTCCATCTCCATCGTGAACTTGATGTTGGGATGAAGCGAGTTAAGATGCTCAAAAAAAAAAACATTATGCGATGCAATGCCGTGAGGCCACATATCGCCAAAAACACGTAGGTTTCAAATCCGACGTCTGGAGTGCTCTCTCCTCGAAGTCTTCCATGAAAAGATTAGCCACAATGGGTGACAAGGGACTACCCATTGCGACGCCGTCAGTCTGTTCAAAGTATTGTCCATTAAATAGAAAGTATGTCGAGGTGAGCACATGTTGGAATAGGTCTAAAGTTCCCCATCCAGCTTCTCGCTAATGAGCAACAACGATTCCTGCCATGGTACTCGAGTAAAAAGTGAGACTACGTCAAAACTCACGAGTATATCTGATGGTGCGAGTCGTTAGTTCTTGAGCCGACGAATAAAGTCTTGTGAGTTACGGATATGATGCTCACACTTTCCTACTAAAGGGCTCAATTGCGCTGCCAGATGTTTCGCGAGATTATACGTTGGTGCCCCAAGATTACTTACAGATTCACCGTCCAGTATTATTACTTATCCTGTGTTGCTGGAAAACTCACTTCCGCCAATGTTATTCTTATGGACAGAGGTCGCTGGGGCGACCGATGACAGCGCAGAGCAGCGGCGGCAGCCTCTGCGCGTGCGCCGAAGTATTTGGTTCTTCATCCTGTAGGTGCCGTTACTGTCCTTCCAGCTACCAGCTGATATCGTCGCTATTGGCCATCGAATTTGGCGCCTCCACGATTGCGCACTTCCTGCCTAAAACTGGCATAAATAGGGGCCCTGATCCTGCCTTAGCAGTGTGTTCGTCGCACCTGAAGATGTCGGCCAGTTGCGCTGACGAAATATTGTGGAGTTTGCACTATGACATCCGACGTCTCGCCCGAGAACCATATATACAACATGTCCGTCGGGAAAGCCTCAAGCAACACAGGGTTTGCAATGATAAACGCATCTTTGCGTCGGAGAGGAATTGTTACCGATGTGGGAGGAAAGGTCACGCTGGCCGCGGTGGTCTCGCGGTTCTAGGCGCGCAGTCCGGAACCGTGCGACTGCTACGGTCGCAGGTTCGAATCCTGCCTCGGGCATGGATGTGTGTAATGTCCTTAGGTTAGTTAGGTTTAAGTAGTTCTAAGTTCTAGGGGACTAATGACCACAGCAGTTGAGTCCCATAGTGCTCAGAGCCATTTGAACGTTTCGAAAGGTCACGTGAAGGCGCAATGCAGACAGCCGCAGTGCTATGCTTGTAAAAGCTACGGTCGCAAGACGATTGAGTGTCGTAGTAAGCAGAATGGTAACGAGGATAAACAGGAAAAACCGTTATACGGGAACGGGAGTGTTTCGTCCGACGGAAGACATTCCCGGTAAGCAGAAGTACGGTGAAAAGTAGTACAGAGACGGATTGTTGCTTGATGGGTGTTGTAAGGAATAGCAGATGTAAGTTTTTGATTGATACAGAGGCACATATCTGTTGCTAGTCTAGGCCTCGTGGGTAGGAGAAGACTAGGTACTCCTAGGTATAGATTACGTGGAGTAGGGAATAATGAGTTGCAATCATTGGATACAACACAGCTCGTTTTTAAGATTGGAACTGTAGAGTTGGGAGAGCAAATGGAAGTGTTGCCAACTGTGGGTCAAGGGTATTCTGTGATTCTCGGACTGGACTTCCTCGATAAACACCATTCCAAAATTATTCTTTCACAGCGTACAGTTGAACTTAGTGGAAACTTGTTTTCAATGGGTACAACAGCTGTAAATGTTTCTACGTCGCGAGGTGCATCCGTTGCTAAGATGTCACCAACTGAACCACGTACAAGTTCTGTAGGATATGCCCGGGAGACGCAAAATGTCTCTGAGCACTGTGGGACTCAACATGTGAGGTCATCAGTCGCCTAGAACTTACAACTACTTAAACCTAACTAACCTAAGGACATCACAAACACCCATGCCCGAGGTAGGATTCGAATCTGCGACCGTAGCGGCCCTTGCGGTTCCAGACTGTAACGCCTAGAACCGCTCGGCCACACCAGCCGGCAGTAAGTAAGTAAGTAAGTGAGTCCTTAGCTAAAGAGCATTGTGCAAGGCGTGTTTTTTAAGTAAGTACCGTTTTGAAATTTAAAAAGGACTTGCTAAGATATCTCAATAATATTATTTTTACATGAAAGTCTGTACCTTAATCTACGCACTGACGCCGGTATAGTCTGATTCTTCCTTGTTTACGTTGTGTACTGAGTGTTTAAGATGCCTGAGATAATCTTGAGTTCCGCTGACTGTGAAGTACGGGCTGTTATAAGATTTCTTAGTGCTAAAGGCCTAAAAGCGATCGATATTCATCATGAGATCTGTGCAGCTTAGAGAGAAAACATTATGAGTAATGGAATGGTAAGAAAGTGGGTGAGAGCATTTAAAGATGGCAGCACAAATGTGCATGATGAACAACGGAGTGGGTGTCCTTCGGTCGTTAATAAAAGTTTGGTGCAGGAAGTGGATAATAAGGTGAGAGAAAACAGACGCTTTACGATTTCCTCCTTGCGGGATGACTTTCCTAATGTTTCTCGTAGTGTTTTGTATGGAATTGTGACCGAGCACTTGATTTACCGAAAATTGTGCGCACGTTGGGTACCGAAAATGTTGACCGATGTGCACAAAAAAAAAAAAAAAAAAATGGTTCAAATGGCTCTGAGCACTATGGGACTTAACTTCTGAGATTATCAGTCCCCTAGAACTTAGAACTAGTTAAACCTAACTAACCTAAGGACATCACACATATCAATGCCCGAGGCATGGTTCGAACCTGCGACCGTAGCGGTCGCGCGGTTCCAGACTGTAGCGCCTAGAATCGCTTGGCCACTTCGGCCGGCGATGTGCACAAAACCAAACGTTTAGACAGTGTATTGACTTTCCTTGAGCGGTACCACAACGACGGTGATATTTCTTAAGCCAAATTATTACGGGGAATGAAACATGGGTGGCCTACGTCACACCAGAATCAAAGCAACAGTCCATGGAAGTTGAGCAAAGGGCATCGTTTTGCTTCAAGACAATGCCCTTCCGCATGTGGCGAATCAGACCAAAGATCTCATCAAATCTTTTCGATGGGAAACTCTAGGTCATCCTCCGCACAGCCCCGATCTTTCGCCCAGTGACTACCATATGTTCCTGCACTTGAAGAAACACCTGGACGGTCAGCGTCTTCAATACGATGACGAAGTCAAAACAGCCAGGCGGAAGACTTGTGTGAGGAGGATATTCAAAAACAAGTACAGCGTTTGACAAGTGCCTCAATCTTGACGGAAATTATGTAGAAAAGTGGATTAAGGTACAGGCTTTCATGTAAAAATAAAATTATTGAGGTATCTTAGCACGTCTTTTTTAAATTTCAAAACGGTACTTACTTAAAAAAACACGCCTTGTATTACCCGCTTGGGGACCGCAATGTATAGCTACAGAATTAATCGCATGTTTGACCCTGTGCAAGACTGTTTAGGTGGTTTAAACACTAACGGGCAGCGTTACAATGTGATATTCTGTTCTCTCTACCAATCACAATCATGCGGTTTCAGCTAACAAACACCTTACGTAAAGGGTGCTGCATGGTTTTTAACAACGTTCTGCTGTATGTCTATTGAGGTAATAGGGATACATACAAGCTGACTGCTGTCTTTGAGGCTTTCCTGGGAAAGAGAACCATTTGCCTCAAAATTGACATGGACCTGCCTTAAACAATGATGGAAAGTTGGTGGAGTAATCGGTTGAGAGGGGTTGTAATGAGGTACGATTTAATCGTAGACTGATGATGCATTCCAGAGAGGCGCGATGTTGTGTCAGGTCATTTATCACGCATTTAACTATTTTTTTCAGTTGTTCTCTCCGTGTCTATCAATTGTTTGGTATAACCTGCGTTCGACTCGTATACAACTGCATGTTCTGTGTGTGTGACTTAGAGCGCTTCCTACCTGCGATCGTTAGCAGCAATCGTCTCCGTACCACACTCAGCAGAGGACTTACAGCACACGTGTGAAGAATCATGTCCGTCAAACTGCTGGAAACCTATTCGGCAGCCTCTTCTAGACAATCGAAGATGTATGTGAAGGACTCCTTTTCCCTCATTCCCCTCCCACATCTTGGACATAAATCGAGTCTTAAGTTTCATAACTGCAGTGATTCTAGGTTAGTGTCAGGGGTTTGTGAGACTCTTTAATACCTGTGTATACGTTTGCTTGACAGATATCGTATGTGTGAAAGAGACTGTGTTATTACAGAATGGCGTGTAATATCTCATGTCAAACACTGCTGCTATGCATTTGTATATTTCCTCATATGGTGACGCAGTTTCATGCATTTTCTGTTACTGATGGTCATTTTGTAAGACTCATGCCAACATAACATAATTTCTGAATCGTAACTGGAGGTGAACAGTGAGTGCTATACACCTCTGGAAAGCTATATAGTGCAATGTATCACAAAGAATCTATGTTTTTCCCCCTTTGGTGTAGAAGGTAGTAGTTTTATCATATTAAAGCTTCTTACTGTAGCGAGTGGGCTAGAAGGCTTGCAGGTTGAATGTATGTCAAGAGTTGGAAATATATTTCCTACATTGAGGTATCAACAGCGTTGCATTCCATGCGACTAATAGATTTGAAACCACACTGCTTTAACATTATAAGTTCAGAACCTTGGAGCCTTAGAAATGTATGTTTGTTTTCGACAGTCATTTCTCTCTTTTGAGCATCTTCCTGGTATGGAATTCAAATACTGTAACAACACCACCAAATTGGTCCAAGTGATTTATGTAAGATGTTTCAAACTCCTTCCATCTGGAGCTCCATCATTCACAAACCAAACGTTTCTTGTTCTTCTTAATCGTCAGTTACATCAACATAACATTCTCAAATGTGTCAGGCTCATATCTGATACACACCAATAAAGCGTGCAACCTCCTCAGCCCGCATGTATCTAGAGAGATCGTGTGTAATTGAACGAGTGATGCGAGTAAGATTGGCACAGAAAAGTCTTTGTGGGACGGTAGTTACGATATTGGAACGAGGATTCCAGTCTATATCAGAGGTGTTGGTTGGCTGTGCAAGTTTGGAACAGGTGTTATGCTCTTCCCGCAAACAAGATATCAGAGTGTACTAATTACGTGGAACTCAGATCGTTCTGTTCCGTAATGAGACGTCGAAGCGGGTATAGTGCACTCCTACTTCTGGTTGGTTCCAAATTAAACTGGAGACAGTATTATAGGCAGAGGAACAGCTACAAGATACTTGGCGAGACCATTTAGAGTTTTGCTCAGGATCCATGAATGCGAGAATACTTTTGACTCTCATCCACATAGGGAAGGATGGCCTATCGTAATAAAATCACACTGAATTTACAAAGTGTTTGGCTAAGGAACGTAGTCTCTGCACCTCCTCGCTGTTGTTGGCTATTTTCTACACTTAGAAACAGTATTTTCATTACGTCTTGCATGCAATGTAACAGACTGGTGGTTTGGAACTCAAGTAATTGGGTAAAATGTGCTTTAATTACGGGACACATGATAAAATTACGAAAATTGATGAAAATACGTAAAACTGAGGCAAATACGACAAAAATGTGGATGAATGAGGGTACTTACATGCTCGGCTAGGTGTATGAAAATCATTCCATTCCTCCACTGGTACGAGTGACAACTCATGGTCCATACTATCTGTGCTCTATGGGTTTTAAGTCCTGCAGAATACCCCTTGTTCCCCATGCGGCTATGCATTGTAAGCCATAAAAAATGAAAGATGCAGTGTCCAAAGATTTGGCATTCATGATCACCGTCACCTAGGACACCAAAACAGTGATCATATGCCTGATTGCGATATGCCCCGCCAGTATGAGGAATCAATGCTCTTGGTCTCTCCGAAAATGGAACGCCGAGGCATCACTACCCTGTCACTGTGGGACATGAATCTAAATGTAGAGGTCATCACCTTGGGAGAGCTGCTTGGAGATGCTACACAGTGCTGCAAACTCTTCCAGTTCCCATATGTTGCGATGTCTTCCACATTTTTGTCAATAAGAAACACCACCTCTATCTTTTGTTTCAACCGTCCTTTGTGTTGTAGGGGCAGCTTAGCTTACATCATGCGATTATCTCAATTAACAGCGGATAATACGCACTTAAGTAATCAATTAGCAGCCAGGGGTGAGTAGGCGCCCTTGCCTCAAGTACCACAGCAGGTGATAGATCCGACTGCTTCAGGTTTGATTGAGTCGTTTTCTGGTAGAGCATCTGAGAATGTTGCATGATACTTGTTCTCCGCAAAGCCTTGGCAGGCATCCTCAATTAGAAAATGACACCTGTCTTTTGTGGAAGACGCCTACGACCGTTTGTGTGAGCAAACATCACTATACATAAATTTATGTTTATTAATTAACTTTAAGTTTAAAGTTTGAATGACTTAATTGGAATGGTAAGGGAAATATGGCGTTGCTGTGAGAAATCAAGTTACAAATATTCTATAACAACAACATTTGTTTCCTAAATTTCATGAAAGTACTTATTAATCACTCACTTTTCTTAATAGTACGATTATATGGAATGCTGACCAATCATCCGTTATACAAAACCGAAATAGCAGTCTTTTCCAATCTGACTATCTCTCCTAACTAAGATGACTGTAGGAGCCACCACGCAGAGCGTCCATACTTACCAGAGTCTCAGCAGGGAATGCCTAACCGTCTTCCCTCGTCACGGTTGCCGGAAGGAATCAAGGAGTCTGCTCAGCGGCTATTTGTCAACCTAACGGGGTCTGCTGTCGCGCTGGGAACTTATGTCTCTCTGGTCCAGTGCAGTCGCACTCTACTTAATACAATGGTTGGCTAAACTGCAGCCTCACATTCACAGAATCCACAGGAGACAGCCCACGCATACTTCAACAGACGACCCGCATTCACACTTGCATACTATACTAAGAATGATAATGTAACATAATTTGGAATAATAAATCTTATATTGCTCCTCCCCTGTGGCGGAAGGGCACTAAGGTGTGTTCTGAGTATAAAACTATTGTGTCAAACCATGTAGCGGCTCACATGGAGCCGTTACAACGTGCATTCTTTTGTAGAGGATCTTGAGACATCTGCTGCGATGAATGGTTGGTCTGAAAATCAGTTGTTGCATGTGGCTAAGTTGCAGTTAACAGGTGAAGCTAAAATGTATGTGAGGTGTTCTCACGCCTTGAGAAAGGAGATGGAGTCTGAACAGTTGAAGGAAGGGTTGTTGCAAAGATATTAGTAACAGAATAGTGCATGATACCTTTGGGAGAGGCTGCATATGATGGCAAAGCGCCAAGGGGAACAGTGGAGAAATTTGCAGAATAAGAGTAATGAATGAGCACACTTATATAATTGGACAAAGTGACTAGGCAAATGAGGTACTGGTACAAAAGGCCTAGCAGACAGCGCTGGATGTTGAGGGGGTTGCCAACCAGTATGTCTAGAAAGATGCGTGAAGAGACAGTAAGGGACTTGTATTCTGCTACTCAGCGATTCAGTATGAGAAAACAGACATAGCAACGGGGGGGGGGGGGGGGGTATCTGATAAGTGGACAGTATTTTCCACTAGCATAAGGTGTTTAAGTGTGGTTAGATGGGATATGCACAGAAGCAGTGCCGGTAGCAATAAGGAAAAAGGAGTAGAGGTGGTAACCAGCGACGTGGAGGATCGAGACGTTAACGTGGGAAGGTTAAGCAATCGTTAAATGGCAGAGGTAGCTCAAGGTCCATCTAAAGAAGTTACCATTTAATTTCAATCCTACAAGTATGATGCAGAGGTGAAATATTCACTGGAAGGATTTACAGGAACCCAGAAACTTAAACTTTTGTTGGACGCAAGGGCATGGCTAGTAAGAGCCTGGTAGGTCAAAGGAAGTTGAACCCACCATGTTATAGGTTGTGTAAAGTAGGAGATGGGGAGGTCAGAGTGTTGGGTTCAGCGCATTTGAGTTTTCGAATAGGGAAGGTTCAATCATCAGTGCGTGGAGGTTGCACCACTTGTGAGCAAAGGCTATGACATGATCCTAGGGGTAGATTCCTTGTTTCAGCATCATGCCAAAATTTACACTGTATAGCGAACTGTGGAGCTTAGTGGAATGTTATTTCAGCTAGGGGAAACCATTGTCAATGCAGACTTGCCACGAGGGGCATTCAGCATTATGAACCTAGCGAATTTAAATGTTCCAGGTGAGGAGGACTGGTGCATAAGTTGGACCCATAGTAAGCAACCACGAGCCACCGATAAAATTTCATTATGTAAAAAAAATGGGCATTTGATAGGAATGGAGAAGAAGTGGATGGAAGAATTGTTATGGCAATTTGAGGATTTGTTTTTTCAGCAAGGGTCATTGCTAGCAACACCAATAATTCAAAGGGGAACAAAGCACCAGTTTACTGTAAACCCTATCACGTACCAAGGTATTTTATTAACCAGCAGTTAAGAGACGGTATACTAGAACGTAGTATGATCTGGGATCATCGTTGCGTCAAAAAAGTCTATGGCTGGGACAAGGAAATACAGTTCCTACTGTGACTATCATTATCGCAACAGTAAGACGCTAATAAATGCGTACCCCAGTCCAAATATATCTGAGAGTTTGGATCACTTGTGACAGTGCTTTTCGACCATGGATCTAAAAAGTGGTTATCATCAGTTGGAAGTGGCTCCAGAGGATCACATGAAAACTGCATTCTTCATGACTGCAGGCCACTACCAATAAAGAAGGATACCGTTGGGTCTAAAGACGGCTCCTGCAATGTTTCACGCTGTGGGACAGTATGTTGAGGGTTTGAAACCATGGCAATGTCTCATATACCTAGACGACATCTTAGTGTTTCCGAGTAGCATGGAACAGCATAGGTGGCACCTAAGAGACATGTTGAAGAGATTGCGATCAGCACGTTTGACATTGTGCCTGGAGAAGTATCATTTTGAGTTGGAACAGGTGAGATATTTGGGACATGTTACTAATAAGGACAGAATGCGGGCGCACCTAACGCTAGTACAGCTAGTGTGGGATTTTCCAGAACCAAAAGCAGTTAAAGAAGTTTAGTCCTCTCTCAGCATCTCGAATTTCTATAGAAAATTTGTGAACAGATTTGCCGACATAGCACAGCCATTGATACGATTGTTACGAAAAGATGAGAAAGTTTGAGTGGATGGGGCTGCAAGGAAGCATTTGACAAATTGAAGGAAGTGTTGACATCGAGTCCTGTTCTTTTTTTTTAAGAGATTTTAAGGAGTTTATTCTGGCATCAGCTTATCCAAGAAATTGATAGCAATGAGTTATCTTGTAACCTATGAATCAAGACAGTTGAATGTAGTGGAAAGGAATTATTCGACAACGGCGTGGTTTATGGGGTTATGTATTTTAAGCATTATTTGTACAGAAAACAATTTCGCGTGGTAACAGACCACAGCGTTTTGAAATGCTTACTGGGAAAAAAGATCCATGTAATAGACTCAGAAGATGGGCTTTAAGATTGAGTCAGTTTGACTGTCAAGTCATACACAAGCCAGGGAAAAAGCACAGTAGAGCGGATGCTCTAAGTAGAAAAGTGGTAATAGTGAAACTCCTGGGTCACGATCTTGCGAAACGGTAATTACCGACCAGGGCATCAATTTTATTTCAGATCTGTTGAAAGAACTATGCTGAATGTAAAAAAGTTGAGGACCGGTGCACTGCATCCGCAGGCAAATGGGAAGACGGAACGTGAGCACAGAAGTATGGGTAATGTGCTGGGTTTCTATGTAAACTCACATCATCAAGACTGGGAAAAATATCTTGGGTGTGTAGTCTGCAATTACAAATAGAAACTCCACACAAATACTGGGTTCAGTCCATATGAGGTAGCATACGGACATAAAACGCCATCTCCGTTTGACCTGATAAAGATAGGAAAGGGAAGAAATGGGGAATCAGTGCGCGAGTTCGCAAGAACAGTTCAGGAAGTATGGAAACGAGTGAAAAAGGCAATTACAAGAGCTTTAGAAAAGCAGGAGGAGGCAGTGAGAGGAACGGCAAGTTTACTCCAGTACAGGGTGGGGCAGTGGGTGGTGCTTTCCATTGCAAATACGTCGAAAGGGGAGATCAAGAAATTCACCACCAATATCAGGTGGTAGAAACCGTCTCACCTATCAACATTAAACTTCAGCTATCCCGTAGAACAACAATTGTGCATAAACTGACGTCTGAGGCCATTTAAGGAGTGTTCCGATGTAATTCCAGCTATTTCACCAGGAAATAAAGGGAAGCAAAAAAAAAAAAATAATAGAGTGAAGGAATAAACAGAAAGAAGTAAGTGGGCAGAGCATGAGGTGCCGTAAGCGTTACGATCTAGAGAATGGTAGGAAGTATTTGTAATGTTTTCTGTTAGTTAGCATGGAATGGTCGATACATTTAATTGTAATTTGGTTATGTTCTTCGGTTTCATGTGCATTTAGTGCCTGATAGGGGCTATAGTCTTTTCAAAAGTAAGGAAGGGTGATGGTGATCCCCATCCTCCAGTTACCGAAAATAGGAGTCTTGACAGGGATGCATCTCGTCATCCTCGTCAGGGTGGCCGCCTTGCAGGTCCAGCGCCCAGCACTTGGACGGAGGATTACTGTACTCGAGGCAGGAGGCTGTGGTGGTGACGAGTCACCAGTGGGCATCAAGGTTAGTACTGAACACATGGGAGATGTGGAATGAAGTGAGGAGTTTGGAGGGGACATTTGATGAGATTAAATGGATGCAGAAAGTAAAGAAATGCTTCGGAAAGTAACAGGGGAATATAAGAAATTGAGAAATTGTATCACGCATGAGGAACAACGGTGGAAGCTATACTGCAGGTGAGTTGAAAGAAGGGTTGGTTGAACGGAAGTCGGAAAATTTTGAAGACAGTGTTTAGAACAGCAGATGAAAGCAATGTCAGGAACTGAACAGCATGGTGGGAACTGTAAGGAATTTGGCAAAGGAGAGTAAAACAATGGTGACATGGCACATGACACAGATAGAGAGTTTGGAATGGGAAGTCCTGAACAACATGCTTACTTCGTTAGTTGGCGCAAAAGGTGGTGGAGTATGCTAAAACATCGGAAGACTTCGTGGACCAAAATCTGGGAACCTTACAGGATGCCTGAGTGTGCTGGATACAAGGACTATGTTGACGAGACTCCTGCAAGGAGTAGCTGACAGTGTGTGGGATATGCAGGGAGTAGTGACAAGTCTGCGGGAAGCTTTGCGTAACGCCTTATGCAGGAAGTTCAGTACTGATTTGTTACCACCACGCCGATACTTGCTGAGATTGCGAAAAGCGCAGAAAGAACTGTCAGCAGGGTTATGTTTGGTGATGGAACCTAGGAAGCTAAACCTATCATTTTATTATCACGTGTCATCAGTGGAATTAAAGGCTGACCAAGAATGAGTATACATTATGGTTCGATTTCCGTTAATGGGGAAGCATGCGAGAAATCAGTACAATACCATCCATCATATCCGATAAAGTGAGGGGCTTTGAGGAAGTTTATGGAAGTGGGAATTCAGGGGATGTGGCTTAATCTTGGAAGATAGGAGGAGGTAGGCCGAAATTTCTAGGGAAGAATTTCAAAATTGCTATAGAGGAGTGATAACTGTGTTTCCATCCAGGGTAATACACATCGATCCAGGGAGAAGGAGATAGATTGATGGAGGGATATAATGAAACCTGGGCTGAGTCTATACTGAGGCGCATTGCGTTCAGCGTACTCCACTTGCGGTAGTAGGAAGTTGCTATGACCGGGGAAGATTAGCAGAAGCTAACTCAGAGGAAGTGGAATACTGATTATTGGGACCACATGCAACAGAATAAGACTTTTCATCCACCAGCTTCAGTTTCAGAAGTCACACAACTGAACATCACACAGCCACAGCTGTTCTAGCCAGTGGCAAAGTTAGCATTTTTGCCCAAACGAAATATAACCATGATGAATCAGGCTTTGGGGACAGACCAAGTACAGTCTGTGGATCACTTCATAGGCCACCAAGAGGGACGCATCTCAGGAGAGCCGCTGATGCGGCACGCCATGCGTTACAGAGAAGGACAGCAGAGCACTAACCTGATGTGTTTCAGTACGTGACTTGAAGAGGTACATTCAGAAAACACTGTTGAATAAAAATAGGGGGCAGTCAAGCAATTCTAGTGCCCTTAGTGTCACAGCTGTCTTTGACAACAGTGCTGTGCTACACGAGCAGCCATTTGAACCTTCCGACGGAGGGCCTCAATTCCAGTCTGTGGCGGAGCCATAGTCAGACCGCCTGAGTTCAAAAGGGACTCAGAACCAGCCAGCAGCGGGCCACACCAGGTCTCCCAGCAGCACGATCGCCTCCTGCACGCAGGCAGGGGGCTCGCATCATTGCTGCTGCAAAGGACATCCACTCACGAGCATCCGCCTTCTGCTGTCATGGGGAGTGGGTCAGCGTGGCGTGCCACTTGTCGCTGGAGTCCGGCGCGACCGTCATCGTAGAGTTGGCTGCTGGGGTAGTGTGCCTCGCCGATGCTGTTACAACTTGGCCACGGGCAGTGGGACTGCATCCTCAGCAAAGCAGGGCGACCAAACCACCGAGTGAGCGGAGTTCTACGTGAGTGGGTGGACGGACTCCGGTACCTCCTGAGACAAAGGAAAATGAAATGTTCACAGATTACGGCAGCGTGAGCTCTCCTGTGCCCCCACTGACAGCCTCCCCTCCTGTAACTGGTGACTTTAACCTTTCAGTGAAACGACACTGACGTGTCATTCACCCTGTAGCCATTCATAATCTGTAAACTTAGTTTAGATGATCAGTTTGCTGTTAGGAAAGGTAAAGGCACCAGAGAGGCGGTTTTGTAGTTGTGATTGATAATGGAAGCAAGACTGTCGAAAAATGAAGACATATTCACGGGAAAAAGCATTCGAGAATGTTAACTGCTGCACGATGTTCGAAATTCAGAGAAAAATAGGGGTAAGCTATACAGAAAGACGGGTAATATACAATATGTACAAGAACCAAGAGGGAACAGTAAGTCTGGATGACAAAGAATTAACTACTCAATTTAAAATGGGTGTAAAACAGGTATGTAGTCTTTCGCCCCAATTGGCCAGTCTATACATCAAAGAAGCAATGACAGAAGTGAAAGAAAGGTTGAAGAGTGGGATTAAAATTCAAGGTGGGAGGATATCAACGATTAGATTCGTTGATGTTATTGCTACTATGAGTGAAACTGAAGAAGAATTACAGGATCTGTTGAATGGAATGAACAAATGAGAACAGAATATGGAGTGAGAGTAAACCGAAGAAAGACGAAAGTAATTATATGTGGTAGAAATGAAAATAGCGAGAAACTTTACATCAGAATTGGTGATCACAAATTACAAAGAGTTAAGGAATTCTGCTACCTAGGTGGCAAAAAAATAATCCATGACTCACGGAGAAAAGCAGACCAGCACTGGCCAAAAGAAGTTTACCAATGTCAAACACGCCGCGCGGGCTTAGCCGAGCAGTCTGAGGCGCTACAGTAATGGACTGTGCAGCTGGTCCCGGCGGAGGTTCGAGTCCTCCCTCGGGCATGGGTGTGTGTATGTTTGTCCTTAGGATAATTTAGGTTAAGTAGTGTGTAAGGTTAGGGACTGATGACCTTAGTAGTTAAGTCCCATAAGATTTCACAAACATTTTTTTAATGTCAAACACAGGCTTTATTTCGACGAAGAAATTTCTGAGAATGTACGTTTGGAGCACCGTATTGTATGGTAGTGAGGCGTGGACTCTGGGAAAACCGAAACAGAAGAGAATCGAAGCATCTGAGGTGTGGTGCAACAGAAGAATGCAGAAAATTTGGTGAACTGATTATGTAAGGAATGAGGATGTTCTGCGCAGTAACGACGACGAAAAGAAATATGGAAAACACTGACAAGAAAAAGGGACGGGATAATAACAAATGTGTTAAGGCATCAGGGAATAATTTCTATGGTACTAGAGGGAGGTGTAGACGGTATAGACTGTAATGGAAGACAGAAATTGGAGCGCATCCACCAAATAACTGAAGATGTGGCCTCGAGTGCTGCCTATGTTATTTCTAAAAACGAGGAATTATTCAAATAGCTTATGAGACAGTGTTTACTTAACTTCTACATCAAACCTGTTGCTGTACAAAAAGTTGCGCACAGATTCGGTATCAAAGGGAGAAGCGCCGTAGAAGCGTAGGTCGCTTGTGTGTGTGTGTGTGTGTGTGTGTGTGTGTGTGTGTGTGTGTGTGTGCGTGTGTGTTTATGTGTGTGTGTTTCTGCGTGCTTGCATGGGGACGTATGCGAAGTTGCAGTACTTTGAAGAAAACCTTACAAAGTCCAAAGTTTTAAAGGAAGGGTAATTAAACTTGCCACAGTTGTTGAAGAATGTTATATGGACACACACATACGTTTTCATGCTTATTGAAGTTACACATTTTTAATTATAAACAATTAAATTTTTTCAACAATATGAGTACAAACGTTAATTTTTGAAAAATCTGAAATAACAAAATTAATTTACTTTTGTACAAAGTTTGATATACCGTTCTAAAAAATACCTATGGAACAGAAGATTAATATTTTCTTTTGCTAGATCTTTTCTGTGACAAAAGTATAGGAAATCTTAGACCTTTTGTCTTACATTAATGCGTTACTATTGTAGTAAATGAAAATTCCTTCCACAGAATGTTTTACTATAGTACTGACTAATTGCTTGTCAAATTTAAGTATTGTAATGTCAGTGGTTTGTGAGGTAATGGTACATAAAGTTGCCAAGATGTAGGTTACAGAAAACCTGAATCAAAGATTTGACAGTATTTGTATTGGGCCTTACCTTATCTAGGCGACTTAGTGCAAACCATATGAATAATCCTCTTCATCCTCAAGCAGTCTTTTCTTTACTTGCCTTCTTAGGTTAACCTAATTTTCAAACTATCAATTTCAAAAATATCAGTTTCATCAATTCCCCTGTTATCGATTTCCTTAGTCACGACATTTTGAAAGCTACTGGAGCAAATACTAACCTTTGTACAGTTAGTAGTCTGCCAAGATTAGCACAGTTAAAAACTAAACATGCATCATACACTGCAACTTCTTCAGCAGTTGTGGAAACAAATGTTGTCTTGGAGATGACTTGCCAGTCAGAGAGCTGTAACTTTCATTAGGATTTTGAGTTTTCCAACGCACGCACTTTCATGGAAGTTCTGGATCAGCCAAACACTGAAATATTCCCCACATTATGAGTGCACAGAAGTGGAAGAAAACATCACAGGAATAAATAATGTGAAGAAATACGAATAACAGTAGGGCATGGGCGTGTGCAAACTTCTGTTAATTTTTTTTATCACTCTCAGGAGTGGAATTGGAATGCGATATTCAGGAATTTAAATCTGAATACCCTGAAGATCCAATAAAAACTTTTTCATAATTTTGTTCACTTTTGCGTACGTTACCCCTTGAACTTCTACCTGTGAGTTGATAATATACTATGACACCAGTTGCAATGCCCTGAAACAACCCCTTTAAATGAAATCTGGTACATAAATGAATAACAATGCAATACTTCTAACTTTTACCGTATATGCTTTAGTAACAAGGAACTTTTTCACACCATAACAGAGTAATGAAACTGGAATTTAACATAAGCTACACCAAGGTAACTTGAAAACCATGGACTTGCACACATTGTTCCACATCACCTAATAAACTGAAAATGAACTCGTATTGTATCTAAATACAGACATCCTCATCACTGCAGACACATGCCTTGAAGTTACAATGCGACGCAACTCGCCTTGTTGGGTGAATATTGCATTTAAAAAACTCTCTTTGCTGAAGGCATATCATTTTCTTTCGTCGTGAGATAAAACAAAAACAAAAAACAGAAAAAAGCGTCGCACCACGAAGGAATTATCTGAATGGGACGGAAATCAGTAGATGTGATGTGCATGTACAGACAAACAAATGATTACAATTTCAAAAATATTGCATGATTTGTTTAAGAGAGAGAACTTTACTAATTGAGCAAGCCAATAACGTGCTGGTCCATCTTTGGCCCTTATGCAACTAGATATTCAGATAGTCATCGATTGACAGAGCAGTTGGATCTCCTCTTGGAGGATATCATGCCAAATTCCGTGGAACTGGCGTGTTACACTTGAAAATTTCAAGCTGGCTTGAAGTAGCAGCCCATAATGCTCCAAATTCTCAATTGGGAAGAGATTTAAGAGATTCAGTGACCTAGGGAGCGTTTGGAAACAAAATGGGGTGTAGAAAATCGTCGACGTACCGCTGTGCTGTAAGACTGCCGTGGTTGACAATCAAAGGGGTCCTCCTCTGAAATGAAACGACACTTCAGACCATCAGTACTGGTTGTTAGGCCAGTCAGGATGGTAACCCACAGCTGAGGGGCCGCCTCCGAGCACGTCTTCGGTGTGGAATCTCATTTGCTGGAGAAGAATTGACTTCAGTGGTGAGCCCCAATGACTGGCGAAGATATATCCAATGTCGCTCGCTGTACGGCCCGACGTCCAGGAGTGATAGTATGGCGTGCTATTTCATTTCGTAGCACGACTCATGTGCTTTTAATCAGCGGCACCTTTACAGCAGAGTGGTACGTCCTGTTCTGTTGCCCTTCATGACAAGCCATCACGGGCTTGAATTACAGCAGGATATTGTCAACCCGGACAAGGCGAGAGTTTCTACAGCTCCTCTTCTTGCTTGCCAAACCCTGTCCTGGCCAGGAAGTTTGTCAGACCTCCCTAGCTGAGAATGTTTGACGTCTGGAGCATTATAGGCAGGGACCTCCAGGCAGCTCGGGATTTTGGCGATCTAACGCGCCAGTTGCTCAAGGGAACATCCAACATCTCTATCGCTCAGTGCGAACCCAAATAACTACTTGTCTAAGGGCCTGAAGGGAAGCAATGCGTAATAATTTGTGTTTGTGCATGTACATCACGTTGACCGATTTCCGTCGTCCCTTTTGTTTGTCTTAGAGGGAATTACGCAGAGAATGAATACAGTCTTACGTCTTACATACAAGTACTCTTCAAAGGTCACGTCAATTTACGAGGGCTATTCGAAAAGTAAGGAACGATAGGTCGCGAAATGGAAACCACAATGAAAATCAAAACTGTTTTACTTGCAACGGTTAGTTATGCCTTCCAGCTACCTCTTTACGCAGTCGAAGCTCAGACTTAGACATCTGTCGTAGCGTTGTACCAACTTTTCAACTCCCTCTTTACAGAAGACAGCCGCCAGTGCTTTTCGACAATTTTCTACTCTGGACTGCACCTCGTTGTCTGTGTCAAAATATTGTCTTCACAGCCAGCGGTTCATTTGAGTAGAGATGAACCCCAGGGGTAGCCAATTACGGGCTGTATTGTGGGTGATCAAACACTTGTCATCGAAAACGCTGCAGCAGCATCTTCATTACCACTGCAGAGTGCGGCCGAAAATAGTCGTGTAGAATGAACTGCATGACAGTTATGTTATGTGGATTGCATAGCTTCAGGCGAGATCTTTCGCCAGGCCCTCATACTTGGCGAGAGACTCTAATTTCTAGAAATCTTTACGTTCTCACTGAGAGCTCAGAACTGAAAAGAGCGACATGATGCGATCGACGCTCGTACTAGACACAGTGCCCAACGCATCTGTGCAAAGCTTCATCAGATTTTCACTGTATTTTCCATTTTGTGACCGATCGTTCCTTACTTTTCTTATAACCCTCGTACATGACCAAACATAACAAAAGTCAGAAAACGAATCCTGTGTTCACATTAACGTTCATAATATCATTCAACGAGTGGAAGAGCAATGGGAGAAACTACTTGGTGACTCAGATGAATAAACAGAAAATCGATGTTGACACCAACGTGTTTCAACCAGGTTGCGAAACCGAACCAAGACATAAATCTAGCGCACATGGTATAAAGCAGCAAAGTACCTAATGTGAATAAATCTGAAAAACCACGCGAAGTTCAATTACACCAAAGGCCACAAGAGCAAGCAACAGTCTAACCATATCTCCGACAATTTCGTTACAATTTCCTCATTTCAGTATCAAAAAAATGGTTCAAATGGCTCTGAGCACTATGGGACTTAACATCTGTGGTCATCAGTCCCCTAGAACTTAGAACTACTTAAACCTAACTAACCTAAGGACATCACACACATCCATGCCCGAGGCAGGATTCGAACCTGCGACCGTAGCAGTCGCGCGGTTCCGGACTGAGCGCCTTAACCGCGAGACCACCGCGGCCGGCCATTTCAGTATCACAAGACAAGCGTCAGTACCTAATAGTTGGGCATGTTCCAATGCGAAAGCACAGCATCTTCACGGCAACATGTGGAAGTTCAAGGTGTGTTCTTTTCTCTTCGCCAGCCACGCAGGGCCTCACTAATCATTTCTCCATGGCAAGCAATATCAATGGCTGACTGACCTCAGAATTTGAGTAGCGTGCTTAAGACATGGTTCATGCGGTTCTCAACCAGACCTATTCTTGAAGACGGATCATTATGTGTTCTTTGAGGCATGTCTGCTCTGCGAAATAGTTTGTTATCCTTGGCATCTCTGCCGAAAGCACAGTGCTGGTGCACGCACAACTGTTTCGGAGCACACTGTTCATGGTACATTGTTGACCATCGGGCTTCACAGCTGACAACCCCTACGTGTTTACATGTTGACCCAACGACATCGTCAATTACGATTGCAGAGGGCACGGGACCAGTCACATTAACGTACAGAATATCATTTAACCTTCGATTAATGGAAACGCGTCGGCTCTCCGGGTGAATCACATTTTCGCTACAGTAGGTCGATGGTCGTCTCCACAAACCCCGTCATCGAGGTGAACGGCGACTCGAAACGCGCAGCGCGCCATTAACGCAAGCTTGTGGATTCAGTATTATGCTATAGGAGACGTTCCCGTGTGTTTGCATAGAACGTGTGGTAGTAATCTAAGACATGCTGACAGCTGCGAACCACTTGCATGACTTCATGCTTGATGTCTTCTCCGCTGGCGATGTCATCGTTCAGCAGTATAATAGTCCGTATCTCGGAGCCAGAATCGTGCTATAGTGATTTGAGGAGCGTTGTAGTGAACTCACGTTGATGTCTCGGCGACCAAATTCGCCTGGTGTAAATCCTATGGAACCTATCTGGGTAGCCATTGGATACCATCACCGCGTACGCAAATCAGCGGCCCGTTATTTACGCGAAATACATGACATGTGCGTAGACACGTAATGCAACATACCTACGCAAATCTGCCAACAAACTCTAGGATTCTTGATACGCATCATCAGTGATGTAATTCGTTCCAAAGATGGACAAACAAGCTATTAAGGAGTTGGTCATGATATCTTGGGCTGGCCGAAGTGGCCGTGCGGTTAAAGGCGCTGCAGTCTGGAACCGCAAGACCGCTACGGTCGCAGGTTCGAATCCTGCCTCGGGCATGGATGTTTGTGATGTCCTTAGGTTAGTTAGGTTTAACTAGTTCTAAGTTCTAGGGGACTAATGACCTCAGCAGTTGAGTCCCATAGTGCTCAGAGCCATTTGAACCATTTGATGTCTTGGCTCTTGAGTGTATCTTGAGAGGCTCAAAAAAATGGTTCAAATGGCTCTGAGCACTGTGGGACTTAACAGCTATTGTCATCAGTCCCCTAGAACTTAAAACTACTTAAACCTAACTAACCTAAGGACATCACACAACACCCAGTCATCACGAGGCAGAGAAAATCCCTGACCCCGCCGGGAATCGAACCCGGGAACCCGGGCGCGGGAAGCAGAGGCTCAGAGACATATGTTAACACGAACCAATCGACCGTACGGGCACGGAATTTTGTTTTTGTGATTGCGTGGTCAGACGAAAAATACACTGTGGCGCTGAATATTTCTTCGTTGGGATCTCTTTGGGGCAGAATGCCGTTCTGTGAGGTGTGGACGCTGGCTGCGGTATTCACCATGCTGCATTATACACGTTATGTAAAATCAGAGCTGACTTTTATATTAAGCCGTCTTTTGACGCGTATCCTTGTCCATACGTGTAGAAGCATTCGTATTTCGAATCATGGTTAAGTATAGTAAATTTTCGTGCGGCGTGCTTATTCAAATTGAAAGAGAACTTAGCTCTGCTTTTTGATAAACACAGATTCGTGTGGGAGCTTGGATAATGGTACAAAATTATTCTTAATTCATCCGTGAGCATTCGTGGCGCACGGTACCTCTCTCAGTGAGTAATATGGAGCAGACAGCTCTCGTGAGTTAATTTTGTGAATAAACTTGGTAAACGATGCTCTTGTGTGTAATATCTGAGACTGCATGTAGTTGCCTGTATAAAGCTGTTTATTATGTATCCCAAATAGCAAACATTAGCCTGACTTAACAACAGTATCCACATCCGTCTGCTTACTGCGTTGAAACTCCCTTTGTTTGTTCTTGGAACGAAGAAGTGGCTTATCATGTTTACTACCATCATTGGTCTTATCCTGACTCCTTTTTCTGTTTACCTATTAACTCTGTTTAAACAACCTATAGACTCGCTTCTTAGCGCCACACAGGTCTTGATTTAGGCAGTCTTTCAGTGTTTCAGTAGTTATATGTATTGTACTTTGTAGATGAATGCAGTTCTGCTGTCAGCTCTATTTTTCAGATCAGCTCTCACAAAAGTTGTCGAAAATCACTAGAAGTTACAGGTTAATATTCTCCTGGGTAATAGCTCTGATTTAAGTGCTAGTTGAGACATAGATATGCACTGCACGAGTGTTTGTCTGCAAGACGAACTTCTTTACACTAAGAATCGATTAGCTTTGCAAGTCTCCTTTTCTAGTACTAACCTAACTAGGCGCCACGAGGCGTTGACCAAGGATGTACTTATTCCAGTCTTGTGTTAGTCCACTTCGTGCTTCCCACACTGCCCATCACCTCCTTCCCCCTTCTAAGTTCGTCTCCTCGGCTCTTTGTAATGTCTCTTGCAGCGGTCTCTCCGCGATATTTTCAGAAATTTTATAAATTATATAAATCAGTACATATCTCGAAATATCTCTTCTTATCTTACCGATTATCAATGCAAAGTAGTTTCAAGCCCAATTATTCCTTGGAACGTCCATTTACTCCATGGAATAGCTTCTCTGCTATCTATGTTTTCTCTTAGGAAAAGAATGAAGGACTTCTTGCCAATTAGTCGTGAAAGAAGGATGTATATGTATGTATTGTTGAGCTAGTCGCTATCTTGATGAGATTCTGTATGACAAGGAATTTAATACATGAACTAAACTAAAGTAAGTGTGTTCGAGTATTATTTAACTGATTATTATTGACAGTGTCTGCTTACTAAGCTGTGTTGCACGGGATCAGTGGGGAACGTCTGATTTACACTGGACGAACCTGCCGTTTTGTATGCTCAAGATATCCAGTTACTTCAAATAAATAGGCTAACACGGTCTTACCAGCAGATCTCCGGTCTTCCCCATGTGATCACCGAAAGTTAATAATTGTTACAAATGTTTCCAGGAGATCGACTGACTATTTTCGTCGCACCGAGACTTCGAAATTGTTTCACTGCCTTATGGAATTTAAGTTAAGCTCAATTTTATCAGGATAGAACAGTATTGAACTGTGTGAATGTGATAAGCCTGCTTTGTCAATGAAAATTCCCTTAATATACGCATGTTTTTACTATCCTGATCAGTGAAGCTAAATCAGGCCGGTGTGAGAGAGGTTTTTAAATTGTAGATCCCACACAAAATATATTAAATCTTCCAAGTCGGTCTCCTCCTACGTCTTTGTCCGTGTCCCCCTTTGGCAACCTCCTCTTGCTCCCTTTCCCCTGTCCACTTCTCCTCCCCTCTGCTCTCTCTACCACCAAGTTACCATCCCCACCACAACTCAAGGGTGGTGATTCTTACCTCCACAGTATTTCTTTCCAGATGTTGAGTAATATGTGTACCAAGTTTGGCTGATATCGGTCCGTTGGTTTAGGATGAGATATGCAAGATACACATATACTGCACAATCATACGTTTTTATAATATGCATGGATACGTTTCATTCTGACATGCACGAGCGAAATTTACGGCGAAAGTTTAACCGATGTCGCTAAGTACTTTCACTCAGATTGCATTATCGCATTGGCTTGCCTGGAAGTTTGCTAAAAGTCAGTTAGAAAAGTTATTTAGTTCGGACTTGAAGTCTCATTGGAGGCAGGCGACTATAGTTATATATAATGTGCGATAGTACTGTGTTGGAGCCAAGTAGTTCGATTCGACGCTCACTGAACTCCGTCTTCCCTTTCCCCCTCTCCCTCACCCTCTTCCCTCTTCATTCTCATACCTCACTATTTCTAACCTGCACGCCATTTCAGTGGATTACATTTTGTTATTCTACACCATGCGTGTTGTCCACGTAAACATAATTTAAGTGTTGTTACTAAAAATATGCAACCTCTTCGTGTAGCACTTTCACTTGCGTGTATATCTTGTGTCTTTTTTTTTTTTGTTTACTTGTGTAAACCAGCTACCTTGTAATTATTATAGATATCAATCAGTAACGAACCACAGTCGTCTTTACAATATTTGCCACGGCTTATTTTTCTGTATATCATTGGTTTGTACGCTGTCTGCAGCCCTGCTACATGAAGCCTATCGTTTGTTCATGACTGTTATGTATGGTTATGTGCAGTTTAATAGTCACAAAATTTTCAGTTGATATTTGTACATTCTTACTTATAGTTACATTACAGTTTGCAACTTTTGTAAAAATAGGTTGACATTTTTGTATACGAAGAGTCAGATATGGCGCCCTTGCCGCCATGGTGTAGCCTCTGCCCTCTGTGTCTCTACGAGAACTAGTAGTCTGTCAGCCTATGTTATACATACGTCTAGAAAAGCAGGTACCCTGTGACCCTCGGTATAGTTGGGTGGGTTTCCATGTATTGCATTTTGTATTTTGTTAAAGCCTCTTATATTTTTCATATTCTATGTACAAATTTGTTGACAGCTTACTTTTTAGATACCTGATGATGAGCATAAAGCCGAAACACGTCAAGTGAGTAATTTGAGTAATAAAATCATTTTTCGGTGACAATATGGGTTTTTTGCCGCCACCTCTTCATCTCCAATACAGCAGTATATTATGATTAGATCGAAGTTTCAGAATTTTAGTAAACCTTAAAGCTGAAGAGAACGGTTAGATTGTAAGGTATTTCAAGCAAAAGGTTATGCTGGATATGCCTGGGAGACGCAATATACTACAGATGGAGGATGTTGGTACCGATGTAACGGTAGACGGTATATTTTTCATATTCTGTGTACAAATTTGTTGGCACCTTATTTTTTAGATACCTGATGATGGAAATAAAGCCGAAACACTTCAGGTGAGTAATCTGAGTAATAAAATCACCGGAAATATGGGTTTTTTGGAGCGACCTCTTCAGCTCCAATACAGCACTATATTATGATTACAAAGGAGTTTCAGAATTTTAACTAAACCTTCAAGCTAAAGGCAACGGTTAGATTGTAAGGTATTTCAAGTAAAAGGTTCTGCAGGATATTCCTAGGAGAGGAAATATGCTACAGAGGGAGGGTGTTGGTAGCGATGTAACGGTAGACTGACTTACTCTCGCCTCGGGACAGCTTATGACGCTGACAACGATGTAAGACGCGGGAGAGCTTATCTCGGTAGGTTACCGCTGGACTCGGCGACTGCCTGTCAGTCTCAGAAGCCGCACTCGCTCGCAACCATGAGGGTCAGCGCCCTCCCTGCCGCTGCTGCAGAACGCGGCGGTCAGCGACGCCGCCAACATCCTGGCCCCGGTCTGGTTCGTCTCGCCCAGCCACTTCGTCATGCTGGGCCGGCTGTTCTCGGAGCTGGCCGCCAGGGCCCACAACGTCACCGTGCTGAGCCACTTCCCGCGGCAGGCGCCCCAGCCCAACTACACCGACATCAGCATCGCCGGCAGTCTGCCCTCTTATGCAGACAAGTGACTTAGCCCGCTGTAGTGGACACTTACAGTTGTTTATGTGCATCTACTAGCTGCGTACTCGGCGTAGCCCACGTAAATGTATACTACAATCTTCTATTAGTTCATCTCTTCCTTTCTTCTCTCTCTGTTCATCTCCTCCTTCATTCCCCTCTGTCCACTTCCTCCTCCCCCACTCTCTCTGTCAATCTGCTTCTCCCCCTGTCCACGTGCTCCTTCCCACACTGTGCATCTCTTCCTCCTTCCTCTTATTCAATCTCCTCCCACCTCTCTATGCCCAGCTCGTGCTCCCCCTCTCTCTGTCAGTTTCTTCTCCTCTCCCCCCCACCTGTCCATCTCCTCCTCTTTTCTTCCTCTGTCTATTTCCTCCTCTCCGCTCTCTGTCCATTTCACATATCATCCTCCCCCACCCTATCTGAGTCGGATTCTCCTTCCCCCTCGTTGTCTGCCTGCCTCCTCCTCCCTGCTTCTCTCTCCACACTATTGTTTTGCAAATTGTAACTAGTATATTTCCCAAATTTGGTTGAAATCATTCCAGGGCATGGTCTTTTGGCCTGCATATGCACATGTCATATACCAGGTGATCAAAAAGTCAGTACAAATTTGAAAACTTAATAAACCACAGAATAATGTAGATAGAGAGGTAAAATTTGAGACACGTGCTTGGAATGACATG
Source organism: Schistocerca americana (assembly GCF_021461395.2). Classification (NCBI taxonomy): domain Eukaryota; kingdom Metazoa; phylum Arthropoda; class Insecta; order Orthoptera; family Acrididae; genus Schistocerca; species Schistocerca americana. Next base: position 687,884,469 of record NC_060123.1, on the reverse strand, counting down.
GGGTTTTAGTAGAAAAAAAACGAAGTTCACAAAATGTCCGACAGATGGCGCTGGACAACAAAACTTCAGTGACTGCGCATGACAATCGTGTATAAAAGGAGCTGTAATGAGAATCAGATGCGCCAGCAGTCGCAGTATATTGACTTTACCTGAAAAGGCGCTTTTAGTGAAGCTGTATTATCAGAATGGGGAATGTGCTAGTTCAGCGTTACGATCCTATCGCCATAGGAAGGGGATTCGAACGGGTGAAGGTCCGTTGAAAATTGCAGCTGTGGCGAGAATCATTCAGAAGTTCGAAGCCACGGGTTGTTTAGACGATAGACCCCGTAGTGGCCGACCTAGCACAAGGCGTAATGCTGCTGAGACAGTTCAGGAAGAAATGGAGACTGTAGCGGGTTCGTCTATGCACGGGGAACTCAGCGCTCGTGCAGTCGCACGTCGCACCGGCATTCCATGCACTACTGTTTGGTTGGCACTTAGGCGTACCCTCCGATGCTATCCGTACAAAATTCATCGGCAAAATGAACTGTTACCTGGCGATTTAGCGAAGCGGAGGGCATTTGCGGTGTGGGCGTTTCAAAAGATGGCGGAAGATGACGATTGGTTGAGTAACGTGTTGTGGACCGACGAAGCTCATTTCACGCTCCGAGGGTCTGTCAACGCCCACAACTGCAGAATTTGGGCTACCGAAAATCCTAGAACTGTCGTGGAAACTCCATTGCACGACGAGAAAGTCACGGTATGGGTTGTATTTACCACATCTACCGTTATCGGGCCTTTTCTCTTCGACGAAATGAGTAATTCTGGTTTTGTAACTGCTGCCGTGACGGGTGAGAGGTACGTCGATATGTTACAGAATCGCATCATCCCCAACCTGGCTGATAAACACCTGCTGGAACGTACGAAGTTTATGCAGGATGGCGCTCCACCCCATATTGCTACACGCGTGAAAAATCTCTTGCGTGTGCTCACCCGCCCGTACTTTCGTCATGCTTCTCCTCCCAGGTCCCCAGACCTCAGTCCGTGCGATTATTGGCTTTGGGGTTACCTGAAGTCGAAAGTGTATTGTGATCGACCGAAATCTCTAAGGATGCTGAAAGACAACATCCGGCGCCAGTGCCTCACCATAACTCCGGAAATGCTTTAAGGTGCTGTTCCCAACATTATTCCTCGACTACAGCTATTGTTGAGGAATGATGGTGGACATATTGAGCATTTCCTGTAAGAGCATCATCTTCGCTTTATCTTACTTTGTTATGCTAATTATTGCTATTCTGATCAGATGAAGCGCCATCTGTCAGACATTTTTTGAACTTTTGTATTTTTTTGGTTCTAATAAAACCCCATGTCATTCCAAGCATGTGTGTGAATTTGTAATTCTCTATCTACATTATTCCATCATTTATTCAGTTTTCAAATTTATACTGCCTCTTTGATCATCCGGTATATTTAGCACACATTTAACATATTTCCAACATATCTGTACACGTATTTCACCTGTATCTGTAGCGAGTTTCGCCTGCGGTTTCATTTTCACGTAGCTCAATGTTTACGTCATCACATGCCCTGACCTATGTGCTAAAGATTGATATACACACATCAAAATAAGTTTTGCATCACCTCGGTTCCGAGAGTTCCGGAACCTGTATGGAAAATTGGAATAGAGATCAACATAAACATCATTTCCGCCCTTTTTGTTGCTCACGAAAACCACATATTGCCTCTTCTACCACCATACAGCGAGACCTTCAGAGGTGGTGTTCCATATTGCTGTACACACTGGTACCTCTAATACCCAGTAGCACGTCCTCTTGCACTGATGCATGCCTGTATTCGTCGTGGCACACAATCCACAAGCTCATCAAGGCATTGTTGGTCCAGATTGTCCCACTCCTTAACGGCGGCGCGGCGTAGATCCCTCAGAGTGGTTGGTGGATCACGTTGTACATAAACAGCCCTTTTCAAACTCTCCCAGGCATGTTCGATAGGGTTCATGTATGGAGCACAAGCTGGTCACTCTACTCGAGAGATGTCGTTCTAAGGGAAGTCATTCACAAGATGTGTACGATGGGGGCGCCAATTATCGTCCATGAAGATGAGTGCCAATATGCTGCCGATGTGGTTGCACTATCGGTCGGAGGATGACATTTACGTATCGTATAGCTGTTACGGCGCCTTCCGTGACCACCAGCGGCGTACGTCGGCCCCACATAATGCCACCCCAAAACGGCGGGGAACCTCCACCTTGTTGCACTCACTGGACGGTTTGTCTAAGGCGTTCAGTCTGGCTGGGTCGCCTCCAAACACGTCTCCGACAATTGTCTCGTTGAAGGCATATGCCACACTCATCGTTGAAGAGAACGTGATGCCAACCCTTTGCGGTCCATTCGGCATGTGTTGGGCCCATCTGTACTGCGCTGAATGGCGTAGTGGTTGCAAAGCTGGACCTCGTCATGGACGTCGGGAGTGAAGTTGCGCATCATGCAGCCTGTTGCGTACTGTTTGAGTCCTGACACGACGTCATTTGGCTGCACGAAAAGCATTATTCAACATGGTGGCGTTGCTGTCAGGATTATTCCGAGCCATAATCCATTAGTAGCGCCGGCCGGGGTGGCCGAGCGCTTCTAGGCGCTACAGTCTGGAAGCGCACGACCGCTACGGTCGCAGGTTCGAATCCTGCCTCGCTCGGGCATGGATGTGTGTGATGTCCTTAGGTTAGTTAGGTTTAAGTAGTTCTAAGTTCTAGGGGACTGATGATCTCAGAAGTTAAGTCCAATGGTGCTCTGATCAGTTGTCGGACCCCCTCCGTGTAATAGGCACTGCTCGTGCATGGTTATTTACATCTTTGGATGGGCGGGGTTTAGTGACATTTCTGAACAGTTAAAGGGACTGTCTCTGTGATACAATACCCATAGTCAACGTCCATCTTCAGGAGTGGAACTGGGGTGATGCAAAACTTTTCTTGATGTGTGTGTTTTTCAGGAGCATCCAGTGTTATGTGTGGCTACTGTATGCGAAATGTGTTGTCAATAGAGTTCATACTAACGAAGTAATAAGTGAAAACGTCACGCATGATTTGGCAGTTTTTCACGCATCTCAGTGCTTACGAAGTCATGTGTCCTGAACTATACGTCGTAAAATCATAAATTTCTTTAGATATATTCAGCGGCATATCTGGGTGCTGTCTGCGAACCATGTTGGGAATAAAGTTTGCAGCAAAGAAGGAAGAAGTAATAAATTAAAATGTCATGCTTCGTGTGGCAGTTTTACTGCATGAACAGAGGAAATATAGTAAGAGACAAACTTTTTTCCCTTCATCATTTTTTGAGGGTCGGCAGCCAGATAGTTCTTGCAGATGTTTGAAATTTAATGTAAAGTTTGTTTCAAGCGTCTCATTCTCAAATACTGGATAGCTAAATTACGGGTTCATTGTTTTTTCACCTTCTCCCACATCCCCCATCCCAACCCCTCTGATAAGCGGGTAGCGGCTGTTGCGGTGTTTACATTGTCGCTGCGAGCGGCCGGCGCTGTGTGGTGAGTGTGCGCTTTCTGCGTTAGTTATAGTACACGATCACATTTCTAATATGACATAATGGAACAGACAACGCGACGAGATAATTTTAAGTTGATTTTCGATCCGAACTACGCACGACCTTAAATCTTACGAAGTTGAGGCATTTATCGAAGAAACTTTTCAGATCAAAGTGGATGAAGTGATCCACCTATCGATTGTCAATCCGACTGTGTTCCTTAAGTTATCCGTAGGGCAGGTCACGGTTTCGCGTGCAGAAATGGGGATAAGAACGTTTCGAATTTTTTAGCTCCCGTTTAAAATAACGCCCGAGGAAATTAACAACAAACTGAGAGACTATGGCGCCATTATCAGCAATGTCGCCGAAAAATGGTCTAGGTTGCCAAAGTATCCAGTATTAAATGGAGTCAGGCAAGTTAAGATTGACATGCTGAAACATATCCCATCGTATCTCTGGATTGGTGGATATCGAGCGATCATCACTTACGATGGCCAGCCGAGAACCTGCTCGGATTGTGGTTCGACCCAACACGTCCGCGCGCAGTGTGTTCAACGGCGTGTGACGCAGCTGCCGACTGGGGAGCGAGACCCGCCTAGTCAGATGGCCACGCTACCCGTGACGTACGCCGCCGCAATTCGCAGTGACGTCTCCCCAGACGTGTGTTTCGACAGGGCGGTAGTTGCTTATGCCGACGTTCCCGACGGTAACGTAGCCATGGATACTGGCAGCACAGAAGCTACAGGTCCAGCACACTCACAAGACGAGGAAACTGACAGGCGTGCAGAACCAGACCAGGCTGAGACGGCAGAAGAAGGCATGTGTAAACCACTCGAAGAAGTCGGGCAGCACAAAGAGGACATTGTTGCAACGTCGGAGGATAATGACCAGCAGCCTACAACTGTTTCACCAAAGAAACGGAAGAAACGTCGAATAGCCCGTCAAGGAGCAGCAGAAATCGCGCCAATCCTGCGTGAAAAGGCGAAACAGATAGGCCAAGAACTGGCGGAGACGACACAGCAACTCTTCTGGAAGATCGAACAACAAAGAAGAAGACCCGAAATAAGGACACTGAACCCGACCGTGGAATCCACATTCCCGACGGTACAGCTAGTCCGAAGGACCCTCCACCTGTACCAAAAACAGACACGCGAGAAGTTACGTGCACGCGAGATTGGGCGGATGACACGGAGGAGCAAAGCCATGATGCAGAGATGGCTGACATACCACAACATTCAGGACGGACGGCACCCTACCGTCGACAAGATGTGTCCACCTTGCAACAAACCACCATCAAAGACGCTCGTGCAGCAGATGATGATGCCGACTTCTTATAAGTGGAGCAACCATCCACTTCACCTGGCAAACAGTGTCCCACCTGCCACGGTATATTCGACATGACGTCCTTGCAGGCGTACAGAATTGCAACCTTGAACATAAATAAAATTAGCAGCACCTTCAATCTGAGGAATCTCCAAAATTTGCTGTACGCCGTTGATGTTGACAGCTTAATGCTGCAAGAAGTAACGGCCATCCGTCTGGACGACATCACTGGTTACAACGCCGTCATCAATCCTGGCAATGACAACAGCCTCGGCACAGCGATTATGACTAAAGAGGGGATCCTACCTACGGACGTGGAGAGACTGCCGACGGGTAGAGGTCTCGCTGTCACGATAAACAACACCGGGTTCATCAACACATATGCCCCGTCAGGAAGCGGAAACAAGCGCAGCAGGGCCGAATTTTTCAAGGAGGCATCGCCCTCCTTTTCGCGGTGAGATTTGAACAAACAATTTTTGCGGGTGGCTTCAATTGCGTGCTGAGTCCCAAAAATCAGACGCCAAATTTTAACAAATCTCTGGAGTTGGACAACATCGTGAGAGACTTCCATCTGCTTGATACTTGGGAACTAAAACACGGTGATAAGCTAGGTCTCACCTATATCATCATCCATTCTGCCAGTAGTATCGACAGGATTTACGCAACATCCAATTTAAGGAGACACGTTTTACAGTCCGAGCTATGGCCCACTATTTTCTATCATATCGCGTACATACGTACCATAAATTTAGAGAAACAAGGAACTTACAGGGCGAGAGGTCAGTGGAAGCTAAACGTTACTCATCTTTCGGATCCTGGATGTCACGCCGCCTTCCACACCACTTGGGCAGAATGTGAAAGGAAGTTCCACTTGTCCGGTACGGCGCTGAATTGCGCGAAGCCCGCAATAATAAATGCAATGAAAACTTACTCCCGTGAAAAAGTCGCGTGGCGGAAGCGGACCATAGACTTTTACTTCAGCTGTCTGAGAGACTTGTGTTACAGTCATAACAAATCATGGGCAGATCAACAGAATAAAAGCAAAATTGCTCACTCTGCAGAGACACCATCTCGAAGGCTGTAAAATACGAACGCGTTTGCAGAACGGTGCACGAGAAGTGACAACATCGATGTACCACATCCTCCAAGAGAATAAAAGATAATTTTGACTGAACTCAAAACTTCAGACGGGAGACTCTTGACAGATCAAGCTGCAATACGAGACGAGATCCATCGACACTTTAGTGAATTGCTGGCCAATGCACAGACAGATGAAACAGCGCAGCAAGGTCTTACTGCTAGGACGACAGAGCGACTCACTCCAGAAGAAGCTGATACGCTCGCAGCAAGAACAACGGACGAAGACGTCGAAGATTCCATCTCGAGGAGCCCAAAGAATAAATCACCAGGACCAGATGGGCTACCCGCTGAATTTTATCAATCTTTTCGTGAACAGATAATTGCTAAATTGACACTCGTCTGCAATGAAATAATAAACGCCGAAACTGACCTTCCGAAGGAATTCTGTGAAGGTACAGTGGTCTTAGTCCCGAAAACACCAGGAGGCAAAACCGTGATTATAAAATCTTCGCCCGTATAATGATGCAAAGGTCCAATTCAGTTATTCGTACAGTGACAGGAGCTTACCAGACAAGTGTGGGGAAGGATAGAACGATATGCGACTACAGAGACATTATAGCGATATCGGAAGCCTGCAACATTCACTGTGCTCTAATGTCGCTTGACTTTGAAAAAGCTTTTGATAAAGTTAATCATTCGTACCTGTTCCGGTGTATAACATCCATGCACTTCCCACAGAAAATTATAGCCTCCGTGATAAACATACTGACGAATAGCACGTCAAGAATCAGTGTCAATGGACAACTCAGTCGCCCGATCAATATTCAGAGTTCGGTGAGACAAGGTTGCACCATGTCCATGACGCTTTTCGCGATTGCCCTTGAACCTCTCTTAGTATCCCTGACTCGGGAACTCCGTGGACTACGTACACACGGACAGAAGTTCATGTGTCAAGCCCGCGCGGACGATGTATGGATACTTGGACTGACGAAATCGAGGTGGACACAGTACTTGAACTGGTGGCGATCTACAAACTGGCGTCAGGAGCTAAACTCAACCATAATAAATCTGGTATTATGAATCTTGGTGGGGGTATAGAGATCAGAGCCGCTGGACCTATCAACACTGTGGAAAAAATAAAAAGCCTTGGAATAGAATATACGAGTAATATTCGCCGCACGGCCGCTCTCAATTATAGTAAATTACTTGCCACATTACGGGCAAGTATACAACAACACAGCATGAGTAATTTAAATGCAATACAAAAAGTGCAACTAGCCAATACCTACATAACTTCCAAGGTCAACTATGTTGCCCAAGTGCTTCCTCTGCCACGAACCATAGCACACCAAATGCAAGCAGCGCTTTGTTATTTTGTCAGCAGAGGTCAGATATTTAAGGTTTCATATGATACCTTGACGCTACCGACACGCAATGGCGGGCTATATCTGACAGACATCTACCTTAAAGCGCAAGCGCTATATGTTAGCAAAACTTATAAACAGCGGCAACCGCGGACCTTAGTGGCTCATCTCTTACGTGAAATCACCCCAGTCAGCAGAGATCCACCAATCGATGTGCATCACATCTCCCACGAGCTGGACCACTATAAACATTTTCTTGAGGAATACAGTTGTGTACGCCATAGAATACCGGAGAAGGACATACAGGGTGTTACAAAAAGGTACGGCAAAACTTTCAGGAAACATTCCTCACACACAAATAAAGAAAATATGTTATGTGGACATGTGTCCGGAAACGCTTAATTTCCACGTTACAGCTCATTTTAGTTTCGTCCACCTACGCTCAATGGAGCACGTTATCCTGATTTCATACGGGATACTCTACCTGTGCTGCTAGAACATGGGCCTTTACAAGTACGACACAACATGTGGTTCATGCCTGATGGAGCTCCTGCACATTTCAGTCTAAGTGTTCGTACGCTTCTCAACGACAGGTTCGGTGACCGATGGATTGGTACAGGCGGACCAATCCCATGGTCTCCACGCTCTCCCGACCTCAACCCTCTGGACTTTCATTTATGGGGGCATTTGAAAGCTCTTGTCTACGCAACCCCGGTACCAAATATAGAGACCCTTCGTGCTCGTATTGTGGACGGCTGTGATACAATACGCCATTCTCCAGGGCTGCATCAGCGCATCAGGGATTCCATGCGACGGAGGGTGGATGCATGTATCCTCGCTAACGGAGGACATTTTGAACATTTTCTGTAACAAAGTGTTTGAAGTCACGCTGGTACGTTCTGTTGCTGTGTGTTTCCATTCCATGATTAATGTGATTTGAAGAGAAGTAATAAAATGAGCTCTAACATGAAAAGTAAGCGTTTCCGGACACATGTCCACATAACATATTTTCTTTCTTTGTGTCTGAGGAATGTTTCCTGAATGTTTGGCCGTACCTTTTTGTAACACACTGTATATCAGGTTAAGGAGGTTTACTACTTGCTGGAGGAAAAACTGCGCAATCGAATAGAAAACAAGTTTCGACATTATGATTGGAAAAACATATGGGAAAACATATCTGACCCCCATCTACCATCCAATGTGCGATCGACATGGTACCTCGCAGTCAATAGAAAAATCCCCACCAACTCCAAATTGCACGCGATATATCTGGCACGTACACCAAACTGTTCCAGGTGCACTGTCATCGACACTGACGAACATCGCTTCGTCTGTGACTATGTGAAAGACGTGTGGAATCTCTTCAGGCAAAAACTAGCACATGTACTCCGTACGTCACCTAACACGATTACACTGACACACGTCCTTCTGCCTGATGACGTGCCATATCCTAACACTAAAAGTAGGTCAGCCAACTGGCTCAAAGGACTGACAGTCTATTACATCTCAACGGCTATGACGAAGAGTTAAGCAGGTTATTGGATGTACCCGATGACAGAACATCAAAAGCTCGAACGACAAAAGAAATACAAAGAAAATTACGCAAATTTCTTGAACCGAACATTGTCTTAGCGACAGAGCTGAAGAACGATAAAACGATATTTTGTTCAATCTCAGGATTCCTTTTTTTTCAAAAAATGGTTCAAATGGTTCTGAGCAGTATGGGACTTAACATCTGTGGTCATGAGTCCCCTAGAACTTAGAACTACTTAAACCTAACTAACCTAAGGACATCACACACATCCATGCCCGAGGCAGGATTCGAACCTGCGACCGCAGCTGTCAAGCGGTTCCGGACTGAGCGCCTTGAACCGCTAGACCACCACGGCCGGCCTTTTTTTTTCTTAATGGAATTATTTATTAAGTTTTCTCATTCAATTTACGCCAACAAGGTGGCTATTTCATTTACCCTTTGCCCTCGTGTAGAAGCACAATTAGGTTGCTGACGCAAACATGAGACGCCAGCAGGCTGATATACGCTTGGCTCTCCTATAAGAATCGCTCCCGCATAATGACCGAAGAATGTAGCGGACCTATTCTCTTTCACAACCACAAAAGAAGGGATTTTGCGTACTTGTATATATTTACTTCGTCGGTCAACTATCTCTTATGGAACAAACATAGCACAGAAGCTAGCCTTAGGCAAAAAAAAAAAAAAATGTTGAGAAAGGTTGGTAGAGCACTTGACCGCGAAAGACAAAGGTCCCGAGTTCGAGTCTCGGTCCGGCACACAGTTTTAATCTGCCAGGAATTTTCATATCAGCGCACACTCCGCTGCAGAGTGAAAATCTCATTACGAAAGACCTGTTGATTCTCGCTGTTTACTTTCATGGTACCTGTAGTTACATGGCTGACATGTCACTGTTATGTTGGAGATTTCTGATGATAAATAAAAATGGTTTACCTGAAATAATGCAGTTTGCCCCCTAACAGAGTATGTAGCAGGTTTCATCAAGTAGGCTGTGTGGCAGATGGTGTGTATATGTTGCATTTCATTATTCATATTTTATTGATATTGTCTTCCTTATATCCTTGAACTGCTTCGCTTATGCCACTGCACACATCTTTGATACAACAGCTATTGAAATGTACGACTGGGGAACATCATCGTATCGTAGTGAAACACGGGCTGTGGGAAAACCGAAAGAGAAGAGAATAGAATCATTTCAGATGTGCTGCAGAAGAATGTTGAAAATTAGGTGACTGGTAATGTAAAGATTGAGGAGGTTCTCCACAGAAACGTCGACGAAGGGAATATATGGATGACACTGCCAAGAAGAAGGGACAGGATGCAAAGATAGGTATTGAGTCATCAGAGAATAATTTCCAAGTTACTATACTAGATGGAGCTGTGGAAGGCGAAAGCGGTAGAGGAAGACGAAATAGGAATACATCCAGTAAATAATTGAGGATGTAGATTGCCAAGTGCTACTCTGAGACGAAAATGTTGTCACAGGAGACGCACATGAGGTGGGCCGGTCAGAAGACTAATGACTCAGAGAGGGAGAGAGAGAGAGAGAGAGAGAGAGAGAGAGAACAACTTGCATCAATTGTGACTTTAATTAACCGAACTGAAATATTTTTTTACGCATACATGGTTTTACATTGGTTGTGGCACAGTTCCTTCGACAGTGTTTGAATAGTATAGAATTAGCCCCTCTTTTATTCCCTATAATCGTCACAATAAAACGAAATGTCGTTTAAATGACGTAAACAAACATTTGTCTTACACCATGCACATCTGACGAAATAAAAATTAATGCTTTCAGGCACTTCACAGTATTTACTAGTTTTGCTTAGACAGAACTGCGTTGGAAGAAGAAGTGGTCCGGGCCGTTGCTCAGTGTACTGTGCTGCTTACCGGACATACTTAATTTTTTATCGCGAGATACAATGGTTGTTCCACGCAGAGTCTCCATTATATCAACTCTCTTCGTCGTCCTCCTGAATTCCCAACAAAAGCAACGAGTTACTTTCTGTAGCAGGTTAGAAACTATTTCGAATGAAATGTAAAAAATTATTTTTTCCCATTTTTCCAGATATTGATAGCTCCATTGTAAGATTTTTGCCTCTAAACAGTTTTTTTTTCATAAATGTTGGTCCTAATACACCGTGAGTCCCCTGAAGACAGTTACAAAGCTGCAGAAATAGTAATCCACCCATGTTTATCACTGCCGTTGATGTATTTGAATGTGTCACACCATTATCGGTCGCACAACGATCTGTGCTTTTTTTTAAATCTCGAAATGATAAAGAGCGGTTTGGCCGCTTTTTTTTTCCACGGAACCAGACTGACGGGTGTTAGACGCAGCAGATGCGGGGATAGCAGCAAACTTCGTGTTCATGTTGTTGTTGTTGTGGTCTTCAGTCTTGAAACTGGTTTGATGCAGCTCTCCATGCTACTCTATCCTGTGCAAACTTCTTCATCTCCCAGTACCTACTGCAACCTACATACTTCTGAATCTGCTTAGTGTATTCATCTCTTGGTCTCCCTCTACGATTTTTATCCTCCACGCTGCCCTCCAGTACTAAATTGGTGATCCCTTGATGTTTCAGAACATGTCCTACCAACTGATACCTTCTTGTGGTCAAGTTGTGCCACAGACTCCTCTTCTCCCCAAATCTATTCAATAACTCCTCATTAGTTACGTTATCTACCCATCTAATCTTCAGCATTCTTCTGTAGCACCACATTTCGAAAGCTTCTGTTCTCTACTTATCGTCCATGTTTCACTTCCATACATGGCTACACTCCATACAAATACTTTCAGAAACGACTTCCTGACACTTAAATCTATACTCGATGTTAACAAATATCTCTTCTTCAGAAACGCTTTCCTTGCCGTTGCCAGTCTACATTTTATATCCTCTCTACTTCGACCATCATCAGTTATTTTGCTCCCCAAATAGCAAAACGCCTTTACTACTTTAAGTGTCTCATTTCCTAATCTAATTCCCTCAGCATCACCTGACTTAGTTCGACTACATTCCATTATCCTCGTTTTGCTGTTGTTGATGTTCATCTTATATTCTCCTTTCAAGACGCTATCCATTCCATTCAACTGCTCTTCCAAGTCCTTTGCTGTTCCTGACCGAATTACTATGTCATCGGCAAACTTCAAAGTTTTTATTCCTTCTCGATGGATTTGAATACCTACTCCGAACTTTTCTTTTGTTTCCTTTACTGCTTACTCAATATACAGATTGAATAGCATCGGGGAGAGGCTGCAACCCTGTCTCACGCCCTTCCCAACCACTGCTTCCCCTTCATGTCCCTCGACTCTTATGACTGCCATCTGGTTTCTGTACAAATTGTAAATAGCCTTTCGCTTCCTGTGTTTTACCCCTGCCACCTTCAGAATTTGAATGAGAGTATTCCAGTCAACATTGTCAAAAGCTTTCTCTAAGTTTTCAAATGCTAGAAACGTAGGTTTGCCTTTCATTAACCTTTCTTCTAAGATAAGTCGTAGGGTCAGTATAGCCTCACGTGTTCCAACGTTTCTACGGAATCCAAACTGATTGTCCCCGAGGTCGGCTTCTACTAGTTTTTCCATTCATCTGTAAAGAATTCGCGTTAGTATTTTGCAGCCATGACTTATTAAACTGATAGTTCGGTAATTTTCACATCTGTCGACACCTCCTTTCTTTGGGATTGGAATTATTATATTCTTCTTGATGTCTAAGGGAATTTCACCTGTCTCATACATCTTGCTCACCAGATGGTAGAGTTTTGTCAGGATTAGATCTCCCAAGATTGTCAGTAGTTCTAATGGAATGTTGTCTACTCCCGGGGCCTTGTTTCGACTTAGGTCTTTCAGTGCTCTGTGAAACTCTTCACGCAGTATCACATCTTCCATTTCATCTTCATCTACCTCCTCTTCCATTTCCATAATATTGTCCTCAAGAACATCGCCCCTGTATAGACCCTCTATATACTCCTTCCACCTTTCTACTTTCCCTTCTTTGCTTAGTACTGGGTTTCCATCTGAGCTGTTAATATTCATGCAAGTGGTTCTCTTTTCTCCAAAGGTCTTTTTAATTTTCCTGTAGGCAGTATCTATCTTACCCCTAGTGAGATAACTCTCAACAGCCTTAAATTTGTCCTCTAGCCATCCCTGCTTAGGCATTTTGCACTTCCAGTCGATCTCATTTTTGAGACGTTTGTATTCCTTTTTGCCCGCTTCACTTACTGCACTTTTGTATTTTCTCCTTTCATCAATTAAATTCAATGTCTCTTCAGTTACCCAAGGATTTCTACTAGCCCTCGTCGTTTTACCTACTTGATCCTCTGCTGCCTTCACTATTTCATTCCTCAAAGCTGCCCATTATTCTTCTACTGTATTTCTTTCCCCCATTCCTGTCAATTGTTCCCTTATGCTCTCCCTGAAACTATGTACAACATCTGGTTCTTTCAGTTTATCCAGGTCCCATCTCCTTAAATTCGCAACTTTTTGCAGTTTCTTCAGTTTTAATCTACAGTCCATAACAAATAGATTGTGGTCAGAGTCCACATCTGCCCCTGGAAATATCTTGCAATTTAAAATCTGGTTCCTAAATCTCTGTCTTACCATTATATAATCTATCTGAAACCTTCTAGTATCTCCAGCGTTCTTCCATGTGTACAACCTTCTTTCATGATTCTTGAACCAAGTGTTAGCTATGATTAAGTTATGCTCTGTGCAAAATTCTAGCAGGCGGCTTCCTCTTTCATTTCTTAGCCCCAATCCATATTCACCTACTGCGTTTCCTTCTGTTCCTTTTCCTACTGTCGAATTCCAGTCACCCATGACTATTAAATTTTCGTCTCCATTCACTACCTGAATAATTTCTTTTATCTCATCATACATTTCATCAATTTCTTCGTCATCTGCAGAGCTAGTTGGCATATAAACTTGTACTACTGTAGTAGAGGTGTGCTTTTTGTCTCTCTTGACCACAATAATGCGTTCACTATGGTGTTTGTAGTAGCTTACCCGCACTCCAATTTTTTAATTCATTATTAAACCTACTCCTGCATTACCCCTATTTGATTTTGTATTTATAACCCTGTATTCACATGACCAAAATTCTTTTTCCTCCTGCCACCGAACTTCACTAATTCCCACTATATCTAAGTTTAACGTATCCATTTCCCTTTTTAAATTTTCTAACCTACCAGCCCGATTAAGGGATCTGACATTCCACGCTCCGATCCATAGAACGCCAGTTTTCTTTCTCCTGATAACTACGTCCTCTTGAGTAGTCCCCTCCCGGAGATCCGAATGGGGGACTATTTTACCTCCGGAATATTTTACCAAAGAGGACGCCATTATCATTTGTTCATGTCTGCTACGAATTAATAGCATTTCCTCTACGTTTTTACTTGACATAAATTTCGTTGTTTTGCGACTTCCTATACTGTATGATTTCTTGTATTTGCTCAGCCACGTCGAAGAAGACTTGAAATCAGCACTTCTCATGTGAACTCCGATTCAGAGGGCCTAGTCTCGTAATCTCCATCGGTAATGGTGCACAGCCTCGCACCAGCAGCCTCTACGCCATTCATATCTGAAACAAAGTCCTCTAAGGAACTATTGTTCAAATTATTTATTTAAGTTTAGAAGTTTATGTTGGTGCTAAGTGGACTTTATGGCTACCCTGGACTGTGAATCTTCCGGATAGATTTTCTTTCGCATTTCGCGAGTTCATTTTTGTGCGAATTCGTTATTTCGCTTAAGTCTGTCTTGCATTTACACAGTTCATGGCCAAATTTTACAGAGAACAAGCGTGTTTGCACAATGCTTAATAATAAGCGTTAAACGCGTTGGATGTTGTTGGGTTGCTGCATACGTTTGTAATATTTTTCCATACGTTTAATAGACACACAAAACTTTAGTCATCAATAATGTATTTTCCTTCACAGTTTATAACAGTCTTCCAACGCTGGGGTGACTTTTCGCTTTCGCGACTGTACAGATCACGTGGTTTTGAGACGAGGACCTCATCGAGCCATTTTGGGAGCACATTTTCTACCGGATGGGAAGTTCGTTGAAGGTTGTACGACAGAGAGTGGAAAAGGTGAAAATCTGAGGGCACAAGATCTGGTGACTAGGAGGTGACCGGAATGACTTCTCAACCCAGCTCCTTTATGGTGTTTTTTTGTCAGTCTCGCAGAATGCGGGCGGGCGTTATCGTCGAGTATCACGACTTCACGCAGTCTTCCTGTTCGTTGCTCTTGGACTGCATCTGCACGACGCCTCAGTTGTTGACAACAAATATCAGCAGTGGTGGTTACACCTCGAGGAAGCAATTCATAATACGCCACAGCGCCGCTGTTCCACCAGACGCGTAACTTCAGCTTTTGCAGATGCGCACAGATCTTTGTATGGGGAGTTGCTCCTTCATTTGGTCTCAACCATTCCTTTCTTTTCCTTATGTTAGCATAAAGGGACCAAGTCTCGTCATCAGTAACGGCACAGGATAGGAATGATCGGTGTTGTCCACGAGCCAACTGATGACGTGCAAACAGAGATACACATATGGCCACCTGCAGATTTTTTGTGATTTTGGCTTAGAGCATATGGTAACCATACATCCGATCTTTGAACTTTTTCCCATTGTAGGAAAATGTCGCACAATGGTGGAATGATCACAGTTCGTAACATCTGCCAATTATCGAGTACACATTCTTCTGCAGCACAACATTTCGAAAGCTTCTATTCCCTCTTGTCAAAACTATTTATAGTCCATTTTCACTTCCATACATGGCTACACTCCAAACAACTACTTTCAGGAAAGACTTTTTGACAGTGGGTCATTGTGGAATACTGCGTTTAAAGGATTTTCATCAAACCCCAAAGGTATTCCTGAACGTGGAGAGTCACTAATGTAAAATCGACAATTTTCTTGCTGTTGTCTGTTCAGTGGCATTATCCTCATGTCGTCACTAGTTTGATGCAGATCTCCATGCTACTCTATCCTGTGCAAGCCTCTTCATCTCCGAATAGTTACTGCAACTTATCCTTCTGAATTTGCTTAGTGTATTGATCTCTTGGTCTCCCTCTACGATTTTACCCTCCACGCTTCCCTCCAATACTAAACTGGTGATCCCTTGATGCCTCAGAATATGCCCCACCAACCCATTCCTTCTTCTAGTCAAGTTGTACCACAAATTTCTCTTCTTACCACTTCTATTCAGTACCTCCTCTTTAGTTACGTGCTGTGCCCATCGAATCTCCAGCATTCTTCCGTAGCACCATATTTAGAAAGCTACTATTCTCTTCTTGTCTAAACAACTTATCGTCCACGTATCACTCCCATACATGGCTACTCTCCATACAAATACTTTCAGAGAAGACTTCCTGACACTTACATCTGCACTCCATGTTAACAAATTTCTCTTCTTCAGACATGCTTTTCTTGCCATAGTGAGTCTACATTTTATGTCCTCTCTACTTCGACCATCATTAGTTATTTTCCTCCCCAAATAACAAAACTCATCTACTAGTTTAAGTGTCCCATATCCTAATCTAATTCATTCAGTATCACCTGATTTTACTCGACTACATTCCATTATCCTCTTTTTGCTTTTGATGTTCATCTTATATGCTTCTTTCAAGGCTCTGTCCATTTCGTTCAACTGCTCTTCCAAGTCCTTTGCTGTCTCTGACCGAATTACAATGTCATCGGCAAACCTCAAAGTTTTTATTCCTTCTCCATGGATTTTAATTCCTACTCCAAATTTTTCTTTTGTGTCCTCTACTGCTTGCTCAATATACAGATTGAATAACATCGGGAATAGGCTACAACCTTGTCTCATTCCCTTCTCAAGCACTGCTTCCCTCTCATGCCCCTTGACTCTTATAAGTACCATCTGGTTTCTGTACAAATTGTAAATACCCTGTCGTTCCCTGTATTTTACCCCTGCCACCTTCAGAATCTGAAAGAGAGTATTCCAGTCAACATTGTGAAAAGCTTTCTCTACGTCTACAAATGCTAGAAACGTAGGTTTGCCTTTCCTTAATCTTTCTTCTAAGATAAGTCGTAGTCTCGGTATTGGCTTGTGTGTTCCTACATTTCTGTGAAATTCAAACTGAACTACCCAGAGGGCAGCTTCTACAAGTTTTTCAATTCTTCTGTAAAGAACTCGTGTTAATATTTTGCAGGCGTGACTTATTGAACTGATAGTTCGGTAATTTTCACACCTGTCAATATCTGCTTTCTTTGGGATTGGAATTACTGTATTCTTCTTGAAGTCTGAGGGTATCTCTCCTGTCTCATACATCATGTTCACCAGATGGTAGCGCTTTGTCATGACTGGCTCTCCCAAGGCCAACAGTAGTTTTAATGGAATGCTATCTATTCCAGGGGCTTTGTTCCGACTTATGTCGTTCAGTGATTTGTCGGATTCTTCACGTAGTGTCATATATCATATCTCCCATTTCATCTTCATCGATGTCCTCTTCCATTTCCATAATAATGCGCTCATGTACATCGCCCTTGTATAGACCCTCTACATACTCCTTCCACCTTTCTGCTTTCCCTTCTTTGTTTAGGGCTAGTTTTCCATCTAAGCTCTGAGATATTCATATAGGTGGTTCTCTTTTCTCCAAAGGTCTATTTAATTTTCCTGTAGGCAGTATCTATCTTACTCCTATGATATATGCCTCTAAATCCTTACATATGTCCTCTAGCGATCCCTGCTTAGCCACAACACTTCCTGTCGATCTCATTTTTGAGAAGCTTGTACTCCTTTTCATCTGCTTCATTCACTGCATTTTTTTATATCTTCTCCTTTCATCAATTAAATTCAGTACCTCTTCTGTTACCCAGGGATTTCTACTAGCCTTCGTCTTTTTAACTTCTTCATCCCCTGCTGCCTTCATTATTTCATCTCTGAAAAATATCCATTCTTCTTCTACTTCCTTTCGTTCCCCTGTTCTTGTCAATCGTTCCCTAATGCTCTCTCTGAAACCCTCTACAACCTTTGGTTCTTTCAGCTTATCCAGGCCCCATCTCCTTAAATTCCTTCCTTTTTGCAGTTTCTTTTGTTTTAATCTACAGCTCGTAACCAATAAATTGTAGTCAGAGACCACATCTGCTCCCGGAAATGCCTTACAGCTTAAAACCTGGTTCCTAAATCTCTGTCTTACCACTATATAATCTATTTCAAACCTTCCAGTGTGTCCAGGCCTCTCCCACATTTACAACCTTCTTTCATGATACTTTCAAGTGTTAGCTGTTATTGAGTTAGGCTCTGTGCAAAATTCTACTAGGCGGTTTCCTCTTTCATTCCTTAACCCCAGTCCACCTTCACCTACCACTTTTCCTTCTCTTCCTTTTCGTAGTATCGAATTCCAGTCCGACATGAGTATTAAATTTTTGTCTCCCTTAATTATCTGAATTTCTTCTTTTGCATTATACATTTCATCCGCGTTCCTATTTTTTTATTCATTACTAAACCTACTTCTGCATCATCCTTATTTGATTTTGTATTTGTAACCTTTTTTCACCTGCCCAGAAGTCTTTTGTAACCTTTTTTCTCCTGCCCAGAAGTCTTGTTCCTTCTACCACCGAACTTCACTAATTCCCACTATATCTAACCTGTCCATTTCCCTTTTCAAATTTTCTAACCTGCCTGCCCGATTAAGGGATCTGACATTCCACGCTCCGATCCATAGAACACCAGTTTCCTTTCTCCTGATAACGACGTCCTCCTGAGTAGTCCCGGCCCGGAGATCCGAATGGGGCATTATTTTACCTCCGGAATATTTTACCCAAGAGGACGCCATCATCATTTAACCATACAGTAAAGCTGTTTGCCCTCGGGAAAAATTACGGCTGTAGTTTCCCCTTGCTTTCAGCCGTTCGCAGTACCAGCACAGCAAGGCCGTTTTGGTTAGTGTTGCAAGGCCAGATCAGGCAATTATCCAGACTGTTGCCCCTGCAACTACTGAAAAGGCTGCTGCCCCTCTTCAGGAACCACACGTTTGTCTGGCCTCTCAACAGATACCCCTGCGTTGTGGTTGCATCTACGGTACGGCTATCTGTATCGTTGAGGCACGCAAGCCTCCCACCAACGGCTAGGTCCATGGTTCATGGGGGAGGGAGGATTTTCCCCATACAGGACGCAAATGTTTCTGACTGCCTCCGCAGCTGTCATCCTTAGTGGTAACTCCATTTTATAGCGTCTGCAGTTCAAGTCATTATCTCCAAATGACAAGATGAAATATGAGACTTTAATAGCAACAGTAAACTACAACTAAAAATGTCAATTGATAAATGAACCAATAGGAATCAGAATACCACATGCAAAAAGAAGACGCTACGAAACTAATCCATCACACTATTAATTCAGTTTTACCTCCATTGTTAACGCTTATTCTACCTCAAAAGCAACTGATAATTATCTTGGATATTAAATGTGTTGCAGATCTGAGTGAAGATTAACTGTGGATTGTTGCGTCAGAGGAACTATCAACGAGAAGTGAAAGTCGGTTTGAAAATTACGATCGCTCAGAGTTCACCGACTCAACGTCAACCTAGACTATGCGCCTGCCATATTGCACCTGTGCAGTCTTCTACAGCTCCGGTAGAAGTGCACATTCCTCCAGCAGCCTGCAGAGCTACGAATTTGGCAATTTTCAACGTTCCTTTCAAATACTTGTATTGTGTCTTAGCAGCTAAATTTTTGACACGGTCTTTCTTCCGGTATTAAAAAAAAAAAAAAAAAAAAAAAAAAAAAAAAAAAGAATCAGTGCAAGTTTCGACAGCTCGATTTTGACTATTCCTTTGTAAGTCTAATTCCACCTACATTCCAGTCTCATCATTGTTTTCTACCTCCCAAACAAAACACATGCAACGCTATGGAGAATCATTTTTCTTCGGATGGGACCAACAATAATAACGAGAATCGTTGTGGTTCCACATAAATTGATGAACCGACTACAGAATGCCATTGTTAAAGGGCCAGAAAAAATTATCGTCTCACGACAAACTGTATTGCTCTTCACTCCACAGCACTGCAACTGTCGACATTTCCGAATTCGTATCTATGGTGAAATACGCCTGGCTTACGTCAAAAATTATTTCAGAATGTTAATGAGGTGTGTTTCCGCTAACATTATTAAAAATAAAGTGTGCGTGTCGAAGAATGACGTCATAAAATGTGCTTCGTGAAAGTCTTCATTTTGTTTCTCATGATTTTATGATACATACTACCCCAAAACCGGCAGCCTACAAAAGATAACGAAGTATTATATGTGTAATGACTTAACTTTTACAGTTTTTAGTACACACATGAACGCGTCGACAAATATTCATATTCTCATGAGTCCTTGCTACATCTCATTGCAGCTCTCTACAAATGTTCCACTACGATAACCATTATTGACATTGTCCGTTTCCGAAAAAACAAAATAATTTATGTACTGTTAAATAATTATATTTTATTTTATTGATCTCAAAGGATGCCTTCCTTATATGAATAGGTGAACCAAGTTTTGTAAAAACAAAATAAACTTTCAGAACCAAAAAACGAATAGTTTTTGTCCTATCCGTTTAATAAACTTAATTGAAGTACCAACCGAGTATGAATGTTGGCAAACCTAACAGCATTATTAACCTTAAGTTTTAATTTTTTTATTATTTTGAATGTTAATAGTAGTTTCTCTTGCTAAATGTTCATTGCATCTTCTCATATCCCGTTAAAACATTCCCAAGTAGTTAAATTCAATTCCTCTCACAGACACTTCCGCATAATTTAGTTCATTTCAGCATAATATTGCTGCTGTCATTTGTTTGAAATTATCGCCTATTGTTTTAAGAACTGCCTTGTTTCATTTTAGTTTGTCTTCCGTTGTTTTGTTGTGAGACAATAAAGCGTAATATAGCCTATTTCTCAACCGTAAAATGTAATGTAAGAAAACTAAGTGACTACCGCTCTGACAGAATTAAAAAAAAATGGAACTGAATACGTGCAGCTATGCAATTGGAATGGTGCATTTATTATTTTCCTGTTTGTCTAAATTGCTCGTAGCCTCTTCTTAACAATGCAATGGGAATTCCGCTGTTGAATGCGGAGGAGAAGGGGGTCGGGAGAAAAGATTACAGTGGCCTCTTTGAGAGGGAGGCATGCCTGACGTCGAGATTGAAGAAGAAACAGGATTCGACATGGAAGAGATAGAGGATCCGGTATTAGAATCAGAATTTAAAAGAGCTTTGGACAACGTAAAATCAAATCGGGCAAAGAGGATAGATATCACTCCATCGAAACTTCTAAAATCATAGGGTGGGGGGGGGGGGGGGGGGGAGTGACAACATAACGACTATTCACGTTGATATAGACTGGGACATTCATATGTTTAGGACGGGTGGTAGGGACAGAGCATCGAGTGACATTATACTGAGTGCACTATCCGAAAATTACCTCGAGCAATTAAACAGAGAACCGACTCGTGGAGATAACATCTTGGACCTACTGATAACAAACAGACCCGAACTTTTCGACTCTGTATGTACAGAACAGGGAATCAGTGATCATAAGGCCGTTGCAGCATCCCTGAATATGGAAGTTAATAGGAATATAAAAAAAGGGAGGAAGGTTTATCTGTTTAGCAAGAGTAATAGAAGGCAGATTTCAGACTACCTAACAGATCAAAACGAAAATTTCTGTTCCGACACTGACAATGTTAAAGAGTGTTTATGGAAAAAGTTCAAGGCAATCGTAAAATGCGTTTTAGACAGGTACGTGCCGAGTAAAACTGTGAGGGACGGGAAAAACCCACCGTGGTACAACAACAAAGTTAGGAAACTACTGCGAAAGCAAAGAGAGCGTCACTCCAAGTTTAAACGCAGCCAAAACCTCTCAGACGAACAGAAGCTAAACGATGTCAAAGTTAGCGTAAGGAGGGCTATGTGTGAAGCGTTCAGTGAATTCGAAAGTAAAATTCTATGTACCGACTTGACAGAAAATCCTAGGAAGTTCTGGTCTCACGTTAAATCAGTAAGTGGCTCGAAACAGCATATCCAGACACTCCGGGATGATGATGGCATTGAAACAGAGGATGACACGCGTAAAGCTGAAATACTAAACACCTTTTTCCAAAGCTGTTTCACAGAGGAAGACCGCACTGCAGTTCCTTCTCTAAATCCTCGCACAAACGAAAAAATGGCTGACATCGAAATAAGTGTCCAAGGAATAGAAAAGCAACTGGAATCACTCAACAGAGGAAAGTCCACTGGACCTGACGGGATACCAATTCGATTCTACACAGAGTACGCGAAAGAACTTGCCCCCCTTCTAACAGCCGTGTACCGCAAGTCTCTAGAGGAACGGAGGGTTCCAAATGATTGGAAAAGAGCACAGGCAGTCCCAGTCTTCAAGAAGGGTCGTCGAGCAGATGCGCAAAACTATAGACCTATATCTCTGACGTCGATCTCTTGTAGAATTTTATAACACGTTTTTTGCTCGAGTATCATGTCGTTTTTGGAAACCCAGAATCTACTATGTAGGAATCAACAAGGATTCCGCAAACAGCGATCGTGTGAGACCCAACTCGCTTTATTTGTTCATGAGACCCAGAAAATATTAGATACAGGCTCCCAGGTAGATGCTATTTTTCTTGACTTCCGGAAGGCGTTCGATACAGTTCCGCACTTTCGCCTGATAAACAAAGTAAGAGCCTACGGAATATCAGACTAGCTGTGTGGGTGGATTGAAGAGTTTTTAGCGAACAGAACACTGCATGTTGTTATCAATGGAGAGACGTCTACAGACGTTAAAGTAACCTTTGGCGTGCCACGGGGGAGTGTTATGGGACCATTGCTTTTCACAATATATATAAATGACCTAGTAAATAGTGTCGGAAGTTCCATGCGGCTTTTCGGGGATGATGCTGTAGTATACAGAGAAGTTGCAGCATTAGAAAATTGTAGCGAAATGCAGGAAGATCTGCAGCGGATAGGCACTTGGTGCAGGGAGTGGCAACTGTCCCTTAACATAGACAAATGTAATGTATTGCGAATACATAGAAAGAAGGATCCTTTATTGTATGATTATATGATAGCGGAACAAACACTGGTAGCAGTTACTTCTGTAAAATATCTGGGAGTATGCGTGCGGAACGATTTGAAGTGGAATTATCATATAAAATTAATTGTTGGTAAGGCGGGTACCAGGTTGAGATTGATTGGGAGAGTGCTTAGAAAATGTAGTCAATCAACAAAGGAGGTGGCTTACAAAACACTCGTTCGACCTATACTTGAGTATTGCTCATCAGTGTGGGATCCGTACCAGATCGGTTTGACGGAGGAGATAGAGAAGATCCAAAGAAGAGCGGCGCGTTTCGTCACAGGGTTATTTGGTAACCGTGATAGCGTTACGGAGATGTTTAATAAACTCAAGTGGCAGACTCTGCAAGAGAGGCGCTCTGCATCGCGGTGTAGCTAGCTCGCCAGGTTTCGAGAGGGTGCGTTTCTGGATGAGGTATCGAATATATTGCTTCCCCCTACTTATACCTCCCGAGGAGATCATGAATGTAAAATTAGAGAGATTAGAGCGCGCACGGAGGCCTTCAGACAGTCGTTCTTCCCGCGAACCATACGCGACTGGAACAGGAAAGGGAGGTAATGACAGTGGCACGTAAAGTGCCCTCCGCCACACACCGTTGGGTGGCTTGCGGAGTATAAATGTAGATGTAGATGTAGATGTGGTCTCTAGAATGTGTGAGACTGGCGATATACCATCAGAGTTCCAGAAAAATATCATTCACTCTATCCCGAAGATAGTAGGAGCTGGCAAGTGCGAGAATTATCGCACAATCACTGGCGAGAATAATATCGAGAAGAATGGGAAGGACCAATGAGGAGGCGTTAGATGACGATCAGTTTGACTTTAGGAAACGTAAAGGCACGAGAGAGGCAGTTCTGACGTTGTGGTTGGAAATGGAAGCAAGACTGAAAAAATATTATGACACCTGCATAGGATCTGTCGACTTGGAAAAATCACTCAACAATGTCAAAAGAATGCAAGATATTAAAAATTCTTAGAAAAATTAGGGTTGGTTAAAGGGAAAGATGGATAACATACATATGTACAAGAATCAAGAGAGAACGGTAAGTCTGGAAGACCAAGAGCGAAGTGCTCGGATCAAAAATGGTGTAAGAGAATGATGTAGCCCTTCACCCCTACTGTTCAATCTATACATTGAAGAAGTAATGACTGAAGTAATCAAGACTGGGATTAAAATTCATAGTGAAAGGTCATCAGTGACATGATTGGCCGACGAATAGTGTAGAAGAATCACAGGAACTGTTGAATGGAATGATCAGTCTAATGAGTACAGAATATGGATTTAGTGAAAATGACGAAAGACGAAAGTAATGAGAAGTAGCAGAAATGAAAATAGGGAGATAACGAAGAAGACGAAGTTAAGGGATACTCATCTGGTCAAAAAAAAAAATCAATGATGGACAGAGCAAGGAGAACATAAAAAGCAATCTTGTAACAACGAACAGGGTGATCCTGGCCAAGAGAAGTCTACTGGTATCGAACAAAACCTTTAATTTGAGGAAGAAATTTCTGAGAAAGAACGTTTGCAGCACAGCATTGTATGGTAATGAAAAATGGACTGCGAGAAAACCGGAACAGAAGAAAATCGAAGCATTTGAGATGCGGTTCTACAGAAGAAGGCTGAAAATTGAGTAACTGATAAGGTAACGAATGAGGTGGTTATCCGCAGGATCGGCGAGTAAAGAAGAGTATGGAAAACACTGCTAAGATGACAGGACAGGATGAAAGGACATCCGTTACGACATCTGGAAATAACTTCCATGATAAGAGAGAGAGCTGTAGAGCGTAAAAAATGTAGAGGAAGGCAGAGACTGGAATACATCCAGCAAGTAATTGACGATGTAGACTGCATGTGCTACTCTGAGATGAAAAAGGTTGACACAGGAGAAGATTTCGTACTGGGTAGCATCAAAACAATCAGAAGACTGATAATTAAAAAGAATCTCTTCTGCAGTGCATCATCTCATAGAGCATTGGACTTAAAAACAAAGCTCGTAATGTACCAGAGTCATCTGCCTCTTCAGAATGGACTGACAGCAGCTTTCGTGCGTTCCCTGAGATCCTGCATGTGATTCTTACAACTCAGCGCATCACTTGGATAGTACGTTTCTGTTTCTCTTTCACAAATTACAGCAGTGTTACGTGGAGGATCTGCCAGATTACGAATTTTGTTCATACCCTCTACATTTTAGATGGTCTGTCGTGGTGGATACTCATGTATTTTTTTTCTCCTACATGAGACGTAATCATTGTCCTCTATGTTCTTGGGGAGAAAAAACTGGCGATAGATATCTCGTACATGCAAGTTCGGTTCCAGTACAAAACACTCTGCTTTGGTGGCCACTTGGAACACACGGACTGCATTTTTGTTTGTCACTTCGAATGGATTTATTCTGAACTCTAAAAGAAATAAGGATGTAATGAAGTTTCTGCGATTTTATACTGACGTTTTATTCCGTTTTAGATGACTATGGACCTTGTGGAGATGGCCTCCAGCCCGATTGGGCTCTTGTACAACTGGCAGTTCTCTGTGGATGCGTGCCGCACCGTCTACGAACACCCAGAAGTGGAGAAGCTGGTCCACTCGCTACGACCTGGTGATGGCAGACTGCATGGCCATGTTCGTGCACAAGTTCCGCGCTTCTCTTGTTAGCATAGTTACCAGCATGGCCTTCTCAACCGCCTACGACAGGGTACAGTACTGCATGAGCTGATAAAATTCTGAGACATGATCCAGTAGTATAGAATTACGCCTGCTATTTTCGAACAAGTGGCCTTACATCTGTCTTTAGTTAACTTATCATACGTTTCTGAAGTTTTTTTTCCATACAGTCTGGAAATAGTGGTATAAATGTACCACTTCCCTCTCCCAAATTTCTACGTATGTGTCGCTTAACTGCTTTGTACGGGGTGTAATGGGTATAAATGAGGATGTTTCTACTGGTAACTGAGGTCAGTGTACTGAACATTACATCAGCATTTACTTCACTTTCATACTAGTAATTATATCTGCTAGGAATGGTATGTTTTTAGGTTGCTTGGTACTTCCAAGTACACGTGGTAAGAGCAAGCCATTAATATTTATTTCCCCGTGTGTAGCAGGTCAGGTGTTGAAGTGTTGAAGCACAGGCGTGAAACAGTTAATCGATAGTGGCAGACGTATTTCACTTAGTGGCACAGTTACGACTGAGCAGAAATCATCAGGTCGTAAACTTTGTGATGTGTCTGTGGGCAGACTGTTCAGTACAGAGAAAAAACTACAACCACACTGATGAATATGCATATTAAGGTACCATATATAAAAGCATCTCCACTTATACTCGCTACACCCTAAGGTATAAAATAAGAACGTGTTAGATATTACTTGTGGTATGCACTGCTGGTGTAAGGTTGCCTGGGAGAGGAAGGACTGGACAAAATAAGGACTGAAAATCATTTGTAGCAAGATTTTTATCGACACTCCGCAGGAAAAATAACTTTACCAGTTAGGTCAACAGATCCTTGACACATTAAAACTATGCAGTGAGATAGAACAATTTAAGAGCAATTATTGATAATAGATCAACAATGTTGTAAAATATTTCAGTAGGGTAAAAAAAAAACAAAAAAAAAAAAGATTAAAGTGTTAATTCAGATTCTTGCTCTCAACTCTCGAAAAGTCATTCATGGGAGTATGAGAGTTTAGATTTACAATATATCTTAATCTCTCTCCAACCAGCTAAATTTCCAGCAAGACGCCATACATCTGTCATTAGTCTATAAAAGACGTAATTGACAAGAAAATGATTGGAAGCAATGGCAACACAAGTGTGCTGCTTCCCTCCATCTCTGAGACACGACTGATCGATTTCTTTTCAGGAGTAGGCCTGTGACGGTGTTTTATTTGGTTACCAAAACATTATGACCACTGCCCCGGGGGACCGCGGGGTGCCGCCTCGTGGCATTGCGGGCATCGGACACGGTAACAAAAGTGTCTAAGCTGGGCGGACACGGACGGGGGATCACTCTGGTGAAGACACGGGCTGCAAACGGGGAAACCCATTTAGATAAGCGGCTTTGACAAAGAGTAGGTTATTATTACACAGAGCCTGTGATCGCGTATCTCGAAAACGACAAAGGGTCCAATGTTCAAGTCTGCTGTCATGAGCATCAGATGAAAGAGGTAGAAGAGCAGCAAAACTGCCATTAGGCGCTAAATGGTTGAACATCCACGACTCTTCATAGAACCTGGGATTCAGAGATTTGAATGCTCTGTAAAGTAGGGTAGATGGTGATCAGTGGCATCTCTACCGAAAGAGCACAACGCTGGTGCACACACAAGTGTTTCGGAAGACACCGTTTGTTGTATCCAGAATGAGATTTTCACTCTGCAGCGGAGTGTGCGCTGATATGAAACTTCCTGGCAGATTAAAACTGTGTGCCCGACCGAAACTAGAACTCGGGACCTTTGCCTTTCGCGGGCAAGTGCTCTACCAACTGAGCTACCGAAGCACGACTCACGCCCGGTACTCACAGCTTTACTTCTGCCAGTACCTCGTCTCCTACCTTCCAAACATTACAGAAGCTCTCCTGCGAAAGGCAAAGGTCCCGAGTTCGAGTCTCGGTCGGGCACACAGATTTAATGTGCCAGGAAGTTTCACCGTTTGTTGTAGATTGCAGAACATGGAGCTCCTCATCAGATGACCCCAACATGTTCACATGGTGACCCAATGACATCGTCAATTACGACTGCAATGGGCACGAGACCATCTGGATTCGACCTTCGATCGATGAAAACGTGTCGGCTCTTCGGGTGACCCACATTTTTGCTACACTACGTCTATGATAGTCTGCACAAACATCGTCATCGAGGTGAACGGCGGATCGAAACGTGCAGAGCGCCATAGACGATGGCTGGTGGGGCCAGTATTACGCTATGGGAGACATTTTCCAGGCAGCTGCGAACCACCTTCGTCCCTCCATGCTTGATGTCTTCCCTGACGGTGATGTCATCTTTTGGTAGTATAACTGTCTGTGTCTCGGAGACAGAACCGTGCTGCAGTTCTTTGAGCTCCATTATGCGAACAGACGTTGATGCCTCAATGACCAAATTCGCGTGATGTAAATCCTATGAAACCCACCTGGGTCGCTGTCAGGTCCCATCACCGCGTACGCAAATCAGCGGGCCGTTATTTACGCCAATTACTTGACTTCTACATAGGCATTTAATGACACACAGCTCCACAAACCTACCAACGAACAGTCGCATCTATGATACGCAGAATCGGCTATGTATTTCGTTGCACAGACGGACGAAAAAAGCTATTAGCAGATGACCATAATGTTTTTGCTCATCTGAGTAAGTGCAGATATTTTTTCTAATGATGACTGAGGACGGTGTACTGAACGCATTGCATCAGTATTTACTTCATTTGCGGAGTAATGATTATATATATTAGAATTAGTTTGCTTTTTGGAACCATTAGTACATGTGGCAAGAGCTTATTTTGCCCTAAGCAGCAGGTCAGCTGTTCAACTGTGGACACATGGACGCAAAATGTGTAGCCTGTACTGACAGGTTCAAAATGGTTCAAATTGCTCTGAGCACTATGGGACTTAACATCTAAGGTCATCAGTCCCCTAGAACTTAGAACTACTTAAACCTAACTAACGACATCACACACATCCATGCCCAAGGCAGGATTCGAACCTGCGACCGTAGCGGTCGCGCAGTTCCAGACTGAAGCGCTTAGAACCGCTCGGCCACATCGGCCGGCCAGTGACAGGTATCGTCCACTTTGTTGTACAGTTACGACTGTGCAGAAAACATCAGGTCATAAAGGTTGTGATATGTTTGTGGGAGGACTGTTCGATGCAGAGAAAAAACAACTAATGCACTTATACACATTGCTTCCTGTATGTATGTCATAAGGTATAAAGTAAGATATTACTAGATATTAGTTGAAGCAAGATGGTAGGTGCACTACCGAATCAATGTTGGGGATACGACGACGGGATATAGGTAACAGGGTAGAACTTTTAAAGTAATCAGAGATGTGGCTGAAGAATAAGATATTGTAAGGCAGATTATTTCGTGAACACGCAGGGCTATATATAAGGAGATAGAGGAGGGGGGGAGGAGTCTGATCCTGTTTGTTACTTGAAGAGCAACATTGCAATGGGGTAGCAGCAACAAGGTATTTGAAAAGGTAGAGTGGTGCACAAATACGCTCAGGGTCAGTAGTAGCTCACTGGTCAGCATGCCTGGCTGCTATGTTGAGAGCGGACGGGAGACATCTGTTCGATCACCGGTATTGTCAGGGTTTTTGCTTGATGAGAGGACAGTCAAGAAAGCCAACGTTGGCTAGAGAGTGGTGTGCTGGCTGCACGCCTCTCCGTGTCGCATTCTGTTACGCCGTTGGGAGAAGATGACATGGCGGCCGGTCGGTCGCGACTGGCCCAGCAGGACTAGGACACCGAGCCTTGCTTTACGTATCGTATCCCAATGGTATTACACAAAAGCTCTTACATCTACCATTGCGAAGATGTAGAAGAACCATCTGCAGGAAAACTGTTGAAGACGTTTACTTACCCATGACGGAAAAACTGGTGAAGGATGATTAGGAGGGAGATGATGTTGAATGAGTTGCGCTTACATAGGAGGTCCGTTCAATAAGAAATGCGACATTTTTTTCTGAAAGCAAATTGTTTTTAGTCAGGATTCCAGTACACCATATTATTCTTCCCGTTTCTGGCTAAAAAACCGTACTTTTGAACATAATTTCCGTTCAGTGCGACAATCTTGCAGCAGTTTACTGGGAGATCCTGTACTCTCGCATGGTACCACTCTACTGGTCGAAGTTGGAGCCAATGTTCTGTCCATCAAATAACCTTCCCATCAGTCACGTACTGCTTCCCGCAGAGTGCATTCTTCATTGCGCCGAACACTTGGAGGAGTGGGAGGATGAAGAAGAACAGTCCAGTGACGCTTTGTGAGCTCCTCTCGGGTCCGCAGACTTGCGTGAGGCCTTGTGTTGTCGAGCCGCGCGACTGCTACGGTCGCAGGTTCGAATCCTGCCTCGGGCATGGATGTGTGTGATGTCCTTAGGTTAGTTAGGTTTAAGTAGTTCTAAGTTCTAGGTGACTGATGACCACAGATGTTAAGTCCCATAGCGCTCAGAGCCATTTGAACCATTTGAACTTTGTGTTGTCATGGAGAAGGAGAAGTTCTTTTGCATTGTTGTGCCGACGAACACGTTGAAGTCGTTTCTTCAGTTTCCTGAGGGTAGTATAATACACTTCAGAGTTATTGGTTGACCGTGAGGGAGGATATCAAACAGAATAATCCCTTCAGAACCCCACTCGACCGTCGCCATAATTTTATCCGCTGAGGGTGTAGCTACGAACTTTTTCTGTGGAGGACACATGGTGTGGCTGCACTCCATGGATTGCCATTTTCTGTTTCGGAATGATGAAATCATGTTTCATTTCCTGTGAAGATGTTCGTCAACAAATTGTCGCGGTATGCCTTGATCCACACGGTGGCTCTTAATGGCCTTTTGTTAGGTGGCGAGGAACCAAGCCAGCCCACACCTTTGAGTACCCCAAATGGAGGACGAGTGTGTCAGTGCTACCAGCAGAAACGCCCAGTTGGTCAGCGAAGTGTTTGACTTTGATCTGTAGATCATCTCTAATGAGGTTGTCTACACGAGCTGGCATTTACGGACAAGTACAGTTAATGTGTGATCCAAAGTGTAGAAAAGTTGTATTAACAAGTAGAAGCAAAGTTATCATTAAGTAGAAGTAGATTGTGCCTGACCTTGCTGGCGCGCGCTAAGTTATTCACGGCGTTGTTGAGTTGGGTTGAAATTCCACAAACAGTGAACAGTATTGCTGATGTTGTGTATGTAGTCTAAGAAACTTTCTATGATGTTTTGGAAACGTGTAAGATCGTATAACTTGATGTTGACGAGAGTGCAGGCTCGTGCAGTTCGAGAAAGACAGAAGTTAGCTAAGCGATCAGAAATGGCGGAAGAACGGAGAGTATCTCAGACAGATCACACTCAAGATCTTGACAGGATAGAGATCGATGTAAACAAAAGGTATCGTGTACAGGTCACGAAACGGAACGTAGTGATAGTGCAGAGGGAACGGTAGCAGTTTCAAGGTTGGTATCACAGTCTGCGAATGCGCAAAAACAAACTAATGACACAGCTAGTGGATCGGAAACAGTCAGAGGCCGAGCAATTTCGGGACGTAGAAGCGAATATAGTAATTTTGAACCAAACGGGGGAGTTTCCAACAGAAAGAATGTGTGTAAGTGCGTTCGAACTGTACACGGAAGTTGGGGAAACGCCACGTGAAAGACGGGAACTGGAAAATTTTCATCAAATGGTGATAGGTGACGAGGGCGAAGAATCAGACAGTGTTTTCGCATTATTGAAGCAACTCACTATGGTTGTAAAACAGACAAATGCAGGTTAGCACATTTGAGATTTGAAACAAATACAGTTTTAAAGAATTTAAAAACTGAAACAAATGCAAGGTTAACGAATTTAAAGACAGCAACAGATGCAGGGTTAGCAGATTTAAAAACGGAAACAAATGAAGGCTAGAAGATTTAAAGACCGAGACGGCAAAGCTCCAACTTGAAACTTACGCTGGGTTCTATAAAGGCCGCGAAGATCAGCAAAAATTACGAACCGAAGTCAATGAACAGTTTACTGAAATCCGGAGAGAGGAGAGAGACTCACACGAGCTGGTACAAGCGTTAATGGCTGACCAGAAAAAGATGCGTTCTGACGTTGACCAGGTGAAGGATGCAGTGTCTAACGTTAATCATAGAGTGGATAAGTTACCACGTAAGTCGTCTGGTAAGGTGGAACAAAAACGTGTCACGTGAGCCGCATTAAAAAGATTTGACACACGCATCGAAAACATAGTCTCGATAAATCAGAAACAGTTTGAAGACCATTGCACAGAACTGAAACAGTGTATCGAGAATCGTACAGAAAGTAGTAGCGAGGTGGCGGAATCGGTAGTGACATCCGGCATAGTGATGGACAGTAACCGAGAAAGAAAAAAGACAGTTGTGCAATCTTCCGTAGCAGAAACGGAAACTTAAAAGCTTCAAGAAATTCCAGTCGTATATCCACAGGAGGTTGCGCCCATAATTACTGAAGAGAAACAAAAGCTAATAAGAAAAGAACAGTTAACACAGGTGAGCGAAGTAGATGATGTGCGGTCACCGCAGACGATATAGCGTCCATAATTACGGAAGAGTAACAAAAGCTAATAGGAAAAGAACAGTTAACACAGGCGAGCGAAGTACACTACTGGCCATTAAAATTGCTACACCACGAACATGACGTGCTACAGATGCGAAATTTAACCGTCAGGAAGAAGATGCTGTGATATGCAAATAATTAGCTTTTCAGACCATTCACACAAGGTTGGCGCCGGTGGCGACACCTATAACGTGCTGACATAAGGAAAGTTGCCAACCGATTTCTCATACACAAACAGCAGTTGGCCGGCGTTGCCTGGTGAAACGTTGTTGTGATGCCTCGTGTAAGGAGGAGAAATGCGTGCCATCACGTTTCCAACATTGATAAAGGTCGGATTGTAGCCTATCGCGATTGCGGTTTATCGTATCGCGACATTGCTGCTCGCGTTGGTCGCGATTCAATGACTGTTAGCAGAGCATCGAATTGGTAGGTACAGGAGGGTAATACGGAACGCCGTGCTGGATCCCAACGGCCTCGTTATCACTAGCAGTCGAGATGACAGGCATCTTATCCACATGGTGTAATGGATCGTGCAGCCACGTCTCGATCCCTGAGGCAACAGATGGGGACGTTTGCAAGACAACAACCATCTGCACGAAAAGTTCAAATGGTTCAAATGGCTCTGAGCACTATGGGACTCAACATCTTACGTCATAAGCCCCCTAGAACTTAGAACTACTTAAACCTAACTAACCTAAGGACATCACACACACCCATGCCCGAAGCAGGACTCGAACCTGCGACCGTAACAGTCCCGCGGTTCCGGACTGCAGCGCCAGAACCGCACGGTCACCGCGGCCGGCACGAAAAGTTCGACGACGTTTGCAGCAGCATGGACTTTCAGCTCGGAAACGATGGCTGCGGTTGCCCTTGACCCTGCATCACAGACACGAGCGCCTGCGATGGTGTACTCAACGACGAACCTGGGTGCACGAATGGTAAAACGTCATTTTTTCGGATGAATCCAGGTTCTGTTTACAGCATCATGATGGCCGCATTCGTGTTTGGCGGCATCGCGGTGAACGCACATTGGAAGCATGTATTCGTCATCGCCATACTGGCGTATCACCAGGCGTGATGATATGGGGTGCCATTGGTTACACGTCTCGGTCACCTCTTGTTCGCATTGGCGGCACATTGGACAGTGCGCGTTACATTTCATATGTGTTACGACCCGTGGCTCTACCCTTCATTCGATTCCTGCAAAACCCTACATTTCAGCTGGATAATGCACGACCGCATGTTGCAGGTACTGAACGGGCCTTTCTGGATACAGAAAATGTTTGACTGCTGCCCTGACCAGCACATTCTCCAAATCCCTCACCAACTGAAAACGTCTGGCCAATGGTGGCCGAGCAACTGGCTCGTCACAATACACCAGTCACTACTCTTGATGACCTGTGGTATCGTGTTCAAGCTGTATAGGCAGCTGTACCTGTACACGCCATCTAAGCTCTGTTTGACTCAATGCCCAGGCGTATCAAGGCCGTTATTACTGCCAGAGTTGGTTGTTCTGGGTACTGATTTCTCGGGGTCTATGCACCCAAATTGCTTGAAATTTAATCACTTGTCAGTTGTAGTATAATTATTTGTCCAATGAATACCCGCTTATCATCTGCATTTCTTCTTGGTGTAGCAATTTTAATTGCCAGTAGTGTAGATGATGTGCGGTC
This sequence comes from Schistocerca americana, assembly GCF_021461395.2. Taxonomy (NCBI): domain Eukaryota; kingdom Metazoa; phylum Arthropoda; class Insecta; order Orthoptera; family Acrididae; genus Schistocerca; species Schistocerca americana. The sequence continues at coordinate 687,850,623 of NC_060123.1, read as the reverse complement.
ACCGCAGACAATGCGGCGAGAAGCGGTAAATGCGAGCATTTCAGCAGAGCGGCAGGCGACCCTCCGAAAGTACGCGGGCGACGCGAGAGCGGAATACATTGCGACGACACATGCATCAATTCCACAATTTCCGAGTTACAGCACAACAGGTGACAGACCGCAAGTCAATGTGAATCTAATAGAAAGGCAAAACATGGAGACAGTAACGGGAAATGTAAACGAGTCTTTCAGTCCGACACACGAGGAACGGTACGATGTAGACAACTTCACGCCACTGCGTAGATACTATGCTAAATGGGACATAAATATGTCAACTCAAGACCAAAATTTGGTAGAATAGAATACAATTAAAAGGAACGGGTAACAAAACGCCGTATGATGGAAGAGAAAAATTTGACAAAGATCGCTTTTTGACAGTCAGAAAATTCCAACATTATAAAGAAATCGCGAACGGCTTACATCCACGCACGTTCATAAATCAGTTTCAGATCGGTTTACCAGAGCATTAGCAGCTTAGCCATAAACTTGACTTCATTTGTGGGCATATGGACGGCGCAATAGCGGAAACCATGCAAAGGGTAGCGGCGAACTGTCATTCATATGAACAATTTAAAACTGCATTCTTGGAGCGGTACTGGTCCACAGAAACACAACACCGAATAAAGTATGAGTTGCTGCAGAAAGAGTTGTTCGAAAATTCCTGAGAAAAGAAACCAGTTAGATTTTTCGAAGATATGACAAAGAAAAATCAGTGTTTAAATAATCTATACAGTGGTGGGGAAATGATACGGATGTGGACAATGCAGTTACCGTTACGTTATCAGCAGTCATTGATTGATAGGGCAGGAGATAACATACAAGCATTTAAAGCAATGTTAAGATAACTCGAATTCATATTCAGTGAAGATGACGCAAGAAAACAACGTACAACCATAGAAAACAATAGTAGGGGGAATAACAGCAACCGATCAGGTTTTAATAATAATTCCAACGGTAATAATAACGTAGTGAAAAGGTAATGGTTCTGTAAGGAGTGATAATCGTCCATGGGACAACAGTAATAACTATGGTTTTGGTAACGCACAGATGGCGAATAACAATCATGGTTTTGGGGAACCGCGGAATTACAAAGGGGCATTTGGTCCTATAAACTACGGTGCTAACTATGATCCGAGATATAATCCCCGTGCAAACGAAGGCGGAAGGTTTGGAGGGTTTCAGCAGCAAAATCCAGGTTATTCAGCTGGAAGTTGAATGGCCAGAACGCACAAAGCCTGGGAAAATCAAGCTTCAGCGGGACGAAACACGCGAAATGTACCGGTAGAGGAAGTCGAGGTGAGGCCACCAAATCCAGGTAAAAGACAAAATTGACGAGATGAGCGGTACGAAGAGCAGTCTCAAGCAATTCGATCGAACAATGGAGTTAACTGTATAATCAAACATGTAAATAGACTTAGTTTTGATAAGCCAGATTTTAAAGTCGGTTTACGGGGAGGTCGAATACAGACACCAGCATGCTGCGATTCAATTGACTGGGAATCGACCGATGATGACGTGGAACAGGTGTCAGAAACGGTGAATATAGACAGTAGGACAAAAAACTGATAATGATGACCAAACTGTAGAAGATGTAGCGCGTTTATACGAGACGGAGAAAGAAACAGTATGTCATGAGGATAAAGCGCCATTTATAACACCAATAGTGATACCTAGTTAGAAGTAAAGTCCCACCAGTGACTAAAGTGAAACATAGACATTTTGTAAATTAGCACCAAGTGATAGGAAGGGTACAGCGTTTAAAGTAAAATTCTTTCCTATATACAGAGGTTAGACAAAATAAAAAGAGAGTCCACTAGACAATTTAGTTGTATTGAATGTCCTGAAATCAAAGAATAGGAAAGAGAGAAAAATGCACACAAATAAAACTTTTAACTTTACTTATCCAGATTAATTAAATAAAATAAATTAGTAAGAAGGTAAGAAGATAATGATGAAGAAGAGACAGGAAAGTAACAACTGTTCTGCAAACGAAATGTGTTCTGGGGAAAGAGTTGAACGTAAGGAGAAAAATAGAGATCAGCATGTAGATAGTTTAACGAAATTGTAGTAGATTCTCTCTTAAATCCGTAGTGTGAAGGAGGAGCAAGCAGATATTTGTAGAAGAAAAGAAGTGAAGAAGTAGGTAATAAATAGATGATTAAGGGAGAAGGAGATAGGCATTTTAATTTTGTTCCGTTGAGGACGGTGAACAAATAACAGAGGAGATAGTTTGGGGAATATGTGAAGCATATAGGGTTTGTGGAAGTTACCACAATCTGATATTGAAATAGAAATATGAGGGAAATAAGAATAAGAATTGGTTAGGAGGTAACTATTAGGAAAGAGAATTGAAATATTAAGCTAAGCAAGAAACATGTTATTTTGTGGAAGGAGGTAGAACAGTAGGAGGTTAAGTTCACCCAGAAAAGATTTCTATATGGAAGAATATAAGGAGGGAAGAGAGGAATGTAAAAGTTTGCAATCGCAAAAATATAAGGAGGGGATAAGTATGAAGTTAAAAACAATACAACAGATCAGTAGCGACGGCTTATGAAGTGCAATAACAAAAAAATAAAAAGTGTATTTTGAGGTTCTGTTACAGCTAAGGACAAAAAGAAGAGATTGCAGAGAAAAAGACGCTGGAGTCGGAGTCAAGATACGAAGTTTTCAAAACAACATATTATACCTGTAGTTAGAAAAAAATGGTAGTAACATACTAACCGTCTCACACATCAATCTCATTCTTCCTATCCATCGTGATGAAAATGAGGGAGCCATGACCTTTATCTTAAAGTAGAATTAAGGCAAATGAAAAAAAAGGGGGAAGCAAATTTTTGATAGAATTAATTATACTTTTTGTAAAGTCATATAAGAAATTTGCTTAAGGTTTTTAAAATTGATAGTGTAAAGTTGATAGCGTAATCCAAGAATGCAAGGAAGGAAAGATTGTCACATATTGGAGATGAGGTCTGGGGTCAGATCGACGAGACTGAGGAGAGCGGTTAGGCGTGAGAGGAAGGAACAATGAGTGTGAGTGCCTGGGACGTGAGCTTACGAGAGAACAAATGAAGAAGCCTTGATGGAAACGACGTTCCTAGAGGATAACTCCTCTGTGGAAAGGTTTGGAGGGATACAACGCAGCCTGAATGCAAGCAACAAGTACCCTGAAGTGAGCTTTATTCCTACGAAAGCCACCCAAAAGCGTAACAACAATGGTTTTTGTGAAAGTGTTCGTCACTTGAGACTTCTATCGCAAGCTATTAAAAGCAGCATATGAAGGGATAAACAATTCCCACTGAATCGGAACGAAGGGGACATATTACCGCGAGGACGAGCGGAGGCTTAGATTTACCACAGGAAGAAGAAGAAACGCGTTTCTGTAACTCAGTGTGCAGAATAGCGTAAAACCATACGAAATTCAATATCTGCGTGACAATCCCTGACAACACATTTTGGACGGAGCAGGAAAAGGATGGAAGACTGTTCAACTTATCTAAATGAACAACGGGTTAGAATGAAGAATAGGCAACACCTGTGAAGAAGACGCCATAATAACGGATAAAAGATAACGATGTTAAACAGGTCTTCTATCCTAACTCCCAGTCCAGAGAAGAACGAAGACACAAGTAAGAAGACAGCAAGAAGCACAATGAACAGAAGACACATCACAGAAGATTTGGAAGAAAGAAGAGCCAGGACCAGAAGAGATCAAGAAACCTTTTCAAATTACTTCCCATAAAGACCATTATTATATTTAACTACTAATGAGAACCTAACTTAACTGTTCTAACAGCATAAATATTCGATGTTCTTTATGGCAGATTGCAACACCTCCAAATGGCATACCAGAAAAATGAAAGATAACAACTCGTATGGAAATCTACCGACGAAATGACCAACAGTGAATCGGCATAATGATTCGACGAATGTGGAAGTGGGCATATGCATAACGGAAAAAAGGCTACCATGCACGCACGACACACTCAGACCTTCAGATCTTTCTCTGTGCCGACCGTCATTCCGTACTCGACGGGAACACGGCGAGGCACGGGCGACAGTCATGTCACACTCAACGGAAATGCAGCGAGGTGCATACCAAGCGTCATACCATACTCAACGGAGACACGTAGAGGCACACAGCCGACTGTCATTCCACGTTTGGCGAAAACACGTCGAAACTCTTGAAGAAAAAGTGAACCATGGTACAGATAGGAGAAAGAACTGTCTGTGATACACGACTACCTAGAAAAAAAAAACAATTTAAATTCTTGTTGTTGTTGTGGTCTTCAGTCCTGAGACTGGTTTGATGCAGCTCTCCATGCTACTCTATTCTGTACAAGCTTTTTCATCTCCCAGTAACTACTGCAACCTACATCCTTCTGAATCTGCTTAGTGTATTCATCTCTTGGTCTCCCTCAACGATTTTTACCCTCCACGATGCCCTCCAATACTAAATTGGTGATCCCTTGATGCCTCAGAACATGTCCTACCAACCGATACCTTCTTCTGGTCAAGTTGTGCCACAAACTTCTCTTCTCCGCAATCGTATTCAATACTTCCTCATTAGTTATGTGATCTACCAATCTAATCTTCAGCATTCTTCTGTAGCACCACATTTCGAAAGCTTCTATTCTCTTCTTGTCCAAACTATTTATCGTCCATGTTTCACTTCCATACATGGCTACACTCCATACGAATACTTTCAGAAATGACTTCCTGACACTTAAATCAATACTGGATGTTAACAAATTTCTCTTCTTCAGAAACGCTTTCCTTGCCATTGCCAGCCTACATTTTATATCCTCTCTACTTCGACCATCATCAGTTATTTTGCTCCCCAAATAGCAAAACTCCTTTACTACTTTAAGTGCCTCATTTCCTAATCTAATTCCCTCAGCATCACCCGACTTAATTAGACTACATTCCATTATCCTTGTTCTGCTTTTGTTGATGCTCATCTTATATCCTCCTTTCAAGACACTGTCCATTCCATTCAACTGCTCTTCCAAGTCCTTGGCTGTCTCTGACAGAATTACAATGGCATCGGCGAACCTCAAAGTTTTTATTTCTTCTCCATGAATTTTTATACCTACTCCGAATTTTTCTTTTGTTTCCTTTACTGCTTGCTCAATATACAGATTGAACAACATCGTGGAGAGGCTACAACCCTGTCTTACTCCCTTCCCAACCACTGCTTCCCTTTCATGTCCCTCGACTCTTATAACTGCCATCTGGTTTCTGTACAAATTGTAAATAGCCTTTCGCTCCCTGTATTTTACCCCTGCCACCTTCAGAATTTGAAAGAGAGTATTCCTGTCAACATTGTCAAAAGCTTTCTCTAAGTCTACAAATGCTAGAAACGTAGGTTTGCCTTTCCTTAATCTTTCTTCTAAGACAAGTCGTAAGGTCAGTATTGCCTCACGTGTTCCAGTGTTTCTACGGAATCCAAACTGATCTTCCCCGAGGTTGGCTTCTACTAGTCTTTCTATTCGTCTGTAAAGAATTCGTGTTAGTATTTTGCAGCTGTGACTTATTAAGCTGATAGTTCGGTAATTTTCACATCTGTCAACACCTGCTTTCTTTGGGATTGGAATTATTATATTCTTCTTGAAGTCTGAGGGTATTTCGCCTGTTTCATACATCTTGCTCACCAGATGGTAGAGTTTTGTCAGGACTGGCTCTCCCACGGCCGTCAGTAGTTCCAATGGAATATTGTCTACTCCGGGGGCCTTGTTTCGACTCAGGTCTTTCAGTGCTCTGTCAAACTCTTCACACAGTATCATATCTCCCATTTCATCTTCATCTACATCCTCTTCCATTTCCATAATATTGTCCTCAAGTACATCGGCCTTGTATAGACCCTCTATATACTCCTTCCACCTTTCTGCTTTCCCTTCTTTGCTCAGAACTGGGTTTCCATCTGAGCTCTTGATATTCATACAAGTCGCTCTCCTATCTCCAAAGGTCTCTTTAATTTTCCTGTAGGCGGTATCTATCTTACCCCTAGTGAGATAGGCCTCTACATCCTTGCATTTGTCCTCTAGCCATCCCTGCTTAGCCATTTTGCACTTCCTGTCGATCTCATTTTTGAGACGTTTGTATTCCTTTTTGCCTGTTTCACTTACTGCATTTTTATATTTTCTCCTTTCATCAATTAAATTCAATATTTCTTCTGTTACCCAAGGATTTCTACTAGCCCTCGTCTTTTTACCTACTTGATCCTCTGCTGCCTTCACTACTTCATCCCTCAAAGCTACCCATTCTTCTTCTACTGTATTTATTTCCCCCATTCCTGTCAATTGCTCCCTTATGCTCTCCCTGAATCTCTGTACAACCTCCGGTTCTTTTAGTTTATCCAGGTCCCATCTCCTTAAATTCCCACCTTTTTTTAAATTCTTATTGTATTTAAAAATATGTGGTTCATGGTGTGGGTTCCTGTAGTCATGTCCTAGTTCATGAACCACGGGCAACGTATGAGTGGCCAAGTAAGTGGTCCCGACAGTCGGGATACCAGTTACTTTGGAATAAGGCTGGGCATCTCGGACATATTCTGAGTCGTGGTCACCTTTGTGCTCATACGGCAAAGACTACCAAATCCACCGGTTAGTCCCTCAGCCGTTAGGGGTAAAACCCAATGGGACTCGGGGCAAGTAAGGCTAGCAACCTGCTTCCCTGGTACTTTAAATATGATGCTGGCAACAATCAGAGCAAAATGCCTCGGACCTTTGGAGGTGCCGGAGTCCCACCTCTAACTGACAAACCAGGGACTCCTAAGATACGACTTGGCAAACAAATGGTAATGAGATGGGGAGCTATTAATATCAATGGGGGCTACTCTGGGAAGAAGGTAGAGCTGGCAGAGGCTGCAAGTAAGATGGGGCTGGACGTTTTAGCTGTTAGTGACATTCGGGTAAGGGGTGAGAAAGAAGAGGTAGTGGGAGAATACAAGGTCTACCAGTCAGGAGTCAAAGCAGGAATAGCACAATGGGGTGTAGGGCTTAACATCAGGAAAGAAATGGAACCCAGCGTAGTTGCAATAAGGTATGTAAACGAACGACTGATGTGGATAGATTTGACAGTGTCTAGCAAGAAAATTAGGATTGTGTCAGTATATTCGCATTGTGAAGGGACAGATCAAGATAAGATGGATAGTTTTTATGAGGCACTCAGTGATGTAGTTGTTAGAGTAAAGGACAAGGACAGTGTTCTGCTCATGGGTGATTTTAACGCCAGGATTGGAAATCGAACAGAAGGGTATGAAAAGGTTATGGGTAAATTTGGACAGGATATGGAGGCCAACAGGAACGGGAAACAACTCTTGGATTTCTGTGCCAGTATGGGCTTAGTAATCACAAACTACTTTTTTAAACATAGGAACATTCACTGGTATACTTGGGAAGACAGGGGAACCAGATCTGTCATTGACTATATAATAACAGATCAGGAATTCAGGAAGGCTGTGAGGGACACACGTGTATTCAGGGGATTCTTTGATGACACTGATCATTATTTAATCTGCAGTGAAATTGGGATTGTGAGGCCGGAAGTGCAGGAGGTCAGGTCCATATGTAGGAGGATAAGAGTGGAGAAGCTTCAGAATAAGGAAATCAGGCACAAGTACATAACAGCGATCTCAGAAAGGTACCAGTTAGTTGAGTGTAGTCAATTACATTCATTGGAAAAGGAATGGACAAGGTACAGGGACACAGTACTAGAAGTGGCTAAAGAATGTCTTGGAACAGTAGTGTGTAAAAGTAGGATGAAGCAAACAGCTTGGTGGAATGATACAGTCAAGGCAGCCTGTAAAAGGAAAAAGAAGGCGTATCAAAAATAGCTATATACCAGAACCCAGGTAGACAGAGAAAGTTATGTTGAAGAAAGAAACAAAGCCAAACAGATAATTGCACCATCCAAGAAGAAATCGTGGGAAGACTTTGGAAACAGGTTGGAGACTATGGGTCAAGCTGCTGGAAAACCATTCTGGAGTGTAATTAGCAGTCTTCGAAAGGGAGGTAAGAAGGAAACGACAAGTATTTTGGACAGGTCAGGAAAACTGCTGGTGAATCCTGTGGATGCCTTGGGCAGATGGAGGGAATATTTTGAAGAGTTGCTCAATGTAGGTGAAAATGCGATCAGTAATGTTTCAGATTTCGAGGTAGAATGGGATAGGAATGATGATGGAAATAGGATCACATTTGAGGAAGTGGAAAAAATAGTCAATAGATTGCAGTCCAATAAAGTGGCTGGGGTGGATGAAATTAAGTCGGAACTCATCAAATACAGTGGAATGTCAGGTCTTAAATGGCTACACAGGATAATTGAAATGGCCTGGGAGTCGGGACAGGTTCCATCACACTGGACAAAAGCAGTAATCACACCAATATTTAAACATGGAAACAGAAAAGATTGTAACAACTACAGAGGTATTGTTGAAAGGAAAGTGCGAGTATTAGTTGAGGACCAATTGGATGAAAATCAGTGTGGGTTTATGCCTCTTAGAGGCTGTCAGGACCAGATCTTTAGCTTACGGCAAATAATGGAGAAGTGTTATGAGTCGACCAGGGAATTGTATCTATGCTTTATAGATCTAGAAAAGGCATATGACCGGGTTCCTAGGAGGAAGTTATTGTCTGTTCTACAAGATTATGGAATAGGAGGCAAACTTTTGCAAGCAATTAGAGGTCTTTACATGGATAGTCAGGCAGCAGTTAGAGTTGACGGTAAATTGAGTTCATGGTTCAGAGTAGTTTCAGGGGTAAGACAAGGCTGCAACCTGTCTCCACTGTTGTTCATATTATTTATGGATCATATGTTGAAAACAATAGACTGGCTGGGTGAGATTAAGATATGTGAACACAAAATAAGCAGTCTTGCATATGCGGATGACTTAGTTGTGATGGCAGATTCGATTGAAAGTTTGCAAAGTAATATTTCAGAGCTAGATCAGAAATGTAAGGACTATGGTATGAAGATTAGCATCTCCAAAACGAAAGTAATGTCAGTGGGAAAGATATATAAACGGATTGAGTGCCAAATAGGAGGAACAAAGTTAGAACAGGTGGACGGTTTCAAGTACTTAGGATGCATATACTCACAGGATGGCAACATAGTGAAGGAACTGGAAGCGAGGTATAGCAAAGCTAATGCAGTTATCGCTCAGCTATGATCTACTCTCTTCTGCAAGAAGGAAGTCGGTACCAAGACTAAGTTATCTGTGCACCGTTCAATGTTTCGACCAACTTTGTTGTATGGGAGCGAAAGCTTGGTGGATTCAGGTTACCTTATCAACAAGGTTGAGGTTACGGATATGAAAGTAGCTAGGATGATTGCAGGTACTAGTAGATGGGAACAATGGCAGGAGGGTGTCCACAATGAGGAAATCAAAGAAAAACTGGGAATGAGCTCTATAGATGTAGCAGTCAGGGCGAACAGGCTTAGATGGTGGGGTCATGTTACACGCATGGGAGAAGCAAGGTTACCCAAGAGACTCATGGATTCAGCAGTAGAGGGTAAGAGGAGTCAGGGCAGACCGAGGAGAAGGTACCTGGATTCGGTTAAGAATGATTTTGAAGTAATAGGTTTGACATCAGAAGAGGCACCAATGTTAGCACTGAATAGGGGATCATGGAGGAACTGTATAAGGGGGGCCATGCTCCAGACTGAACGCTGAAAGACATAATCAGTCTTAAATGATGATGATGATGATGATGAATTAAAAATATGTTAATGTCGGCTTTTCATGTGTTAGTGATAATTCTTTATTAACTATGTTTTTGTTACTCATATTGACAAGTCAATAATACTTGCTTATATTGCCGTTTTCCAACATGTTTAAGTTAATGCAAACTTACTATAATCAATTTTGAATGTAATCTGTTCATAAAAATATATAGGATAAATAAACGTGAATGGATTTTTCTATTCCAGGATGTCAATGCAAATTTTCTAAAGTAAAATTAGGTTTAGAAATTAAATGTTTGTGAAAGTCAATGTTGATAATTTTTGTAAACTCATGATGTGTAGAATTAAGATTTTTGGAAACTGTAAATAGGTTCAGGAATAGGATTATAGCTGTAAAATCATGAAATAGGTTGAGACATAGCTTATCAAGTTTAATTGTAAGAATTAAACATGTTTTCGATTATGAGTAATGCATAAGAAAAAACTAACATTTTTTATAAAATGGGGAAGATAATATTAAATGAAGGTTTCCTAAATTTCATTACATATACATCAACATTTAACATAAATTAGCTAAATAAAATAAAACAGTCTCAAAATAAAAAGTAGAACTCTGAAATGATGTAAATTCACAAGTATATACTCACATTACTTGAATTTCAATAACATTTTATTATTATCAAATGTATTTAAAAGAAAAATTTTTTTGATTAGTTCAATAGAATTGTACAAAAGATCAGAAAATCAAGTGCGATGTAAAGGAAAGAGACTGAATAGAACCATTGCAATGAGAAGGTGAAGATGACACCTAATGTAATTCGGCTGTTATGAGAACATTTGTCTATCGGTATGTAATGCAAAAAGGGATGACAGTCAATCGACGGTAAATAATACACCATTCCTATACAATGCATGCCATTGAGCGGAAGGTGGAACAGGGAACGTGAGTAGCTTTTAGTTTTGAAAAGCCAGCCCAAAAATGGGGTAGCGAAGCTGTGCTGCGGGAGTTACGATGGAAACCACTTAAACTGGTGGCAGGAGGAAGATCAGCGACCCCGGGCCAGGTCATTCAGGCTGGAGAAAGCGAGTAGTGGAACTTCTGCACAAGGGAAAGAGAAAAAGCTTTAGAAAGGTGCATTTCGGAATTCCAACGGGATACAAAAAAAGCCAGTGACACATTTTCGTACAGCGAGTGCCACACATGGAAAGTTCAATGTACCTTAGGCGTCCAGAACGTGCAAAAAACGTCCGATTGGCGGAAACGCACTAGGAAGGAGAAAAATATTGAAGTTTCGAAGCAGTTTGATAGAAGGAATATTGCGATTGGTAGAGAGAGTTTCTACAAAATAAGAGGAACGCTCCTATTCGTCGAAAAATGCTGTGTGTGAAAAAGGAACCCAAGTGGAGGGAGTCGGTTCTGCCATGAGTAGGACAAGAGAGAAATTTTTCAGGGAACTGTTCTCTAACCTGGCGTCAAGTGCAGAACGGAGCGCTTATTGCTCTGTACAACGCAGAGAAGAAATTTGTGTGGACACTGCGTTCACAGCAGCTGCAGTCCAGCTAGAAATTAGCTGTAGCAGCGTTTAGCTCCAACTGTGGAGAAACAAAACCAGTCAAATTAATTAATTGTTTTTGCGAGAACTGTGAGGGCACTATAATTTGCATGATGCTACAACTATGTGAGTGTATGTCGCCACATAATATGACTAGGGCTGAGAACGTGTTTCCTCACATAACGAGAAACATAGGGAAAGTTTCTGCTGGAAAGTTCAGCAAAGGCCAGATTAATTTTGTAAGAATTTCAATGGGAGAGAGCAGCTTTGCAGACAGCAGCACGTCGCAGCTTAAGGTAAGTACCGTGTGCCGAGGTGTAAACTTTGTTGGGTCACCAGCTTGTGTCCACTGTAAACTCGAGTGGCCTTGGGTAATCTTGTGCTCAGATTTGTCGCTTAACTAACCTTATACCGTAGACTTGATTGTTGTCGTAAATAGTACCGAACTTTGAACCGGAATCGGAAGATTTTCGTAGTACTGACCAACATCATAACGTATGTGTAGGAGCAATTTAGTAAAGAAACTTCCAATTAAACTTTCATAATATTGTGCTTCTGATTAAAGTTCTTTCAGAGAGTTAATATTTAACATTGTTGTGTATAAAATTATTACACTTTTTGATGTTGGTAATATGCGTTATTCATTTCACTGTTATTATGTTGGCGAGTTGAAAACTGTTTAAAGAGCTGTAATTTTGTGAGAAACATTGCAACATTAAACTTGTCATTTCACCTTACAGAATTGTTCTCAGTTCTAGTATAAGCAAAACCGAACTGCACCTTACAACTGTTGAAACGTCCCCTTAGAAATATTATACATGACTGTGTTTAAACTGACACACAATATTTTTTAGCGCAACGCAATCTGACTTTCAAAAATCCCTACAAAAGAATGGCCCTGACTAACATTAACAAAAATCTTCGTTACTCAAACTACTGCAATACAGCGAGCGCCACTACTGCCAGCTAAATAAAAGATTCAAACTACTGAAGGCACTAACTACTGATAGGCATAGTTAGCAAATGAAAGATTTTGATAGAGAACAAACAATGTATTTACCTTACTAGTGTTCAAAAGTCATAATATATATAGCAGTACATGACATCCAGTCTTCAAAATTTCAAAACTCCGCCATTTCTCTCCCCACATCCACCACTGCTGGCGGCTCACCTCCAACTGCACAACGCTACGCGCTGTTAACGTCCAGCGACCAACACAACAACGCCAGACAACAATGCAAACTAGCCACAGACTGCACACAGCACAGCCAGTGATTTTCATACAGAGTGCTACGTGGCGTTACCAATAAAAAAACCTAAACACCCTACTTACATAGCCCCCATGCTCCCCACAAAAAATTTTACAAGTTGTTTTGGGCTGTGGCCAATACAGATTTGAAAAAATTTTTCATAATTACAATAACAAAGAAATCAAATTAACACACTTATTGATACAATGTTGGTCAAAAGCTAAAATTTTCTCACAGTCCATAAAGGCAGTCCTGATCGTTCATCACAGTAAAACTGCAGCGTTTTTCTCAAAGTCTGAGCAGTAAAAGAGAATGCACACGGAAGTAGTGGAATTCCATGCAGTCTTGAAGAAGTAGTCTTGTCCTTCCAACGGAAAGACAGTGCTGACTCTTGACATGAAGACAGGTAATGGGCCACAATAGAGCAAACCCACAGCAGTCAGTCGAAGTTTTGAAGAATATTGGTAGGTAAGTTGTCACAGAGCAGACCTACTGTGTTCCTGGTAGAGGTTACGGTATTGGTGGGCCACCAGAGGCGCAGACCCATTGTAGTCCTTGTAGAAATAATGGTATTGGTGGGTCATCAAATGTGCAGACCCACTGCAGTCCTTGTAGAGACGGCCAGCAGCCATCTGTTGCGACTGTGCAGGTGCACAATCACCATCGAAGAGTCTTGTGGAGAATATAGCAAGTCCATCAACCACCACTTGTACACGCACAAAGTTTTTGGAATTGTCCTTAGAACCAGCAATGCTGTTAACCAGTCCCTTGCTGAATTTTCAACACACGTGCAAACACTAACAGTCCCTACTTCTCACATATTGTCCATATACTATGGCCAACAGAAATGTGTGCAGTGAAATGTAACTTACAACTTACCTGATTTGATGAACTGGTGTCAATTACAATTTTATAACATAAGAATACAATAACAAAGTTACAAAATACATCATTAAAGAACATAATAGTACAGATAACATTCGTAGTAATACAGGCTTTACAAAAGAATAGAAATAGACATATACATCAGTGTTACAGGAATTATGACATAAGTAAATAAATAAAATAATGAGATTAGTTTTCGAAATATTAATTTCACACATGAGAATTGAAACAGAACAGAATTAATAATGTGTAAACATCTTTACAAAGAAAATGACATATTGTAAATGCAAATTATATTTGAGGACAACAGTATTCTTCATCATAGTGAATGTAGCTTAGTACTAGAAAAATTCTACAACATAAATCGTATTAGCTCAACACATAAAAACAGGAAGAACACAGATACACAAGGGTACACAAACACATAGCGGAATAATACAAAGGGAAAGGATAGGGTTTGTTTTACTGCAGTATTTTGCAAACAAAACTTTCTTTACTTCTTGGAGTTCTCCCTCCATTCATCATTATTCCCAAAACGTCTTATCTATGCCTGCTTTCTGTATTTTATTCATATTTCTTTCAAAATAATTATTTCTCAGTGTACAATACTCATTTTGGCCCAAATCTTTTTCATATAACTTCTCAATGCATTCTTTCCCTATTCTCCATAGTTAGTTTCTTATATAGTCTACCCCCTCTTAAGCTAACTTAAATCTACTGAGCTCAGATATATATATACACTAAGGGATGAGGCAATGCAGCAGCACATAACAAATTAACACAAACAGCAATGACAAAAAAAAATGCAAATTGGCAAAGCAAGCAGCAGTCAATCTAAATTAGCAGAGCAATTGCAATATTACAACTAATATGAGCCAATGTGCAGCAACAAGAAAAATAAATCAGTAGTAAAACTGGCTTAACAGAGTAAAACAAAGTGAAATTCAGTAGCACTATGCCTGGCAAACAGCAGCAGCAAATGCTATAACTTATATCTAAACATGACAGAGCTCAAGCACAAAAAATTGTAGACTAAAGACAGCAATCAAGATAAGGAAAATGTCCATTCATATCTTAATGTCTATGTAATTAAAGTGGTGCACCACAACAACTTATTGTAAAAAAATATTACCATGTACTTGAAAAGAAAATTATATATGCAGCTACTGTTACTAGTCCCTTCTTATTGTTCTTTCCTATCCAAGAGCTCCTTTTTTGAAGAATGTGGGTCATAAAATTATTATTTAACAGATCTGTTGACAGAAAGTTTTCACATTAGCAAACGCATTTAATTTTATTTTATAAAACCAATGTTGTAACACAGCTGGAAACCAGATATCAAATGAAATAAGCAACTATCTAAAGCGAAGCATAAAATTATCATTCAATAGTCATGTGGCTTTTCATAAGTTAGTTGAAATTCTCTCAACTCTCGTAGAAAGACACTTGTCGTAATCAGGTGTGCAGATGTTAGAATATTACCCATCAGTTCACAAGCATTTCAGTAAGTAGCACAAAGTACAATATGTTTCCAAGTAATGAGCATGTCGTATTTGCAATGCCTTCTACAAAGGAATGTCAATAGCGAGGATAATGGCCTCATTTTTTTCTCCACCTTTGCCTCTGAAAGGCACACACTAATGGCTTTTTCCCAGGCGACTATCGCGCAGCTGGGTGCCCACCACGCATTATGTGAAGGTCACTTAACTTTCCTACCGAAATATTTACGACAGCAGTTTGCGCTACAGTGACAGTCTCATATAAAATATTTCACAGGTCGAGAATTTGCGTTACAAATTTGTAGAAACAAATTCCTATAAATACAACAGCATCCAAAAAATTTTCAGTGGCATTGTGGTACATTCACGCATGTACACACATTTCATAATTCTAAAGTACGATTCTTGGTTTCCAACATCCTTTTCCACAAATCAGAGTCCCTAACCACTACTCATTATTCCTTACCTTATGGTATATATACATATTCGTCAACACTTCTTCAATATTTCATCATAAGAAATATGTAGCATAATAAAATTCCTCATATACGGTAGCATCATCTTATTGATCATAAACATACGTCAACAGCATAATACATATCATCATCGTAATAATATCACAACATCTCAGTCAATTCTCAAAATCGTTGTAGCCTCCTCCATTAATTTCAAAACCTAAAAAAAATTCTCTGCTCATTTCAGTAGTGTCATCTACCTCAAATGTACTCTAAAAATCATGATCCCATACCAAATACATCATTAAAAGCTCTCATAGTATCACAATGGTTCCAAAAAAATATGAACAGTTCAGAAAGTACAGACAAAATACAATTTCATAAGTGTAAGGTTATCCAACTGTGTAATTGCATAAACATGTGTCACTGACATAGTAAAAAAAATTTTTGTTTCTCTGTTAAATAATCAGGTAGCTGTGTAATTCTGTGTTAGAGAAATATGGTACCGATGTGTAAAGTTGTATAAGCAAATACCATATTAGCTAGGGCTCCTTGTGCTTGCCAAACACATGGTACACAAAGTAAGCGTGTACCCCCCCCCCCCCTGAGGATCTAGACAGCCTACTTACATAGCCCCCATGCACCCCACAAAAAATTTTACAAATTGTTTTGGGCAGTGGCCAGTACAGATTTGAAGAAATTTTTCATAATTGCAATAACAAAGATATCAAATGCAAACACTTATTGATACAATGTTGGTCAAAAGCTAAAATTTTCTCACAGTCCATAAAGACAGTCCTGATCGTTCATCACAGTAAGCGTTTTTCTCAAAGTCTGAGCAGTAAAAGAGAATGCACATGGAAGTAGTGGAATTCCATGCAGTCTTGAAGAAGTAGTGTTGTCCTTCCAACGGAAAGACATTGCTGACTCTTGACATGCAGACAGGTAATAGGCCACAACAAAGCAAACCCACAGCAGAGTCAGTCGAAGTTTTGAAGAATATTGGTAGGTAGGTCATCAAAGAGCAGACCCACTGCAGTTCTGGTAGAGAGTATGGTATTGGTGAGTCATCAAAGGTGCAGACCCCGTGCAGTCCTTGTAGAAATAATGGTATTTGTGAGTCATCAAAGATGCAGACCCACTGTAGTCCTTGTAGAGACGGCCAGCAGCCAACTGATGCGACTGTGCAGGTGCACAATCACCATCCGAGGGTCTTGCGAAGAATATAGCAAGTCCATAAACCACCACTTGTGCACTCACAATGCTTTTGGAATTGTCCTTAGAACCAGCAATGCTGTTAACCAGTCCCTTGCTGACACGTGGGAGCACTAACAGTCCTTTTTTTATTACATATTGTGCATATACTATGACCAACAGAAATGTGTGCAGTGAAATGAATGCTTACAAGTTACTTAATTCGCTGAACTGGTGTCAATTACAATATTATAACATGAGAATACAATAACAAAGGTACAAAATATATCATTAAAGAACATAACAATACAGATAACATTTGTGGTAATATGGGCTTTACAAAGGAATTGAACTAACATATACATCAGTGTTACAGGAATTATGACATAAGCATTAAAACAAAACAGAATAAATAATGTCTAAACATCTTTACAAGGTAAATAACATATTATCAGAAAAATTCTACAACGTAAATCTTATTAGCTAGACACATACAGACAGGAAAACCACAAATTCACATAGTGTAATAACACAAAAATACAGGACAGGGTTTGTTTTCAGTGTAACATTTGTTACTGCAGTCCAACCCAAAACTTCATTCCATAGATCTTTCGTCTTATTTCAACATTTGTTTCCACCAAAAAAATCCTATCCAAGCATGCTTTCTGTATTTATATGTTCACATATTTCTTACCTCATTATTTATTTTCCATTATCTTACCTCATCATTTTATTCCAAGAAAATCCTACCTAAACCTGTTGTCCCTAAACCCTACTTTTTTTGTTCATATCCTCCTTTAAAGACTTTTTTGGCCAAACCATTTTCTTATAGCTTCTCAATGGATTTCTTTCCATTCATCACAACTCGTTCTCTTATATAGCCTACCCCATCTTAAGCTAACTTAAATCTACTGAGCTTAGATGCTAAACTAAGGGACGAGGTAATGCAGCAGAGCAAAACAATTAACAGAAACAGCAATGATAAAAAATGAAAATTGCCAAAGCAAGCAGCATAAATTAGCAAAGCAAATTCAATATTACAACTAATATAAGACAATGCGCAACAAACAAGAAAAATAAATCCGTAGTAAAACTGGCTTAACAGAGTAATACAAAGTCAAATTCAGTAACATTATGCCTGGCAAACAGCAGCAGCAAATGCCATAACTTATATCTAAACATGACCAAGCTCAAGCAGAAAAAATATTACAGTAAAAATGGCCACGTTTAATACCTATGTCACATCTTAACACTAGGGTGATGCATTACGATAACTTACTCTACCAAAGAAATTACCAAGTAGTTGAAAAGAAAATTATGTGTGCAGTAACTGTTATTAATCCCTTCTTATTGTTCCTTCCTTTCCAAGTGCTCCTTTTTCGAAGAATGTGGATAATAAATTTATTATTTAATAGATCTGTTGACAGAAAGTGTTCACATTAGCAAATGCATTTAATTTTATTTTACGAAACCGATGCTGCAACACACCTGGAAACCAGATATCAAATGAAATAAGCAACTATGTACAAAGCAAAGCATAAAAATATCATTCAGTAGTCATGTGGCATTTCATAAGTCAGCATAAATTCTCTCAACTCTCGTAGAAAGACACTTTCATAATCAGGTATGCAGATGTAAGAATATTTCCCATCAATTCATCAGCATTTCAGTAAGTAGCACAAAGTACGAGTAATCATATGTTTCCAAGTAATGAACGTGTCGTATTTACGATGCTTTCTATAAAGGAATATCAATAGCGAGGTTAATGGTCTCTCTTTTTTTCTCTACCTAATGGCTTTTTCTCCAGGCAGGTGGCACAGTTGGGCGTCCACGATGGCCACGAAGGCCATTTAACTTTCTTACCGAAATATTTACGATAGCAGTGACAGTCTCATATATATAAAAAAAAAAAAATTCACAGGTCGAGAATTTGCGTTACGAATGTGTAGAAACAAAATCCTATAAATATAAGAGAGTCCAAAAAATTTTCGGCGGCATTGTGATACATTCACGCATGTACACGCATTTCATAACTCTTTAAAGTACGATTCTCAGCTTATTAATCATAAACATACCTCAACAGCATAATACACATCGTCATCGTAATAATAACATCATAACAGATCAATCACATCTCAGAATCGTCGCAGCTTCTTTCAATAATTTCAAGACCTTCAATAAAGTCAAACGTACTTCAAAAATCATGATCCCTTACCAAATATATCATTCTAAGCTCTCATATTATCACAATGGTTCCGAAAAAATATGAACAGTTCACAAAGTACAGACAAAATACGATTTCATAAGTGTGAAATTATCCAACTGTGTAATTGCGTAAATATGTGTCACTGACATAAAAAAAGTTTTGTTTCTCTGTTAAATAATCAGATAGCTGTGTAATTCTGTGTTGGAGAAATATGGTACCGATGTGTAAAGTTGTATAAGCAAATACCATATTAGCTAGGGCTCCTTGTGCTTGCTAAACACATGGTACACAAAGTAAGCGTGTACCCCCCTGAGGATCTAGACAGCCTACTTACACTGTACATAGGCACATTTTTATAATGTGCATGGATATGCTTAATTCTGAAATTCATGAAAGAAAGTTTAACCGTTGTCACTGAATATTTTCACTGGGATTGCTTTATTACAAGGGCATGCCTGCAAATTGGCTAAAAGTCAATTAAAATGATTATATATTTCAGATATTAAATCTCGTAGGAAACAGGTGACCATGGTTGTATCATACTGTACGACAGTTCTGTGTTGGAGCCAAATAGTTTGATTCGACGATCACTCAACTCTGTCTTCTGTTTCTCCCTCCTATCCCCTCCTCCTCCACACTCTTCATTCTCATGCCTCCCTGTTTCTTACCTGCACGCCATGATGCCCCAGTACCTTCACCCCACTCAATAAATTTTTAGTTAAGCTGGTCCATTTAGTGGATTACACTTTGTTATTCTAGACCATCTGTGTTGTCCAAGTAAACATAATTTAAGTATTGTTATTAAAAATAACTTGTGTTCATATCAAGTGTTTTTTTTCTTGCTTACTTTTGTAAACCAACTACCTTGTAACTATTATATATATCAATCAGTAATGAATCACTGTCGTCTTTGCAATATGTGACACCACTTAATTTTCTGTATACAGTAGGTTTGTAAGCTGTATGCAGCCTTACTATGTGTAACGAAAGATTTGTTCACGATTGTTACGTAGGAATATGTACAGCTTACCAGTCACGAGATTTTCAGTTGATATCTGTACATACCATTCTTATTGTTAAAATACAGTGCGTAACGTTTGTAAAAATAGTTTGATATTTTAATATATGATAACTCAGATATGAGGCCCATGGCGGCATCATGTAGCCCTGTCCTCTGGTGGCCACCCTTGTCTTCCTTGCCCCTCCGTCTCCCCACGATAGCTAGTAGTGTGGCAGCTTACGTTGCATTCACTTCTAGAAACGCTCGTACCCTGTGACCCTCTGTGAACTTGGATAGGTTTCCATATACTGCACTTTGTACATTGTGAATGCCTCTTATATTTTTTCATATTCTATGTACAAATTTGTTCTCATCTTACATTTTTGCTATGTGATGGAAATAATGCTGTACTTCACAAAAGTGTTTGACAGAGTGCAACACCATAAACGTGTACAAATTTTGAGAAGACTGGACTTGGAAAGAATAGATATTCGTTGTATACAAAATCTGTACTGGAATCAAACTGCTGAGGTCAGAACTGGCGGCCTATTGATGGAAGCATAAAAAATCTGTAGAGGAGTTAGCCAAGGCTGTGTAATCTCACCACTCCTCTGTACTCAGAACATATATTCTTAGAGGCACTTGAAGATTGTGAGATAGGTATAAAAGTAAATGGAGTATGGATTAAAAACATAAGATATGCAGATGACACAGTCTTAGTCGTGGATAACATGAACGATCTGCAAGATCTTCTGACTATAGTGGGAGAAGACAACAGGAATATGGGTCTCAATATAAACACCAAAAAGACCAATTTTCTGGTAGTCGCGACGCAAGTCAGATGAGCATCAAAATGCAGAACTGATGCATAGTAATCAACCCATAGACAGGATGAATTGATTTAAATACTTGGGGACGTGATTGTGAGAAAACTGGTCATAGGACATGGAAATCAGAAGAAGAATAGAGAAGTCCCGCAGTGTATTCATGAAATTTAACAAAAGTGTTCACTAGCACTGACTTTGGTGTTAACATCAGAGTCAGATTTATGAACAGCTATGTGTGGTCAGTGCTTTTGTATGGCGTAGAGAGTTGGAAGTTGAGAGTGAACACCGTGAACAAGTTCGAAGCATTCGAGGTGTGGTTATATCGAAGAATACTTAAAATTGCATGGACAGCGAGGAAAACAAACGAAGGGATCTTGAGAATGGTAGAAAGAGACCGCGAACTGCTAACCACAATCAAACGTAAGGAAACAGCTTACTTAAGCGATGTGATACGAAGTGAAAACTATCACCTTCTTAAACTGATAATCGACGGGAAGACTGAAGGCAAAAGAGGAATTGGGGAATTGGCAGGAGAGAAATATCATGGCTCCGCAACAACAGACAGTGGACAGGAATTAGAAACGCCGGCGACTTGATCCATGCTGGAAGCCATAGAGAAGACTGGGCAAGTAAGATCGCAAACATCCATTACTGGATATGTAGCAGAATAAAATAGAAATAATTCAGAATCGCGTCAAGTGAGCAATTTCAGTAATAAAATCAATATGACTTTTTTGGAGCGACCTATTCAGCTCCAATATAGTACCACATTATGATTAGAAAGGACTTCCAGAATTGTAAGTAAACATTAAACTTAATGTTGTAACCTCCCAACAGTAAAAATAAGTATATCTTTCACATTCAGTATACTCTCCGTAACCTCGCAATAATAACGTGACTAACCTACCAATAAAAAATGTGACTCCTATACAACCTTTCAGTAATGAACTGACTGGTAAATTTGGACGTCAGTAGTGCTGCGTCATGGCCCTGAAAGATCATTCTGAATAAATTGAAAATTCTTACCTCAATGAAGTCGCCGGATAACGCGTATAAATCTGCTCCTATAAGAAATTTTCTGGCTCAGCCGAGTGCAATGCTGGCCGCTAGATTTGTCATGTATAGAAAGAAACAACTGATTTTTCTCTACGATAATCGGGATGACCATGGGTTGCAGAAATTAGTAAATTCTTTAAATTTAGATGAATGACTGCCGAAAAGTTAATTATATAAAAAAAGATTATTATTAAAAAATTTTTTGAAACATTTACATGGGACTTGATATAACAATAGTAGAAATTTAGTTTAACAAACTACACATGCGCGCGGCTGTTTTTTACCTTATACTACATCGCTCACGCATCGCCTTCGTTCCTCCCGACCGGCATCGCGAACTCCATACACCAGACTACTAGATACTGCCACTACTACTGACTCAGCTCCTACTGCAGCCAACACTGCTCTTTGGTCTGCGATTCTATTATAGCTTACATATCGCAGGCAACGCGTGAGCAATCCATCGAAGTCACATCTGTTCGAATGCGCTAGCAATAAATTCCTCAGTCATGGATCTCTTACAAAGTTGCAAGACAAAGATTAGGTTGTAAGATATTTAAAGTAAAAGGTTGTGCAGGATATGCCTGGGAGACGTAAAATGGCTCTGAGCACCGTGGGACTTCACATCTGAGGCCATCAATCCCCTAGAACTTAGAACCACTTCAACCATGCTAACCTAAGGACATCTCACACATCCATGCCCGAGGCAGCATTCGAACCTGCGACTGTAGCAGTGGCGCGGTGCCAGACTGAAGCGCCTAGAACCGCTCGGCCACTATGCCGGCCCTCTCTTGCATGTCGATATGAATAGTAACGATCACATCCTACAGAGTGGGCCTCCGCGGTTCCTCGTTTGCCACGTACTTTGGTTAATGTTTGAATTGTCTGGTAGTCATTGTAAACACGCCCAACCTGAGGGGGCGGTGACTCATAAAAAGGACACGTAAAGATTCAAGACCATCTGATTCGTCAGCGCCGGCTGGGAGACGCAATATACCGCAGATGGAGGATGTTGGCACGAATGTAACTGTAGACTGCCTTACTCTCGATTTCGTAACGACTGCGTCTCGAGATAGCTTATCACACTGACAGCGATAAAAGAGGCGGGAGAGCTTATCGCGGTAGGTTACCACTGGACTCGGCGACTCTGCCTGTCAGTCTCAGAAGCCGCACTCTTTCGTAACCATGAGGCTCGGCGGCGTCTCCTTGCTGCTGCTGCTGCCGCTGCTGCTACAGAACGCTGCGGTCTGCGACGCCGCCAACATCCTGGCCGTAGTCTGGCTCATCTCGCCCAGCCACTTCTCCATGCTGGGCCAGCTGTTCTCGGAGCTGGCCGCCAGGGGCCACAACGTCACCGTGCTGAGCCACTTCCCGCGGCAGGCGCTCCAGCCCAACTACACCGACATCAGCATCGCCAGCAGTCTGCCCTCTTATGCCAACAAGTGACTTAGCCCGCTGTAGTGGACACTTACAGTTGTTTTTGATTATCCGCTAGCTGAGTACTCGGCGTTGCCCACGTAAATATATACTACAATCTTCTATTAGTCCATCTCTTCCTTTCTTCTCTCTCTGTTCATCTCCTCCTTCACCCCCTCTGTCCACTTCCTCCTCCCCCACTCTCTCTGTCAATCTGCTTCTCCCCCTGTCCACCTGCTCCTTCCCACACTGTCCATCTCTTCCTCCTTCCTCTAATTCAATCTCCTCCCACCTCTCTATGCTCAGCTCGTCCTCCCAATATCTCTGTCAATTTCCTTCTCTCTCCCCCCCTTCCCGGTCCATCTCCTTCTCTTTCCTTTATCAGTCTATTTCCTCCTCTCCACTCTCTGTCCATTTCACATATCCTCCTCCCCCTGTCTGTGTCCGTTTCCTCCTTCCCCCTATCTATCTGTCCATCTGCTCCTCTCTCCCACTCTCTCCATGTTCTCACACTCACCCCAATAGGAAGCTGGTGGTTCTTACCGCCAAAGTATTTCTTTCCAAATTGTAACCAGTATATGCACCAAACTGGTTAAAATCATTCCAGGAGATGAGCTTTCTGCCTGCGTACGCACATGTCAAATATATTTCGATTAGAATGAAATTTTCACTCTACAGGGGAGTGTGCGCTGATATGAAACTTCCTGGCAGATTAAAACTGAGTGCTAGACCGAGACTCGAACTCGGGACCTTTGCTTTTCCGGGGTAAGTGCTCTACCAACTTTTTTTTTTAAAATCTTTATTGAATAAACGGAGAGTACATGTATATACACTCCTGGAAATTGAAATAAGAACACCATGAATTCATTGTCCCAGGAAGGGGAAACTTTATTGACACATTCCTGGGGTCAGATACATCACATGATCACACTGACAGAACCACAGGCACATAGACACAGGCAACAGAGCATGCACAATGTCGGCACTAGTACAGTGTATATCCACCTTTCGCAGCAATGCAGGCTGCTATTCTCCCGTGGAGACGATCGTAGAGATGCTGGATGTAGTCCTGTGGAACGGCTTGCCATGCCATTTCCACCTGGCGCCTCAGTTGGACCAGCGTTCGTGCTGGACGTGCAGACCGCGTGAGACGACGCTTCATCCAGTCCCAAACATGCTCAATGGGGGACAGATCCGGAGATCTTGCTGGCCAGGGTAGTTGACTTACACCTTCTAGAGCACGTTGGGTGGCACGGGATACATGCGGACGTGCATTGTCCTGTTGGAACAGCAAGTTCCCTTGCCGGTCTAGGAATGGTAGAACGATGGATTCGATGACGGTTTGGATGTACCGTGCACTATTCAGTGTCCCCTCGACGATCACCAGTGGTGTACGGCCAGTGTAGGAGATCGCTCCCCACACCATGATGCCGGGTGTTGGCCCTGTGTGCCTCGGTCGTATGCAGTCCTGATTGTGGCGCTCACCTGCACGGCGCCAAACACGCATACGACCATCATTGGCACCAAGGCAGAAGCGACTCTCATCGCTGAAGACGGCACGTCTCCATTCGTCCCTCCATTCACGCCTGTCGCGACACCACTGGAGGCGGGCTGCACGATGTTGGGGCGTGAGCGGAAGACGGCCTAACGGTGTGCGGGACCGTAGCCCAGCTTCATGGAGACGGTTGCGAATGGTCCTCGCCGATACTCCAGGAGCAACAGTGTCCCTAATTTGCTGGGAAGTGGCGGTGCGGTCCCCTACGGCACTGCGTAGGATCCTACGGTCTTGGCGTGCATCCGTGCGTCGCTGCGGTCCGGTCCCAGGTCGACGGGCACGTGCACCTTCCGCCGACCACTGGCGACAACATCGATGTACTGTGGAGACCTCACGCCCCACGTGTTGAGCAATTCGGCGGTACGTCCACCCGGCCTCCCGCATGCCCACTATACGCCCTCGCTCAAAGTCCGTCAACTGCACATACGGTTCACGTCCACGCTGTCGTGGCATGCTACCAGTGTTAAAGACTGCGATGGAGCTCCGTATGCCACGGCAAACTGGCTGACACTGACGGCGGCGGTGCACAAATGCTGCGCAGCTAGCGCCATTCAACGGCCAACACCGCGGTTCCTGGTGTGACCGCTGTGCCGTGCGTGTGATCATTGCTTGTACAGCCCTCTCGCAGTGTCCGGAGCAAGTATGGTGGGTCTGACACACCGGTGTCAATGTGTTCTTTTTTCCATTTCCAGGAGTGTATATACACAAAGCAAAAGTTCTTCATGGTACCAGTTAAACATATACAAATGAGTGTTAGGTAAACAAATTATTAGAATAACATTAAATACAACAAAATATAACATATCCTGTTTTCCTTTTTTTTTGTTTTTTTTAATAATTTTTATTGAACAAACTAAAAGTACATATATATTCACTATGCAAGAGTTCTTCAAGGTACCATTGAAACATATACAAATGACTGTTAGTGAAACAAAAAAATATTGAAAAGAAAAACATTAAATACAACAAAATATAACATATTCTGTCTTCTTCCTTTTTCTAAGTTATTTTTTGTTTTTGGTCAATGCATGAGAACGTGGATAAGGGTGTTGCATCACGTGACAGGTAGGCATGCTACACCTCAACTTTGAGGGGGGTCAAGGAAGACGCTGCGGAGAAAACCGGCAAAAGTTTGTCGGTAAGATGGTTTTCGGGTGAGCGTGCTATGCGCGGTCACAACTTTGTACCAGAAGTCAAGGACTGTATGCGGACCACTCTGAAAGAGGTTTTCTAAAGCCTGTCCTCGAAACCATATTAGGGTATGGTGCTTAGCAAGAGTGTAGTGAAATGTCTGGGGCAACAACAGGAAATCCGGGGTTACCGTCGTTGGCGGGGCACGGAGGTAAAAGCCCACGATTCGTTGGATGAGGAGCCATATGTTTCGTTTCAGAGGGCACGTAAGACGGTGCTCGTCGGTGTCTTCGAGCTGACAGTCAGGGCAGAGTGGGGAGGTGGCCAGTCCTATGCGATAAAGTCGACTATTAGTCGGGAATTTTCCATAGACTAAAACATACCAGAGTGCAGACATAGACGACGGTAAAAAGGGTGTATGCACACACCCCCAAACCGTGCGCCAGTTAATGTCAGGATGCTGTAGCACCATGGGGTCGCAAGGGTTGGACAGCATAAACAAACGATAATAATCTTTTGTACGGTGAGGACGGGTGATAGGAAGATCGGCCCGAACGTAGCTGAGTTCTATGAAACAATTGGCGACGTGGTACAATAATGGAGAAATAGATGCCACATTGATCGGTGGATCGAGAGAAGCTGGTCGGAGGATATCTAAGAGACTGCGTGTTAAGGACGGGACCGGCCCCTGCCAGTGCCGCAACAGAGTGTGGACGAAGAGTGCAGAAGAGCGTGCCCGCACGTTGACGAGTCCGAGGCCACCTTTTGCAGGAGGCAGTGTTAGAGTGTTGTAGCGGACTTTGAAAAGTGCCCCTGCTGACACGAAATATCCAAAGGCTGATTGGATGCGGCGGCCAAGGAGTAACGGCATTGGGAGGATCTGGGTGAGGTGTACCAGTTTAGGGGCGACATACATGTTGACATAGGACACACATTGGAGTTGGTTTAAGTTACGGTGCACTTGACCGCGGACGTGGTGCCGAATCGACTGCAAAAACCGCCGGTAAGCCAGGGCCACTGTGCGGTGTGTGGAGCTCGTAAATTCGATACCCAAGTAACGAACGGTGGTACTGACTGGGAGTGGGGTCGGCACCATAGCCGGGAGGCCGCGCCCAATGTGCATCATAGTCGATTTACGGACATTAAGAATGCTACAAGAAAGACGTCCATACTGGTGGATCCATTGGATGACGTCATTGAGTTCCGTGGAGGAGCAGGTGAGAAAGAGGAGATCGTCCGCATAAGCCCTACAGTGAAAGGTGTAGGCGCGCAAAGTGAGGCCCTGCAGTTTAGAGGTAAGTCCAGTGATGAGGGGCTCAAGTGCAATGGCATATGGTAAAGTAGACACAGAGCATCCTTGACGCACAGAGCGGCGTATAGGAATCGGTCCTACAAGCCTCCCATTGACTTGTACCATCGAGACCGCGGGAAGCAGTAACCGGCAAATGACATCGACAAAAAGCAATGGGAACGCCATACGTGTCGCCACCATGAGGAGGAATGCCCTACGCCACACTCCGTTGGGTGGCTTGCGGAGTATAAATGTAGATGTAGATGTAGAATGGGTGTCGAACGCGATCAAAGGCACTCGTGAAATCGACGGATACCAGTGCTGCACGAAGGCGACAAACGGACGCCAGTGCAATGAGGTCACGGCATTCTCCTAGGGCTGTTTGTAAGGTAGCTCCACAACCACGTGCAGTCTGCTCAGGTGAAAGGACCGTAGGTAAGACGGTGCGTATGCGCGCTGCTAAGAGGCGTGCATAGATTTTATAGTCTGCATTCAATAGTGTAAGGGGGCGATATGCAGAGACGTGAGACCCTTCCTTCGGTTTAGGCACAGGTAGAAGAATGCCAGTGACGAATTCGGGTGGAATTGGGAAGGACGGAGTAAAGAGTTCCTGAATCATTTCCGTCCAGCGAGGAAGCATTAACGTAGTGAACGCCCGGTAAAACTCCACTGGGAGACCATCTAGTCCGGGTGATTTGTTCTTGGCCCCTTTGTTGATCGCATCTACCACCTCTTCTGCGGTGATTGCAGACATCATGGACGTTGACTCCGCTACGGTGAGGGTCCGATCAGGGGAAGGACGGAGATCATCAGGAATGGGCGTCGCCATCGGTTGATCATAATAATTGGCGATAATGTTCAGCAAAGGCAGACACCACTGCCGCCTGTATTGTGTGGTGAACACCATCGGAGGTCGTGATGTTGGGGACAAAAAGTCGACGTCGACGACTATGGTCGGATGCGGCATGGGAAGGACGGAGTAAAGAGTTCCTGAATCATTTCCGTCCAGCGAGGAAGCATTAACGTAGTGAACGCCCGGTAAAACTCCACTGGGAGACCATCTAGTCCGGGTGATTTGTTCTTGGCCCCTTTGTTGATCGCATCTACCACCTCTTCTGCGGTGATTGCAGACATCATGGACGTTGACTCCGCTACGGTGAGGGTCCGATCAGGGGAAGGACGGAGATCATCAGGAATGGGCGTCGCCATCGGTTGATCATCATAATTGGCGATAATGTTCAGCAAAGGCAGACACCACTGCCGCCTGTGTTGTGTGGTGAACACCATCGGAGGTCGTGATGTTGGGGACAAAAAGTCGACGTCGACGACTATGGTCGGATGCGGCATGGATTGTGGATGGGGTTTCGTCGTGGAGGAGGTCTTGTCGTCGGGAACGCACCACGACACCATGCAGTCGTGCACGTTGAAGAGAGAGGAGACGAGCTTTAGTACGCTGTCGTTCCCTATGGGTGTCTGGTGATGGAGGGAGCGCATCGAGCTCACGGAGGACGGCGTAGTGGTGTCTCGATGCCATGCTGCTGCTTCCTTGCCACATTGTAGGAAGGCCTTTCTGATCGCAGGTTTGGCACATTTGAGCCACCAATGGAACGTAGATGTGTACTGCGGAAGGCGTCTTTCGCAAGACGCCCATGTAGTGGCAATACATTGTCGGCAGTGTGGATCATTAAGGAGGGAGGTATTAAGCTTCCAGTAACCTCTGCCGCGCCACACTGACTGAGGTGGCAGAGCCAGGAAGCAAATGACGGCGCAGTGGTCCGAAAATGCAAGGGGCCATCGTTCAGCTTGGGCGACTTCATTGCCAAGGTGGGCAGAGACATAAAACCGGTCCAGTCTGCTCGTAGAATGTGCTGTATAATGGGTAAAACCGGGGTTATTGCCATGAATTTTCTCCCAAACGTCTACTAGATGAAAATCTTCGATTAAGGTGAGTAGCGCCGGGCATGGCGGATAACCAGGCACTTGGTCCTGCGTATGGAGGACACAGTTGAAATCGCCTCCCATGATAAGGCGATCATAGCGTCCAGAAAACATGGCCGCCACGTCATGTCCGATGAAAGTGGACCGCTGCCGACGGTTCGTGGAGCCAGACGGAGCGTAGATATTGATGATAATCCTTTCTTCCAGGATTGCTAGTTCTGCAAGGTTCGCAAGTGAGCTTCTGTGAAGTTTGGAAGGTAGGAGACGTGGTACTGGCGGAATTAAAGCTGTGAGGACCGGGCGTGAGTCGTGCTTGGGTAGCTCAGTTGGTGCCGGCACGGTAAGTCAGCGTGTTCGGTTAGAGGGTTAGCTGCCTTCTGTAATAAAAGAACTGAGTTAATGGATCAACGACGAACTGAAACGCGTGTCTTGCGACATCCGCCACGAGCAGATGCAACGAACGAAAACGAACAAAATGAGATTAAAAAAAATAATAAAAGTTGATATAGCACTTGCCCGCGAAAGACAAATGTCCAGAGTTCGAGACTCTCAGTTTTAATCTGCCAAGAAGGTTTCATATTTTGTTTACATTTAGCGTTCACACGTATTTGTACACGTATTTCAGCTGCATCTCTAGCGAACTTCGCCCTGCCGTTTCCTTTTCACGCAGCTCAATATTTACGACGTCGTATGTTCTGTACTATATGCTAAACACTGACGTATATTTCACGTACATCCAGTGTTATGTGTGGCTACTGTTTGCGAAATGTGTTCTCAATAGAGTTAATAGCAACGAAGTAATAAGTCAAAACGTCGTCAATGATTTGGCAACTTTTCACGCATCTCAGTGTTTATAAAGTCATATCTCCGGAACTATCTGTCGTCAAATCATATACACTCCTGGAAATTGAAATAAGAACACCGTGAATTCATTGTCTCAGGAAGGGGAAACTTTATTGACACATTCCTGGGGTCAGATACATCACATGATCACACTGACAGAACCACAGGCACATAGACACAGGCAACAGAGCATGCACAATGTCGGCACTAGTACAGTGTATATCCACCTTTCGCAGCAATGCAGGCTGCTATTCTCCCATGGAGACGATCGTAGAGATGCTGGATGTAGTCCTGTGGAACGGCTTGCCATGCCATTTCCACCTGGCGCCTCAGTTGGACCAGCGTTCGTGCTGGACGTGCAGACCGCGTGAGACGACGCTTCATCCAGTCCCAAACATGCTCAATGGGGGACAGATCCGGAGATCTTGCTGGCCAGGGTAGTTGACTTACACCTTCTAGAGCACGTTGGGTGGCACGGGATACATGCGGACGTGCATTGTTCTGTTGGAACAGCAAGTTCCCTTGCCGGTCTAGGAATGGTAGAATGATGGGTTCGATGACGGTTTGGATGTACCGTGCACTATTCAGTCTCCCCTCGACGATCACCAGTGGTGTACGGCCAGTGTAGGAGATCGCTCCCCACACCATGATGCCGGGTGTTGGCCCTGTGTGCCTCGGTCGTATGCAGTCCTGATTGTGGCGCTCACCTGCACGGCGCCAAACACGCATACGACCATCATTGGCACCAAGGCAGAAGCGACTCTCATCGCTGAAGACGACACGTCTCCATTCGTCCCTCCATTCACGCCTGTCGCGACACCACTGGAGGCGGGCTGCACGATGTTGGGGCGTGAGCGGAAGACGGCCTAACGGTGTGCGGGACCGTAGCCCAGCTTCATGGAGACGGTTGCGAATGGTCCTCGCCGATACCCCAGGAGCAACAGTGTCCCTAATTTGCTGGGAAGTGTCGGTGCGGTCCCCTACGGCACTTCGTAGGATCCTACGGTCTTGGCGTGCATCCGTGCGTCGCTGCGGTCCGGTCCCAGGTCGACGGGCACGTGCACCTACCGCCGACCACTGGCGACAACATCGATGTACTGTGGAGACCTCACGCCCCAAGTGTTGAGCAATTCGGCGGTACGTCCACCCGGCCTCCCGCATGCCCACTATACGCCCTCGCTCAAAGTCCGTCAACTGCACATACGGTTCACGTCCACGCTGTCGCGGCATGCTACCAGTGTTAAAGACTGCGATGGAGCTCCGTATGCCACGGCAAACTGGCTGACACTGACGGCGGCGGTGCACAAATGCTGCGCAGCTAGCGCCATTCGACGGCCAACACCGCGGTTCCTGGTGTGTCCGCTGTGCCGTGCGTGTGATCATTGCTTGTACAGCCCTCTCGCAGTGTCCGGAGCAAGTATGGTGGGTCTGACACACCGGTGTCAATGTGTTCTTTTTTCCATTTCCAGGAGTGTATTTCTCTAGGTACATTCAGCGGCGTACGTAGAGGCTATCTGGATAGCTAAATTAAGGGTATTCTTACGTCGTCGGCTACATTGCTAACACAACCGACCGAACATCAGCGAATAGCATTCGCTCGCGTGCGGCTCGAGTTCACTACTTGTTTGCTCGGCTTCCGGTGCTTGTCGATCCTTTGACGAACCATCAAAGGAAGATCGCGTCCTATTCACTTCGCCACTAGAAGCACAGAAGGCTTTCTCCTGCTGCCTTGTCTGTTTCTGGTGTTGACATGAGTTGCGTGAGGGATCCAGGGCACTGAAAAAACGAAATGTTGCGTATAAAAAAAATGTAAATGTCATAGGTGTATCCGGGGCCCAAGAGATCCACAGCGCAAGAGGGAAAGAAAAAGAAAACTGATTGATAGAATATTGCCCTGTAGCTTTCAAGTGTGCAGCTGGAGATGTGAGACAGACGGTAAGTTCATTATACGCTTGCTTCAAAGGGAAACAGAGTGAAGCTTAGCACGTGATTTCAGTAAAAAGGAGCTGTACAACAAATTTTATTCAAAGTTAATGAATGAGAATATGTATCTATTACTCCGTCTGCACGCCACGAGTGGCCTACCTGGACCATCCGACCGCCGTGTCATCCTCAGAGGAGGATGCGGATAGGAGGGGCGTGGGGTCAGCACACCGCTCTCCCAGTTGTTTGGATGGTATTCTTGACCAAAGGCGCTACCATGGCAACAGCGCATGGCGGCTGGATGGTCACCCATCCAAGTGCCGGCCACGCCCAACAGCGCTTAACTTCGGTGATCTCCCGGGAACCGGTGTATCCATATGTATCTATTATGCTGATTAAAGTTGAAAATATACGAAAGACTCTTTGTTTAAACTCATGGTACCTGTAATAACGTGGGTGACGTGTCACTGTTATGTTAGATATTTCTGATCATAAATAAAAATAAGTTATGCGAAATAATGCAATTTGCCCTCTGACTGAATGTATAGCAGGTTTTATCACGTAGGCAGTGTGACAGGCCGTGTGTATATGTCACATTTCATTATTCACATTTTATCGATACTGTATTCTTCGTATGTACTGCAATAAAATCCTTGAACTTCTTCAAGTATGGTACTGAAGATGTCTTTGATATAACAGTTATTGAAATCCTAACAGTCACTACAGTAACGTAAATGTCCACATGTCCGCAGTTGCAAAGTATTAGAGTGTAAATGCCAGCCTTTCTTCAGGTTATGTCGGTCGTCGGTAATAAGTATTCTTCTTTTAAATTACCTCCTCAGTTGTAAGGAAGAACCAACGAAAACCATTAACCGACATGTGTGTTAACTTTTGAATTCATGCAAAGGAGAGCTGGAGTTTCAAACTCAGTATTAAGTACATTACCTCCACTCATTTACCGCATATGTACAGATTCAGCCACGTAAATTCTTTCTTCTCTACCTCGTTTAGCTTGCTTCGTCAAAAACAGTACTGTCGGCATGCAAAACAGCCCTCTCTGAGTATCAAAATTTTGCAATGTGGCTCTAGCCGGCCGTTGTGGCCGAGCGGTTCTATGCGCTTCAGTCCGGAACCGCGCGACTGCTAGGGTCGCAGGTTCGAATCCTGCCTCTGGCATGGATGTGTGTTATGTACTTAGGTTAGTTAGGTTTAAGTAGTTCTAAGTTCTAGGGGACTGATGACCTCAGATGTTAAGTCCCATAGTGCTCAGAGCCATTTGCAATGTGGCTCTAAATGTATAGTGTTGCATCTCGTGTGCCGATGATTAGCGCCAACAAACAGTAATGTAGCATTTATACACGGAGATGACAAAAGTCGCAGAGATACCTTTGTCGGACCTCCTTTTGCCCGGAGTAGTGCAGCAACTAGACGTGGAGTTTACTCAGCAAGTCGTTAGAAGACCCCTGCAGCAATATTGAGGCATGCTGTCTCTGTAGCTGTCCATAATTGCGAAATTGATGCTGATGCAGGAACTGACCTCTCGGTTATGTCCCATTAATGTTCGATGGCATTCATGTCGAGCGATCTGGGTGGCCAAATCATTTGCTCGAATTTTCCAGAATGTTCTTCAAACCGGTTGCGAACAGTTGTGGCCAGATGACAGGACATTGTTGGTTGGTAACATGTACGGCTGTAAACGGTCTGTAAGTAGCCGAACATAACCATTTTCAGTCAATGATCCGTTCATTTGGACCAGACAACCCAGACCATTTCATGAAAACACAGCCCACTATGGAGCTAGCCACCCAGCTTGCACAGTGCCTTGTTGACAACTTGTACACCTTGGCTTCGTGGGATCTGCGCCACAGTTGAACCACACCATCAACTCAAATCTGGACTCATCGGACCAGGCCACGGTTGTTCAGTTGTCTAGGTACAACAGTTACGGCCATAAGCCGAGGAGAATGTCACAGGAATGACCATATAAAATTAATCGTCGGTAAAGCAGATGCCAGACTGACATTCATTAGAAGAATCCTAAGGAAATGCAATCCGAAAACAAAGGAAGTAGGTTACAGTACGCTTGTTCGCCCACTGCTTGAGTACTGCTCACCGGTGTGGGATCCATACCAGATAGGTTTGATAGAAGAAACAGAGAAGAGCCAACGGAGAGCAGTTCGCTTCCTTACAGGATCATTTAGTAATCGCGAAAGTGTTACGGAGATGATAGATAAACTCCAGTGGAAGACTCTACAAGAGAGACGCTCAGTAGCTCGGTATGGGCTTTTGTTGAAGTTTCGAGAACATACCTTCACCGAGGAGTGAAGCAGTATATTGCTCCTTCCTACGTATATCTCGCGAAGAGACCATGAGGATAAAATCAGAGAGATTAGAGCCCACACAGAGGCATACCGACAATATTTCTTTCCACGAGACTGGAATAGAAGGGAGAACCGATAGAGGTACTCAAAATACCCTCTGCCATACACCGTCAGGTGGCTTGCGGAGTATGGATGTAGATGTAGATGTAGAAGGGCTGCAGGTGATATCGTGCTGTTAGCAGAGGCCCTCCTTTCGGTCATCAGCTCCCATGTCCCATTAAGGCCAAATTTAGCAGCGCTGCCGCACGTTTCACATTGACTTACGCAGTTATTTCTGGCAGACTTGCTTGTCTGTTAGTACCGACAGCTCTAAGCAGACGCCGCTCTTCTCGGTCGTTAAGTGAAGGCCGCCGGCCAGTGCGTTCTCTGTGTTGAGAGGTAATGCCTGAAATGTGATATTCTCGGCGGCACACTCTTAACACTGTTGATCTCGCAGTATTGAATTCCGTTTCGATTTCCGAAATGGAATGTCTCATGCACCTAGCTCCAACTATCATTCCGCATTAAAAGTCGGTTCAAAAATGGCTCTAAGCTTAACATCTGAGGTCAGATCTTAGAACTACTTAAACCTAACTAACCTGAGCACATCACATACATTCATGCCCGAGGCAGGATTCGAATCTGCGACCGTAGCAGCAGAGCGGTTCCGGATTGAAGCACCTAGAACCGCTCGTCCACAACGGCCGGCTTAAAAGTCTGTTAGTTTGAAACGTCCCCTTAGAAAAATTATTGAATTACTGTGCTGATAAACCTCTTACGTTATTTGATTTTCAAACAGCTGAGCTGAACTGAATGTACTCAGACATTTCTCTCTTTACTTATTCTGATCAACACTAAACTGCCACACAATATTTTTAGGGCAACGCAATCTGACTTTCAATAATCCCTACAAAAGAATGGCCCTGACTAACAATAACCTATACCTTTCAAGACTCACTTACCTCACAAAAATCTTCGTTACTCGAACTACTGCAATACAGCGAGCGCCAATACTGCTAGCTAAATAAAAGATTCTAACTACTGAAGGCACTAACTATTGATAGGCATGCTTAACAAATCCAGTCTTACAAATTTACTGTCTCTGATGGACACACGTCCAGATCATCCGCTCTCAAAACTCCGCCATCTCTCTCCCCACATCCACCACTGCTGGCGGCTCACCTCCAACTCCGCAACGCTACGCGCTGTTCACATCCAACTGCCCAACACTACAATAGCGAATATTACAACAATGGCAACCAGCCACAGACTGCACACAGCACAGCCAGTGATTTTCATACAGAGCGCTACGTGGCGTTACCAATATAAAAACCTGAACAGCCTACTTACAAGCTTACGTCGTGTGACCCTAATCACCCTAAAGCCTTTCTCATGAATAACCCGATTACAAACGAAAACTTCGCCAATATATTGCCATTTTGTAACTTGTACATGTGATACTACCGTCATCTGTATATGTGCTTGTCGCTATTCCACGACATTTGTCACCTCGATGTACGTTATTCTCAATATCTGGTACCTTCCGTTCCCTCTAACGTAAACGCTCGTCTGCACACACAAGCGAACAGTAGTGATCACTGTCGAATTTTCTGCGAATGCTCGTTCGCTAGTGTTCGCTTTCGCTCGCTCTGGTGTAAAGCAGGAGAAACAAGAGAAGCGTATACGTAAAAGGCAACTGATTTCGACCCCATTTCACATGATTCTACTCTACATATAGATGTAGCATTGCTGCTCCAGCTCGATATACTTCTCTAGTGTTTATTTTCACCTGCCTGTTGCATATAGCATGAGAGCACCAGCTGTGATAAGAGAAATCGTCTGAAGTGGGGGTCTAACAAGGGAATGGTTCAGTCCGTCATATCGACACGAAGAATGTAGCGAAAGCAATCACTTATAAAGTTTCAGCTGCTAAGTAGCACTGCAAGTATTTTTTAAAAAATTGTTGAAGTTACTCGTTTCGATCGCACGAAGAAGTGCTTGAGACTGTAGTTTGTAAAGCCCTTCCTGCCTATTGTGCAATCGCTCGCGACAAGAGAGCGTAGCGCCACGCAGTGCTACCATCTGAAGTGACACAAGCGAATTTGAAGCATCTAAACTATACAATTAATGTGACGTATCACTTAACGTTTTGAATAACAGGCAGTCTCCATCTGTTGTCTAAGGGTCATTCCGCCTCGAGCGCCGAGCGGGAAAGTTGTTAGTTTATCGTCTCACCGCGCGCGCCTGGACAGCTTTCCCTCGGTCTCGTTTGTATCTTCGTGTGTGTCGATTCGTTGTTTAGTCCATAGCGTTAGTTTTCGTATATGTACGTTGCCAGCAGCGTAGTCCGCTCGTAATGTCCGCCGTAGGTTCCAAGTGTGTTTCAAGAGCCGGCCGGAGTGGCCGTGCGGTTCTAGGCGCTACAGTCTGGAGCCGAGCGACCGCTACGGTCGCAGGTTCGAATCCTGCCTCGGGCATGGATGTGTGTCATGTCCTTAGGTTAGTTAGGTTTAATTAGTTCTAAGTTCTAGGCGACTGATGACCTCAGAAGTTAAGTCGCATAGTGCTCAGAGCCATTTGAACCATTTTTTTTTTTTTTTTTTGTGTTTCAAGAATAGATACAGTCAGCCTCAGTTTCGGCAAATCCACTAGTTCCGTGCAGCCCCGTTGAAACAATTCACGAAAGATCTTATCAGCTTCATAATGCCTATTTTCATTCTGATAACTATACCTTTTTGTAAAGCTTTGGGTCCTCTACAAATAAATAGGTTGCTTTGCGTCATGGTTCTCAAGTTCCTTTTAAGGAATGTCATGGTTCCATAAGTAAGATGCTTCTTGCTGACGTGGAAATGGATTATATCAATGTACGAGTGTTCAATCTCCTCTCGGGAGTTGACAACAGTTTATTTACGGATGTGCTGCACCCTTATGGTGATGTGTGGGCTATACGACGCGAACGCTGGTGCACTCAGCACCAGCTGCAATGTTTCAACGGAATCCGTTCTGCGGAGATGGTAGTCAAACGTGATATCCATTCCCATCTGCAGGTCTGTGGTTACCGCATTCATATAACGTATAGTGGGTAAGTTGGGACATGCTTTCTCTGCAATGAAAATGGACATTTTAGATCTAACTGCCAACGACGGGTATTTATGCTGAAATTTCGTCTGAACGGCGTCGGAAATTGACGTTAGCTGATCTCGGTTCCACTGCTGACGACGTTGGTGCCACGTCTTCCCTGGGTACAATGGCACAGCAGTGGGCTGCCTGGTTCACTGCTCCCGACTTTCCGCCTTCACCCTCGCGGTACAGTTCTGAAACTGATGTTGCCAAGCTGTCCGCACCCGCAGTGCAAAATAGGAGACGACGTACGCAGGATGGTGAGGAGTCAGATACTCCTTGAAGTAACATGCTGAAGTCTCTAGTGTTTCTCCTAGTATTCCTCTCGTACTTCAGGTAACACTTCTGGAACCACTCGACGGTGGGGAAATCGTTTAACCTTCTGATATTCCAATGATTCAACAGCTGCTAATTGAGGCGTCCATAAAATTGACGTCTCCCATTCAGGACGCATCTCGTGGTCGTGCGGTAGCGTTCTCGCTTCCCACGCCCGGGTTCCCGGGTTCCCGGGTTCGATTCCCGGCGGGGTCAGGAATTTTCTCTGCCTCGTGATGGCTGGGTGTTGTGTGCTGTCCTTAGGTTAGTTAGGTTTAATTAGTTCTAAGTTCTAGGCGACTGATGACCTCAGCAGTTGAGTCGCATAGTGCTCAGAGCCATTTGATCCATTTTGAACCATTCAGGTATTGTCGGAATGCCCAATTGTTGTTACTACTGAGGATGCGACTGGTGGCCATAAAATCCTACCTGTCTTACACGTCGATATGAATTGTAAGGATTCGTTTGCCACCTACTTCGGTTAATGTTTGAATTGCCTGGTAGTCAATGTAAACACCACGTCCAACCTTAGGGGGCGGTGACTCGTAAAAAGAAGACACATAAAGATTCCAGACCATCTGATTCGTCACTGGACTCAGCAGTGGATCTTGACCACACACTGATTACGTAATTCAGTTGGTCAACAGCTCGAATTTCGTTTCTTGTTGTTAAAGTACGCAGGTTTATACATTTCTTTCTTTATGGTAATATGCTGGAATCGGACCTGCGGCTCCCTTCGTTGAGTAAATTTATCTACAATTCTTGTGCGGATGTCGTATTCTTACAAGAAGTTCAGTTTACTTGATTCTCTCCGTGGTTTTTGCACAGTGTGTAACGTTGCTCCCGAAAGTCCCACGGAGACTGCTTTTTAGGAAGGGCAGTACCATTGAAGGAATTGAAGTACTTAATAATGGTAGAGGATTAGGATGTACTTTTCTTCTCCTGAACTTAATTCTCCTTTATGCACCGTCCGATACAGGACGCACTTTGGACCGCTCCTGGTTTTATAATGATAATTTTGCTATTCACAAAAAGTCCGCAGAATACTTTGATAGGTGCTGACTTTAATGCGTGTTGCATTCTGTAGATCAACCTCGAAATTTTGTTTACCTTTAAACTGTAACATGTTTGGGTCTGTAAGTTGTAAGAGGTCCGAGCAGATGTAATTTAGATGTACTGCTCATGCGCTGCCTGCGATATGCAAGGCATAAGAGAATCGCTGACCAGAGAGCTGTGTTGACTGCAGTAGGAACTGTGCAGCTGTAGCAGGAAGTTGTTGCTAGTCTGCGCTTGTCTGGAGTCTGCTCTGGTCTGGTCTGGTCTGGTGTATCGTGTTGGCTGGGCCGGTCGCGGTGCAGCGGTGCCGGAGCCTGAGTATTATTGTATAAGGTAAAAGCAGCCTCGCGCATATCTAGTAATGTTATGTGAACTCCCATGTAAATCTTTTAAAAATGTCTTAATAATAATCTTTGTCATATAAAGTAATTTCTAACAAGCATTCATTTCAATTTAAGGAATTTATTAATTTCTCCAATCCATGATCATTCCGATTGTTGCAAAAGAAAAATCAGTTGCTTCCTTTCATAAATGACCAATCTATCGGCCAGCATTGCACAGAGCTGTGTCGGAAAATGTTATTGTAAGAGCAGATATATTCAGCAATTTTATTGAGGTGAGAATTTTTCCTTTTTTTTATTCAGAATGATCTTACAGGGCCATGACGCAGCATTGCTGTCGTCCAAAATTTACCAGGTTACGGAATTTATTTTTTATTACGAGGTTTAGGAATTTTTCTGTTTCGAGCTTACATTAAATGTGAATGAATTCCTGTAGGGAGGTTATAAATGGGAACCAATTTTGTTCTGAGGTTACACTAAAATTATATTATTATTATTTTTTGCGGGGAGGTTACACTTGGCGACAACCGGCCAGGATCGTATTTCTTTGTGAATCTCTGAGAAGTAGTCATATAACTGCTCTTATTTACTTAAATGTAGTTTGCATCTGGCGCAACGCTTTTACTGATTTGTCACTTTTTCTTTCACAGATCATCGGCAATTTATTGCTCTTTGTTGTAATTGCGTTTGTTCTATTTTTTTTTTTTTTTTTTTTTTTTTTTGCTTTGTCGTTGCTTCATTTTTGTCCTTATTTTTGATTTGTGAAAAATGCCGCGAGAAACTGTTAACAGTACATCGCGTTGTACAGTAAGTGAAACAGCCGACTCGAATAATTTGACCGATAATACTTGCGACACTCAGTGTCTTAATGATAGTCCTCCATTTACAGACAATCAGTGCGTACCGATCACTAGTCATAATTTTAATTCTAATGATGAGCAAACAAATTCAACTATGTCCACAGTAAATGTAACAATTGATGACGCGGCACGTTCCGTTACAATGAACGCTGCTCAGTTTGTCACACCCGGTTTGCAAAATTTGAATTGTGAGCAAATAATTGTTTCTAACGAAGGTGAACAATGTACTCAAAGTACGTCAAATTTATTTGATTACGATTTAGCGACCAATAGTGCACATTTGATTAGGAAACCTATTCAAGAATCAGAGGATGACCAAATGGTTACACAAAATGTGACACATGTAGATACACCATCACACAGCATAGAAAATAGAATCGCTAATTTTGGCTTGGATCTGATTATGGCAGTATTGCTACAGTCTAAGAAAGAACAAGACGACAACTTCAAACAACTTAATGAAAATTTCAAACAGTCGAAGAAAGAACAAGACAACAATCACAAACAACTTAGTAAAAATCTCAAACAACAAATTAACGAAATTAATGAAAAACTGGACAACAATTCCAAACAGCTTAGTGAACAGATTACAGCCGTTGCCGTGCAATGTCATGACATTAAAGAACAATTACGTGAGGAAATTAAGGCTTGTGCTAGGAGTAGTAGTGAAGAAATTAGATCTGTGGCTCAAGAATTAAGTAATACACGTGCAGCCACAGCTAAATTACTTAGAGATGAAATTAGTGCAGTCGCTAAACAATGCTCTGAAAACGCAACACAGTTATGCGACGAGTTTAAATTAATGTCAGCAGAACTTTCACGTACACTGGATGCAAAAGTAGAGGGGAAATGTGACCAACAGAACAGCCAAATTGACGAACGTTTTAATCACCACCTACAAAATAGTGAAACGCGTTATAGTAAATTTATACAGGAACAGAATAAAGTAAAGCAACAAGTCATGGAAACAATTACTGCACAGAGACAGGAAGATAAGCGTAAATTGTTTATGAAAGCAAAAACATACGTAGACAACAATATTGCTACAGTATCAGACGAAATTAATACTATCAAACAGTTGAACACCGAATTACATGACGAAATTTCCGATCTTAAAACAAAAACAGATACACACACTTTAGACTTTCAGACAATGACCAACAGACTTGAAAAGTTGGAACTAATACAGGATCCCGATGCCATCGAAGCAGACGTTAAAAAATTGAACAAAATCACACGTGAAATACAAAAACGAATTAATGCTTGTGATACTAAAAACGATCATCAGGTAAAAGCACTGACTGAAAAATATGATGAATTGGCCAGTCGTGTTGACATTATCGAAAGTAATAATGACACCAAATCAGACGATACGTCACCTGTTTCGTTTAATCAAACACCCGAATTCCAAAATTTACAGCAGACGATCAGTGAGATAGGTTCGTCCAACAATACATTACGTAATAAATTGTCGTCTTTACAGTAAGAGGTGACGGAGATGAAAAATATTTCAGCCTTTAACAAATCACAGCATACGCCACTTTGCGAACATTTGTCAGACTCACACAGCCAGTATAATTTAGGTAATTTACAGAGAGTACGTGAGTTAAATTCCGAAGAGACACAGACAAACAGATTCTCATGCAATCCTGAACCTGTTCACACATTCAGAGACGATAACGTTGATTGTAAGCAATTTTTATCCGTAAAAAAATCTAAGGTATTTAATAATGACGGAACACAGATTCACGCTTTGGACTGGATACGACAATTTGCTTTTGTATTTTCATCAGCTTGGCCTATAATGCAGAAACTAGAATTGGACTCGGTACGACAATTTGTTTTTGAATTTTCACCGGCATTGCCTGTAACGCAGAAACTAAAATTTATATGCAGCGCGTAATTGACCTCAGGGGATTCATTACACTTCGATGAATATGTGCCGTAGCGTGCACAGGGCCCCGAGCCGTAGTAGTGCTGTTTCATCTTTAGTTTTCTGCACTGCTGCCTTCTCTTTTACTATCCTTTATATCTATCAAAACAGCTCTTCAACTATCGATTTATCCAGAATTAGGAATGAGTAAAGAAAACCTGATATGGCAAGTTTTACAGAAAGTGATAATTTTCATTAGACACTCCAGAACTACCAGCGTAATTTTAATGAAAGACAGAAATGTAGTCATCAGTATGTACAACATTTTCAGCAATCGTCAAAATTATCAGCAACAGCATTTTCGTAACAATAGAGGCTTTTCTCCGCAACAGTATCAAAGCCATCCGGTTAGCATACCTACCAAACAATGTAGTCTGCAAGGCCAACCAAGCTTTAATGTTTCGCCGCCTACACGTATAGCGTCGGCTCCACCAAATAGTAACGCACAGCAGCAAGGAAATCAGTACGTACAGAAAAAACATCATTTCAACTCATATCGC
This sequence comes from Schistocerca americana, assembly GCF_021461395.2. Taxonomy (NCBI): domain Eukaryota; kingdom Metazoa; phylum Arthropoda; class Insecta; order Orthoptera; family Acrididae; genus Schistocerca; species Schistocerca americana. The sequence goes on along the minus strand of NC_060123.1, from coordinate 687,808,396 downwards.
AATGCGCCGTATAGAAATGACTATTATGACAGACGTAAAAGTAATGAGCACAATTTCCAGCGTACGTTTAATAACAGTCGGTCTTACCAGCAGCAAAATCATCCGCAACAACAGACTACCATCAATGATCCAGACATTCGGTATCAGCCCGAACCTAATGCGTCAGGACGGAATAACAGAACAGTACAAATAGTCGAAATGCCACAGCATCCTCCCGCAAATAATAGCACGTAAGAAAGAATTTGACTAGATACAATACAGGTTGCATCTTCCAGCAACGCAAGCAATACTTTTGACACACAGAATCTTGTTCACGAAGATGTTATTACTTTTGACGACATCCGAGACACTCTTTTGCAGGAAAAACCAGCTATTCAAAAAACCATTTCACACCCTGTCATTGAAATAAAGAGTGGATCATCCAAATTTTCAGCAGTAATCGATTCTGGATCACCTATGTCAGTTATAAATGAGGAAACTTTCAACGAGGGTAACAAAGAGAATACCTATCCTACGTTACCATTAGGCAAAATTAAAGTAAAAGGAGCAGTATCTGGTAAAGGAGTAGATGTAAAATTACAGACACACTTATCATTTTGTATTGCAGGTCATACGTTTCATTCAAATTTTTGGATTGTTCCCTTATTGACAACAGACGTTATTTTAGGTACGAATTTTCTGGTACAACACGACGCAATTATTGACTTTCAAAATTCCTATTTAATGTTAAAGGATGAAAATGTACATCTGACTTTAGAATTTCAACACTCTTTATCTGCAGAAGAACAAACAATTAATCGGACAGAGGTCATTTCTGCATCACGTAACATAGACTGTCATTTGACATTGTTCACAGATACGTACGTACACAACTATAATACTCCAGACGAAGCCGACTATGACGTTATGCAAATGATTTCTGATAAAATTAAACAGAGCAGTGCAAATACAGACGAACGCACGCAATTCTTTTACAGCAAGCTCCAGTTTTTGACAACGTCCCTGGTACTATGTCCGGTTTTATGTATGAATTTCAAGTTAAACAGCACGACACGTTTAAAGCGAAACATTATCCCATTCCGTATATTCACAGAGAGCAAGTTAAGAAAGAATTGCAAGCTATGCTTGACCAAGGAATTATTGAACCGGCAGTTAGTCCGTACATAAACCCGCCCCATATTGTTAAGAAAAAGGATGGTTCACTTCGTCTCGTACTTGATTCGCGTCACATTCTGAGGTTGGGAGGTTACAAAGTATCCGACTCTTGTCAAATATACCTATTTCTCTGCTACTTCTATGGCCGTCGATGTCATCGCTGCAAGCTTCAGTGTACATAGGGAAATGACTGTTGCTTTAAATCACATGCGCCAGTCGGTGAAATTCTTTAGATCGCGATGGATGCTGAACGTGGCGCACTTGGATGATCACTCTGTCGATGAGGTGGTGAAGGAAGTCTGCTGCATCAACTGAGTGAGAGGCCTCTATTTTGCAGTGGTGGGTTCTTCTTATGGTTGACGCAGCGTCAAATGGAAAGGGGAAGAGTGCGATCGAGACCACGTTCCGAGGTAGCGGATGAACTGACTTCTCTATATCATCCGATTCTACATTAGACTCGTCGTCGACCTGCGTGTATCACGTCTCTCATGACAGAGGACGCCATTGTCACAATGGCACAAAAGGACATGTTGCATTCTCTACATCAATTGTATGTTGGGTTGTATGAAGTACCCGTTACTGTCCATACGACATCCGATTTATTTCTCGAGTCTCTGGACCGGAGACTTATACCTGCTCGTAATGCTGCTGTATTTTAGAAGTTGTGCAACGTGACGTTGTCAATGACATTATTGCCAGATCGCTTTCTCGCAATACGCCGGCATTGGATGGTCTGCCTAAGGCGACTTTTGTGAGTTTGTGGCCTTTGTTGCGTACCACTTTTACATTGCTTTTGAACCAAGAGTTGAGAGCAACGTTTGTCTCTGACTCGTTTAAAGTTGGCAAAAAATGTGTTAATTCCTTAAAGTTCTAGACGGGCAGCAACTGATAAATTTCGTCCGATTACCTAATTAAATTCTGATTACAAGACGGTGGCTAGAGCGCTTAATAGACGGCTGTCTGCGTTGCTGGGGAAAATTGTTGCTGACCATCAAAGTAGTATTTTGGTCGTAATGTTCTGACCACGGTAGATGAAATGTCGTAATATCTACATCTACATCTACATACATACTCCGCAGTCCACCATAAGGTGCGTGGCGGAGGGTACCTCGTACCACAACTAGCATCTTCTCTCCCTGTTCCACTCCCAAACAGAACGAGGGAAAAATGACTGCCTATATGCCTCTGTACAAGCCCTAATCTCTCTTATCTTTGTGGTCTTTCCGCGAAATGTAAGTTGGCGGCAGTAAAATTGTACTGCAGTCAGCCTCAAATGCTGGTTCTGTAAATTTCCTCAGTAGCGATTCACGAGAAGAACGCCTCCATTCCTCCACAGACTCCCACCCGAGTGCCTGAAGCATTTCCGTAACACTCGCGTGATGATAAAACCTACCAGTAACAAATCTAGCAGCCCGCCTCTGAATTGCTTCTATGTCCTCCCTCAATCCGACCTGACAGGGATCCCAAACGCTCGAACAGTACTCAAGAATAGGTCGTATTAGTGTTTTATAAGCGGTCGCCTTTACAGATGAACCACATCTTCCCAAAATTCTACCAATGAACCGAAGACGACTTGCCTTCCCCATGACTGACATTACATGCTTGTCCCACTTCATATCGCTCTGCAATGTTACGCCCAAATATTTAATCGACGTGACTGTGTCAAGAGCTACACTACTAATGGAGTATTCAAACAATACGGGATTCTTTTTCCTATTCATCTGCATTAATTTACATTTATCTATATTTAGAGTTAGCTGCCATTCTTTACACCAATCACAAATCCTGTCCAAGTCATCTTGTATCCTCCTACAGTCACTCAACGACGAGACCTTCCCGTACACCACAGCATAATCAGCAAACAGCCGCACATTGCTATCCACCATAACCAAAAGATCATTTATGTAGATAGAAAACAACAGCGGACCTACCACACTTCCCTGGGGCACTCCAGATGATACCCTCACCTCCGATGAACACTCGCCATCGAAGGCAAGTACTGAGTTCTATTACTGAGTTTTCGAGCCACTCACATATTTGGGAACCAATCCCATATGCTCGTACCTTAGTTAGGAGTCTGCAGTGGGGCACCGAGTCAAACGCTTTCCGGGTAGTCAAGGAATATGGCATCCGTCTGATACCCTTCATCCATGGTTCGCAAGATATCATGTGAAAAAAGGGCGAGTTGCGTTTCGCGGGAGCGATGCTTTCTAAAGCCGTGCTGATGCATGGACAGCAACTTCTCTGTCTCAAGGAAATTAATTATATCCGTAGCCGCTGTTAAGTCTGTTCCTGGTATCTGTTCCTGGTGCTCCGGCATTTTTTTAATTTTGACAAGGCGTTCGTCCGTGTTAGCCGTGGTTTCCTGTTGTATGTGCACAGTACGGCAATCTGCAGGGACTTGCATAGTTTGTTTTCGGGTATCCAGGCCTCTGTGGCTGTCAATGGCCAATGACATTTCTTCAGGAAAGTCCACTTTCGCTGTCATTGTTTGTTCTATCACTTTAACTTCTTCTCCGAAGAATCGTCGCACAGTTACAAGGATGGACACTCTCGGTCGAGACGATCTCGGTGCGCACGTACGCGGATGATGTGCTGGTTTTACTCCGTTCTCACGCTGTGATTCCATTGCTCACTGCTATGTTGGACGTCTTTTGCCTTGTTTTTTGTGGCCGCATCAACATAGTCAAATGTCGATTGATGAAATTACTGGGTTTCGATAATGCTGTCCGTGGGCGACTGTCTTCGATACACATAAATCTCTGGGAGGCATAATTGATTGCTCTCTGCTCCAAATGGCTACACTTAACTGAAAGTCGGTGACGATGCAAGTATCAGTTCTTGAACATGAACCACGCTCCCTTAACCTGCTTCGTAAAGTTCGCATTCTTGACTCCTACGTCTTGGGCAAAGAATATTATATCAATCAGATCTTTCCCCTTTCTGAGATGATGGCTATGAAACTAAAACAGCTGTCTAGTCTTTTATTATGGAAGTATCACATTTTTAGGCAACTATACGACGTGGTCGTGCGTGTGCTTTCCCGACAGACAAAGGAAACCCGGCGTGTTGTTTGTCCCGTGCTCCGTGCTGACCATATCTGACAACACAGTCCACACATTCACGTCTCGGATATTTTACTATCTGCCGCCGGGAAGTCTTGATTCGTCTGTCGATGTTGGTCGAGTGAATTTCCAGATAAAACATGTCCATCAATTTTATATTGCTATCAGTTATTTGGCGGCTGTTTTTCTACAGAGACAGCGTCTCACACCACATTTTTTTAATTGGGCGGAAGAAGGATTGACTGTACGGCTGGCTGAACGGGCATCATAGCAAACTTCTTGGAAGACGGTGTCTTTTCTTCTTACCTATCCCGTTCTACCAATGGTGGTGGCGTACTCGTGGTATCCAGTGGTACACAACCTGTTATCCACCAATGACTGTCTGTTTCGTACTGGACTTGGGGGAGACACGGGTAAGTGTACACTCCTAGCCATTAAAATTGCTGTACCACGAAGATGACGTGCTGCAGACGCGAAATTTAACCGGCAGGAAGAATATGCTGTGATAAGCAAATGATAAGCTTTTCAGAGCATTCACACAAGGTTGGCGCCGGTGGCGACATCTACAACGTGCTGACATGAGGAAAGTTTCCAACCGATTTCTCACACACAAACAGCAGTTGACCGGCGTTACCTGTTGAAATGTTGTTGTGATGCCTCGTGTAAGGAGGAGAAATGCGTACCATCACGTTTCCGACTTTGATAAAGGTAGGATTGTAGCCTATCGCGATTGCGGTTTATCGTATCGCGACATTGCTGCTCGCGTTGGTCGAGATCCAATGACTGTTAGCAGAGTATGCAATCGGTGGGTTCAGGAGGGTAATACGGAACGCCGTGCTGGATCCCAACGGCCTCGTATCACTAGCAGTCGAGATGACAGGCATCTTATCCGCATGGCTATAACGGATCGTGCAGCCACGTCTCGATCCCTGAGTCAACCGATGGGGACGTTTGTAAGACAACAACCATCTGCACGAACAGTTCGACGACGTTTGCAGCAGCATGGAGTATCTGCTCGGAGACCATGGCTGCGGTTACCCTTGACGCTCCATCACAGACAGGAGCGTCTGCGATGGTGTACTCAACGACGAACCCGGGTGCACGAATGGCAAAACGTCATTTTTTCGGATGAATCCAGGTTCTGTTTACAGCATCATGATGATCGCATCCGTGTTTGGCGACATCGCGGTGAACGCACGTTGGAAGCGTGTATTCGTCATCGCCATACTGGCGTATCACCAGGCGTGATGGTATGGGGTGGCATTAGTTACACGTCTCGGTCACCTCTTGTTCACATTGACGGCACTTTGAACAGTGGACGTCACATTTCAGATGTGTTACGACCCATGGCTCTACCCTTCATTCGATCCCTGCGAAACCCTGCATTTCAGCAGGATAATGTACGACCGCATGTTGCAGGTCCTGTAAGGTCCTTTCTGGATACAGTAAATGTTCCACTGCTGCCCTGGCGAGCATATTCTCCAGATCTCTCACCAATTGAAAACGTCTGGTTAATGGTGGCCAAGCAACTGGCACGTCACAATACGCCAGTCACTACTCTTGATGAACTGTGGTATCGTGTTAAAGCTGCATGGGCAGCTGTACCTGTGCGCGCCATCCAAGTTCTGTTTGATTCAATGCCCAGGCGTATCAAGGCCGTTATTACGGTCAGAGGTGGTTGTTGTGGGTACTGATTTCTCAGGATCTATGCACCCAAATTGCGTGAAAATGTAATCACATGTAAGTTCTAGTATAATATATTTGTCCAATGAATACCCGTTTATCATCTGTATTTCTTCTTGGTGTACCAATTTTAATAGCCAGTAGTGCAGTTGCCATAGAAACGCTACAACATAGATTTATCTGTCATGGTCACGAATAAAACTGGCATTGGCTAAAAAAACAGTTAGCGTTTCTAAATCGATCCGTTGAGACTGCCTTTTCAGCTGATAGCCTACTGTATCCAGACTCTCCTACTTTCCTATGGCAAAGTGAAATATTATTGCATGGTTGTTAGGTCACAATGTTCATTACACTGTTGGTGGAGGTGGCGATAAGGTCCCACTGGCTCTCCGCCAATATATAGCCACTGCGTGTTGGAAGCATTTGCGCCTGCCACGGTATCACGACTTATTCGCCAGTATGTTGAACATTGTAATTCGTCGTCAGGATATCGGTTGAGTTAACCGTTCCTCGTATGTATTCTCGTCATGGCCCCTCTTCAGGTGTGTTGTTACACAGTTTACTTCATTTTCTGGCTCTGTTTGTCCGATTTTCTTTTTCGTTAATAAAAATAAACAAAAAATAGTCGCAGACAACGACTTTAAACGAAACTTTCTTTTTATAAGTGGCAGAAGCCGTGTACACCTTGTCTCCACCCAGCCTAAGGCTGACTGTGTCCGATCTTTGTTGTCCATAAAAAGGAAAGAATGCTTGCGTAAATCGAGCGAAAAAGGAGACTGTCTCATTGATAGGTAATCAAAACGTCCTCGGTCCACAATTTACTAGTGACGAAGAGTAGGCTGAAGATTAAGAGACAAGTCAGGAACAATTCGTGCATAAAGAAGTCAGATATGGAAGCACAAAGGAATGAAGAGATACGAAGTACTCGAAGGCTATAGATACTGCGATAATGAACATCTCAGTAAGCCGGCCGCGGTGGCCGAGCGGTTCTAGGCCCATGTAACTGCTACGGTCGCAGGTTCGAATCCTGCCTCGGTCTTGGATGTGTATCATGTCCTGCGGTTAGTTAGGTTTAAGTAGTTCTAGGGGACTGATGACCTCAGATGTTAAGTCCCATAGTCCTCAGAGCCATTTGAACCAATATCTCGGTAGGCAGTTCACTTAAAGAGGAATGGACATCTCTAAAAAGGGCAATCACAGAAATTGTAAGGTACCCCTTATTTACACATAAGAGTGCATTTTATTTTATTTCCAGTTTTCAATATCACATACGCGAAGTGGATGTATCAGCGCTGCAGTTGGTACGGAAGAAGTGGAAGCAGCGAGCAGTAGGTTCTCTCACTGGCTAGCGAAGACTGTTGGCCAGCTGGCGCTTTCAGACCCAATGAGATGAGGTGCCGGTACAGATTTCGCTCGTGACGTCAGCAAGGAGATACAAAGGAACGTATATTTATTCAGGCGCGAATGAAGGAAATGTTATTAGAGAATATTTGCAAAAAAATGGCACTGAGCACTATGGGACTCAACTGCTGTGGTCATAAGTCCCCTAGAACTTAGAACTACTTAAACCTAACTAACCTAAGGACAGCACACAACACCCAGCCATCACGAGGCAGAGAAAATCCCTGACCCCGCCGGGAATCGAACCCGGGAACCCGGGCGTGGGAAGGAATATTTGCAAATAGAAGTTGCCTTTGTGAGACCTGAGTTTCTCCTGGCGTATACAACTTTCAAAAAAGCTTACGGGTATTCATCCAGGTAATATTTTCAGCGACCGAGGAAATATTACCTGGATGAATACCCGTAAGTTGTTTGAAAGAAGTTGCCTTTTTTCACTCGGGAAGGAGTCTACGGGCCACAAATAACATTTTTCAGTAATTCTACAATGACAGGAAACGTTGATATTAATAAATAAATGAATAACTTTGGCATAACCGAAGATGAACGATGTCATACGAACCACAGCGATTGTACGCTCAAGTTACAGACTGTGCACCATAGTCAGCAGTCGTCAATAGGAGCCCTTTTGATCTAGTCATACGGTAGACCATGATCTCGTACCGTTAAAGGTTATCTTATAATCAGTGTGAACAAGTTCATTCTATGGTGCTTCTTAAATGAAAGCCCCGCAATGGCATTCCGTGTAAAAATAATTCGCCAAAAAAAAAATTTCTTTCCGCTTGATTACGTGAAACACAGACACCAGTTTTGCACTTTCTGAATCCGCCGACGTTGCCATGGCTCTGCAACCGGAAATGAAATTACGAGAGCATTTCCACGTAACAGGTAAGATCAATTCCTACGTGGCGACTCACTCAGTCAGTTCAAGGACAGGCTGGCTTATTATCACAAAACCATGATGGAAAATCGTGACGGGTTATACTATACGCCCCTTATACCACCATCTACGGACTCACCGACTAAACTTAGACTTTTCTGCATCTTCAGTATGAGTGGAGGTTTTTGCAAAGTTCGAAAACAGAACATAGATACAAAGAAGGTATCTCTGAAGAAATCTTGGGTAACAGAAGAAATACGTCAGCTGATCGATGAAAGAAGGAAGTACAAAAAAGTTCAGGGAAATTCATGAACACAGAAAGACAAGTCACTTAGAAATGAAATAATTCGGAAACGCAAGGAAGCTAAGGCGAAACGGTTGCATAAAAAATGTGAACAAATCGAAAGAGAAATAATTGTCGGAAGGACTGACTCAGCATATAGAAAAGTCAAAACAACCTTCGGTGAAATTAAAAGCAACATTAAGAGAGCAGTGAGAATTCCACTATTAAATGCACAGGAGAGAGCAGATGAATGGAAAGAGTACATGGAAAGCGTCCGAGACGGGGAAAACTTGTCTGATGACGTCATAGAAAGAGAAACAGACGTCCATAGAAAAGAGTTAGGGGAACCAGTATTATAACCAGACTTTAAAAGAACTGTGGAAGAACTGGGAGCAAATAAGGTAAAGCGATAGATAACGTACCATCAAAATTTCTAAAATCATTGAGAGAAGTCGCAGCAAATCGACTATTCACAATGGTGTGTAGAACGTATGAGACTAAAACGACTGTTCACAATGAACACATGAGAGTGGCGATATACGATCTGGCTTTCGGAAAAACATCATCTACACAATTCCGAAGACTAAAAGATCTGGAAAGGGCAAGAATGATCTTACTACCAGCTTAAACAGCTTATGAATCAAACGTGCTGACAAGAATAATACACAGAAGACTGGACACGTTCATAGGATCTGTTGACCTGGAAAAACCGTTCGACAATGTCAAGGGGCGCAAGATGTTCAAAATTGTGAGAAATATAGAGGTACGCTGTAGCAAAAGAAATGTAGTATACAATGTGTACATGAGGCAGGAGGGAACAATAACGGTAGAAGGCCAACAACGAAGTACACGGATTAAAAAGCATGTAAGACTGGAATATAGTCTTTCATCCCTACTGTTCGATCTGTACATAGCAGAAGCAATGACGGAAATCAAAGAAACTTTCAAGAGTAGAATTAAAGGTGAAATGGTATCGATGATAAGATTTACTGAATAGGTGATCAAGAAACATGTAAAGTTAAGGTATTCTACTACCTAGTGAGCAAAATAGTGCATGATGAACGGAGGAAGGAGGACATAAAAAAAACCTGGCACTAGAAAGAAAGGGCATTCCTGGCCGAGATAAGACGACTATTGTCAAACGTGGGCCTTCATTCAAGAAAGAAATCGTGTGGTAGTGAAACATGGGCTGTGGGGATACCTGAACAGAAGAGAATCGAAGCATTTGAGATGTGGTGCTGCAGAAGAATGTCGAAAATTAGGTGGAGTGTTAAGGTAAGGACTGAGGAGGTTCTCCACAGAAACGTCGGCGAAGGGAATATATGGAAAACACTGACAAGAAGAAGGGCAGGACGATAAGAAATGCATTAAGTGGGAATAATTTCCGTGTTACTGTACAAGAGGAAACTGTAAAGGGTGAAGACTGTAGAGGTAGACAGATATTGGAATACATCAAGCTGATAACTGAGTACGTAGATTGCAAGTGCTAATGTGAGATAAAAATGTTGGCACAGGAGACTCATCCAAGGTGGGCCGCGTCAAAGCATTCAGTAGACAAATGACTCAAATAGAGAGAGAGAGTTAGTAATGACAGTTAAACTGTTGGATACGTAATTCTGACAGAAGAAAATAAACCAAGGCAGTGTTTGATGTTACATTATAGACAAGCTGCATCAGTTGTGACTTTAATTCATGGAGCTGAAATATTTCTTATGCGTACATTATTTTACATTTGCTGTGGCACAGTTCCTTTGGTAATTTTTAAATAATGTAGAATTAGTTCCTCGTTTATTCCCTGTAGTTGTCACAACAGAAGGAAGCGTCGTTTGAATGACGTAAACAAACATTTTTCTTACACCAGGCACGTCTGACAAAAGAAAAATTAATGCTTTCGGGGACTTCACACTAATTACTAGTGTTGTTTAGACCGAATTGCGTTGGATTAAGAAGTGGTCTTCGCCGTTGCTCTGTGTATTGTGCTTACCGAACGTACATGAAGCGATTCGTAAAACGTATAGATTAAGCTGATAATGCAGTAACGACTGAAATATTTGCTAGTACTCTTCTCCTGCTCAACCTCAAACGGCACGGAGCTATTGGAAATTATGTTGTTCGACAATTTCCTTAAAGTTATTTTCCAAAGTGGAAAAATTTCTTTATCACGAGATACATTGCGTGTTCCACTAAATTGCGTCAACTCTTTTCGTCGTCCTTCTGAATGACAGAGATATCTTTATGTCCAGACCGAAAGCCCAACAAAAGCAACAAATTACTTTATGCGGTTGGTTGGAAACAATTTCGAATGAAATGTAAAAAATTATTCTTTCTCAAACGTTTAAATGTCTGTGAATTGCTAAGGGACCAAAGTAATGAGGTCATCGGTCCCTAGACTTACACACAACTTAAACTAACTTACTTTAACTTACTCTAAGAACAACACACACGCCCATGCCCGAGGGAGGACTCGAACCTCCGGGGGGAGGGACCGCGCAATCCGTGACATGGCGCCTCAAACAACGCGGCCACTCCGTGCGGCTATTCTTTCTCAATTTTCCAGGTGTTGAGAGATCCACTGTAAGATTTTTGCCTCTGAACATTTCCTTTTTTATAAATTTTGGTCGCAATACGTCTTGAGGGCCTGAAGACAGATATGAAGCTGCAGAAACCCATACTTATAGCTGTTATTGTTCTGTCTGATTGTCATACAGCATTAATCAGTTGCACAACAACCTCCTTTTCTTCACCTCGAAATGGTAAAGTGCGGTTTGCCAGTTTTTTCATGAAACCTTGGGGGCGGGGGGGGGGGGGGGGGGGGGGGGGGGGGGGGGTAAGTGCAAAAAATGGTTCAAATGGCTCTGAGGAGTATGGGACTCAACTGCTGAGGTCATAAGTCCCCTAGACCTTAGAACTACTTAAACCTAAGTAACCTAAGGACAACACACACATCCATGCCCGAGGCAGGATTCGAACCTGCGACCGTAGCGGTCGCGCGGTTCCAGACTGTAGCGCCAGAACCGCTCGGCCACCAGCGGCCGGTGGGGTAAGTGCAGATTTTGTCCTCACGTCAGCTCCGAATCAATAGCATATCCTCTACACTTTCACTTGATGCAAAATTGCGTTGTTTTACGAATTCCTATAGTGTCTGATTTCTTGAATTTCCTCAAATAGGTCGAAGAAGACTTGAAATCAGCAATTTTAATGTCAACTGCGATTCGGAGGGCCTAGTCTCGTAATCTCCATCGATAACGGTGCATTGCCTCACACGAGCAGCCTCTACACCATCCATAGCTCAAACAAACACCTCAAAAAATTATTGTTCGAGTCATTTATTTAAGTTTAAAAGTTTATGTTGGTTATTAATGATGCTAAGGGGACTTCATGGCTACCCTGTACAGTGAATCTTTCTGATACATTTTACTTGTAACATTTCGCGAGTTTCATTTTTGCGAGTATTCATTTTTAAGTCTGTGTTGCGTTTATACAGTTCGTGACCAGAGCTTACAAAGAAAAAGCGTGGTTGCACGATACTTGATATTAAGCGTTAAACAAAATGAATATTGTTGGGTTGGTGCATAAGTTTGTAGCATTTTTCCATAAGTTTAATAGACACAACATATACACATAACAAAGACTTTAGTCATCAATCATATGTTCTCCTTCACAATTTGTAACAGTCTGCCAACACTGGGGGGACTTACCGTTTCCGCGACATAAAAAATCACGTGGTTTTGAGGCGAAGAACGCGTCGAGCCATTTTCGGAGCACATTTTCTTCCGTACGGGAAGTTCGTTGAATTTCGTCCGACAGAGAGTGGAAAAGGTGAAAATCCGAGGACACAAGATCTGGTGAATAATGTGGGTGCGGAATGACTTCTCAACCCAGCTCCTTTATTGCGTTTTTCGTCAGTCTAGCAGAATGCGGGCGGGCATTGTTGTGGAGTAGCATCACTTCACGCTGTCTTCCTGTTCGTTGTTCTTGGATTGCATTTGCAAGACATCTGAGTTATTGATAACAAATAGCAACAGTGATGGTTACACCTCGAGGAAGCAATTCGTAGTACACCACACCGTCGCCGTTCCACCAGATGTATAACTTTATCTTCTGCAGAAGCGCGCAGGTCTTTGTATGGGGACTTAATGCTTAGTTTGGCCTCAGTCATCCCTTTCTTTCCTTACTTTAGTATAACGATACCATTTCTGGTCATCAGTAACGGTACAGGTGTTGTTCACGAGCCAACAGATGGTAGGCATGCAGAGATGCACAAGTGTCCATCTGATGATTTTCTTCATTTTGACTGATGTGTGTGAGGTGGTAACCATACATCCGATTTTTAAACTTTTCCCACTACAAGAATATGTCGCACAATGGTGCAATGATCACAGTTCATGACATCTGGCAGGCCGGGGTGGCCGAGCGGTTCTAGGCGCTACAGTCTGTAACCGCGCGACTTCTACGGTCGCAGGTTCGACTCCTGCCTCGGACATGGATGTGTGTGACGTCCTTAGGTTAGTTGGTTTAAGTAGTTCTAAGTTTTAGGGGACTGATGATCTCAGAAGTTAACTCCCATAGTGCTCAGAGCCATTTTAATCACATCTGCCAACTCTCGAGGATACTGACGTGGACGAGTGTGGTTTAATGCGTTTAAACGAGCTTCATAAAGTCCCGAAGGTCTTCTTGATTGTGAAGTGCCATTAATGTCAAAACGGTCCTCCTTAAAACGAGAAAACTATCTCCGTGCCTTGTTGTGCCAAGTGGCATTATCCCCATAAACGGTGCAAATGTCTCTGACTGCCTCCGCTGCCGTCGCCCCTCTACTGAACTCAAACAGAGGAAAATGCCGGAAATGTTTCCTCACTTGGAACTCTATTTTCTAGCGTCCGCCGCTCAACGCATTATCTCCCAAAAACAAAATGACAAGTGTAAACTCAAATAGCAACAGTGGACTACAATTAAAAAACGACAATTGATTTAAAAAAAACCATAGCAACTTAAATACCACATGCAAAATAAAAACGCTACGAACTGACGCATCAATGTGTTAATTAAGTTTTACTTCCAGTTCTTATGCTACCACAATAACAAACGGTATTTATTTTGAATATTAAATGTGTTGCAAATTTGAGTGAACATTAACTGTAGACCAGGGCTTCCCAACGTGTGGTCCGCGGACCCCTTGGGGGTCCGCCGGCTCTTTCTAGGGGGTCCGCGGCCACCCTTCGCCAAATCGTGTAAAATAATGAGTAAAATTAATGAATAAAAATGAGAAAGTCAAATTCATCACTAATTTTTCATGTGAAAAACATGTGTACTTTTACTTCAGGTCGTATTCCCAAGCAGCCTTTGCGGTTCCTAAGTGAGAACGCATACACAGTTTAGTGCCGGAGAATGTGGCTTCTCTGATCGACTGTTTCGCAACAAAACGGGGGTCGTTTGTGCGCCGGCTCACGGCGATAGATGCGCTGAAACCTTTTACGCACGCGCGGAGCGAGCTTTGTCGACCAGTCACAGCGCTCGCTGGCACGTATGCGGCCCCAGGCATCATTAAATGTTAAACCTGCTTTGTCAATGCACTACCTATTTCATAAGTCGACTTTTGACCTTCAAGTTGTTTTCATTCATCTCTAAACCAAAGACTATTGATACTTCGGTGGTGGGGGGGGTGGGGGGGGAGGGGGTCACAGGGAACAGAGTAGGGGTCCGCCATGGTTTTTCGACTGAAGAAGGGGTCCACCAGCTGAAAATGTTGGGAAGCCCTGCTGTAGACAATTGTATCAGAGAAACTGTAAACAACAACTGAAATTCAATGTACAAATTAGGATCGCGCAGCGTCCTGTTAGGTTCGAATCCTGCCTCAGGCACGGATGTGTGTGATGTCCTTAGGTTAGTTAGGTGTAAGTAGTTCTGAGTTCTAGGGGACTGATGACCTCAGCTGTTAAGTCTCATAGTGCTCAGAGCCATTTGAACCGCTACCTGTCAGCTGTTAATCGATTCGCCGTCAACAAAGGACACGCGCCCGCCATATTGCCCTTGTATGCCTCCCCCTGAGCAGCCTTATACAGCTCCCTCAAGGGTGTACGTTCCTCCATCTGCTTGGCGAGCCACGAATCTGGCAATTCTCAACGTTCTTTTCAAATATTTGCAGTGCGTCTTAGCAGCTACAATTTTGACAGGGCCTGTTTGTCGCTACGTTCCTCCCCTATAAAAAATTCAGGGCATGTTTTGATATGTCGAATTGGACCATTCCCTTGTATGCCTCCCCCTACTGCATTCCAGTCTTACGATTGTTTTCTACCAATCCAACACACACCTGTATCGCTACAGCGAATCATTTTTCTTCGGAAGGAACCAACAATAACAACGATAATCATAGCGGCATTTCCTAAATTTGATGAACGGATTGCCGAATGCTTCTGTATCGCTGAAGGGCCAGAAAGAATTACCTGATCGTGAAAAATTTATTGTATTTCACTGCATAGCGCTGCAGATGTTGATATTTTCGAATTCGTACCTCATCTTCATCTAAATGGATACTCTGCAAATCACTCCGAAATGCCTGGCAGAGGGTTCATCAAACCGCCTTCACAATAGTTTTCTATTATTTCAATATCATCGAACAGCGCGTAGGAAAACGATCGCACGTATCTTTCATGCGAGCTCTGATTTTCCTTATTTAATTATGATGATCGTTTCACCTTATGTACATCGGGGTCAACGAAATATTTTCGCATTGGAAGGAGAAAGTTGGTGATGAAAATTTCGCGAGAAGATTCCGCCGCAACGAGAAACACCTTTCTTTTAATTATGTCCACCCTAAATCCTGTATCATGTTAGTGACACTGTCTCTCTTATTTCTCGATAATTCAAAACGTTCTGCTCTTCTTTGAACTTTCTATGACCCCGTTAATCCAATCTAGTAAGCATCCACTCCAAAAGAGGATGGACAAACGTAGGCAGTCTCTTTAGTAGATATGTTGCATCTTCTAAGTGTTCTACCGATGAAACGCAGCTTTGGTACGTCTTCCGCATAACATTCTCTATATGTTCTTTCCAATTTAACTAATTCGCACGTATTTAGCTGAATTTATGGCCTTTACATTTGACTGATTTATCGTGCAACCGAAGTTTAACGGATTCGTTGTAGCAGTCATGTGGATGACCTAATACGTTTCATTATTTAGGGTCAGTTGCCAACATCTACGCTGAATTACTCATTGTTTACCTCAAAAATTATTTCAGAATGTTACTGAGATGTGTTTTCTGCTGACATTATTAAAAATAAAGTGTGTGTGGCGAAAAGTGGTATCCATAAAATGTACTTTGCGTAAGTCTGCATTATATTTTCATGATTTTACGATGGATACCACCCAAAACTCTGATGGCCTACAAAAGATAACGAATTCTTATATATGAAATGACTTAACTATAGCAATGTTTTGATTCGTACATGAATGTGTAGATAAATATTCATTTTCTCACAAGTCTTTACAACATCTCTGTTGAAACTCTCTACAACCGTATCACTATGATCACCATTATCGCTGTTGTTCTTTTCCGAAAATAACAAAATAATTTCTGTATTGTTAAATAATTATATTTTATTTTATTGATAACTGAGAATGCCTAACATGGACAGGTGAACCAAGTTTTGCAAAAGCAAATTAAACTTTCAGATTCAAAAAACAAATATTTTTTGTCCTATCTGTTTAATAAGCATAATGCACCTGTGCTACACAACGCTGTGGTGCATTCCGCTTACTACCTGAGCCCCCATCTTACTCTGTTACTCGCCCCTGTGAACGGGAACGCGTAATGCAGATCTTGGTGCCTCTCGCGTCCATCTAGGAAAGGTAATGATTTCACTATTTTATATTTATAGTTTTTACTGAGTTTAACGAAGGCGATGTTGGTCTGATATATTCTAGGATGCCCTTTGGCTACTCTTACTGAAGGATTCTTCTAGAAAATACCAAATTAAGGTATTTGCTCTTTCAATAGTTGATCTGTTTATACATGCTTATAGGTTATCCAAGTCTCCACAACGCGATCGCGATTCTTAAATAGATGTATTTGTTCTCTGTTTTCTATGTAGATAACCTGAAGATGCCTAAATAAGGCGAAACGCGTCGTTGAAAAATAAAAAACTAAAATTGCAACCAAGACTGTTTTTAACCAATAATAAAAATATAGTATTGAAGATAAAATGAAATTTTGTTTGTAACTTGGCAACAGAATCAAAGACTGATGGCATTGTCTTATCGTAACAAGTCACTGTAATGATTATTTCAACTGATAAATATTTTTAAATGCCTGACATTCTTTGGACATAAAGCAGCAGATTAATTTTTTTGAGATTGGTAGAAAGCAACATTATCATTTCCGCGCGTTTTCATGACTGCAATGTTGTCATACCCGGATCGACACTAAGGGACCAAAAAGTTTACTGATTTTAAAAGAAAAACAACACTACACATTTAAAAAGCAATGATTCAGAAATGATAGGAAAACGATTATGTACCTCCTGCCACAATGCTGTGTTCGGTCCATCAGTGTAATCATAAGTTCTGGAGATAAACTGATACAAAATGATCAACATACAAGTAATGAGGTGTCGGTGGAGTCTATCAGCAGGACGGGTTTCACTAGACATGGCCTGCACCTCAACAGGCATGGCAAGGGGAGGTTGGCAAAGCTTATAGGTGACAGCATAGGTGGGGATGGTGGGATCACTCATGGGAAAATTCCTGTACTAGTGGGTGTTAGAGCTGCACCTTTTTTAGATTGAAGTCAGCTGATAGGTATTCCTGCTTAAGGGAAGTCTCTCTAACAAAGGAACCACTTTCGACAAAGCTTAGGTATCCGAGTAATGAGGGAATTAGTATATTTCATCAAAATATACTTAGAGATAAAGTTAGTAAACTGCTTATAAACGCTGAATCTGAAATAGTTGGTATATCTGAACACTTCTTAAATAAGGAGATAATTCAGAGGCTTCCTTTACCAGGATACACGTTGGCTGGCAGCTTTTCTAGGAGCTCTTTGCGGTGTAGGGGAGTAGCCATGTATGTGAAGAACGGCATCCCATTTGAGTCAATTGATGATTCAAAGTACTGCACTGAAAAGGCGTTTGAACGTTGTGCAGGTGTGGTTAAATTTAGTGGAGCTAAACTTCTAACTGTTGTTGTTTATAGAACTCCAGACTCCGATTTCACAACATTTTTGCTAAAGCCAGAGGAGGTTCTTGGTTCGCTTTATAGGAAATACAAAAAGTTAGTTATATGTGGTGACATACAATTAATATTGAAGTCATTGTGATTGTGCAAGGAAAAGGATGATGGTAGACCTCCTTAATTTATATAATCTTATGCAAACCGTATTCTTTCCAACGAGAGTGGAAGGGAACAGTAGAACAACCATACACAACATTTTTGTTCATTCCTCATTACTAGAAGGGCATTCTGTTAACAAAAAGGTGAATGGACCTTCGGGTCATGCTGAACAAATTTTAACTCTAAAAGATTTTTGTGCCGCAACACATGTTAAATATAGTTATCAATCAACTTTTCAGGGAAGCTGATCCAGTTGCTGTAGAGACCTTTGTAAACCTTATCAAGGATCAAGAGAGGCAAGATGTTTATAGTGCTGATACAGCAGACGATAAATATAATGCTTTCCTCAAGACTTTTCTCGTGCTCTTTGAAAGTTGCTTTCCGTTAGAACGTTGAAAACAGGGTACTAGCACAAACAGGCAGCCTGGGTGGTTGACTAGAGGGATAAGAATATCTTGTAGAACAAAGTGGCAATTGTATCAAAACGTTAGAAACAGTAAAAATCTAAATGCAGCAGCCCATTACAAACAGTATTATAAGGTGCTTAAAATGTTATTAGGAAGGCAAAAAATATGTGGTATGCACATAGGATAGCCAAGTCTCAGGATAAAATTAAAATCATATGGTCAGTCGTAAAGGAAGTGGCTGGTCTGCAGAGACAGGTCGAGGATATAGAATCAGTGCGTAGAGGGAATGTTCATATTACTGATAAGTCGCATATATGTACAGTATTTAATAATCACTTTCTGAATATAGCAGGTGAACTAAACAGAAACCTAGTCCCAACAGGAAACCATATAGCGCTCTTAGAAAAAAGTATTCCGAGACTGTTACCTGAAATGCTCCTCCATGATACTGGCAAGAGGGAGATTGAGTTAATAATTAAATCAGTAAAGACCAAGAACTCTCATGGATATGACGGGGTATCTTGCAGAATACTGAAGTATTGCTCTATGTATGTTAGCCCAGTACTTAGCCATATCTGTAGCTTTTCCTTTAGGAGTGGTCAGTTTCCTGACCGATTAAAGTACTCGGTAATGAAGCCACTTTATAGAAAGGGAGACAGGGATAATGTTGACAGTTTCAGACCAATTTCTATGCCATCAGTGTTGGCTAAAGTTATCGAGAAGGTTGTATATACAAGGTTACTGGATCATTTAAATTCACATAATTTGCTGTCAAATGTACAGTTTGGTTTTAGAAATGGTTTAACAACTGAAAATGCTATATCCCATTTTCTCTGTGAGGTTTTGGACGGATTAAATCAAAGGTTTCGAACGCTAGGTGTTTTCATTGATTTAACGAAGGCATTTGACTGTGTTGACCACAAAATATTACTGCAGAAGTTGGACCATTATGGAGTAAGGGGAGTAGCTTACAATTGGTCCGTCTCTTACTTTAAGAACAGAAAGCAGAAGGTAGTTCTCCGCAATATTGAGAGTGGTAGTGATGTTCAGTCCCAATGGGGCACTGTTAAGTGGGGTGTTCCCCAAGGGTCGGTGCTGGGGCCACTGCTGTTTCTTATTTATATAAATGATATGCCTTCTAGTATTACAGGTGATTCAAAACTATTTCTGTTTGCTGATGCCACCAGCTTGGTAGTGAAGGATCTTGTGTGTGATATTGAAACAGTATCAAATAATGTAGTTCATGAAATAAGTTTGTATCTTGTGGAAAATAATTTGATGCTAAATCACAGTAAGACTCAGTTTTTACAGTTCCTAACTCACAATTCAACAAGAACTGATATTTTGATCACAGAATGGGCATATTATAAGCGAGACGGAACAGTCCAAGTTCCTAGGCATTCGGATAGATAGTAAGCTGTTGTGGGAAGCCCGTGTTCAGGATCTTGTTCAGAAACTGAATGCTGCTTTATTTACCATTAGAACAGTATCTGAAATAAGTGACAGTTCAACAGGAAAAGTAGTCTATTTTGCATATTTTCATGCGCTTATGTCGTATGGAATTATTTTTTGGGGTAATTCTTCTGATTCATAAAGGGTATTTTTGGCTCAAAAACGAGCTGTTCGAGCTATATGTGGTGTAAGTTCGAGACTTGTCGACCCATATTCAATAGTCTGGGAATTCTGACATTGCCCTCACAATATATATTTTCTTTAATGTCGTTTGTTGTTAGCAATATTAGCTTATTCCCAAGAGTTAGCAGCTTTCACTCAGTTAATACTAGGCAGAAATCAAATCGGCATGTGGAATGCACTTCCTTGACTTTTGTGCGGAAAGGAGTGCAGTATTCTGCTGCATCCATTTTCAATAAGCTACCACAAGAACTCAAAAATATTATCAGTAGCCCAAACACTTTTAAGTCTAAACTGAAGAGTTTCCTCATGGCTCACTCCTTCTATTCTGTCGAAGAGCTCCTGGAAGAGCTGAAAAATTAAGCAAATTCCAGTGTTACATTGTTGATTTTCTTTATTTAAACTTACGACTTGTCGCCTGAATATGTTTCTTACATTTCATTTTATCTGTTTCTACTATCGTGTTATAATTTAATGTATTGACTCGTTCCATGACCATGGCTTCTCCTTAATTTGGTCCCACGGAACAATAAATAAATAAATAAATAAATAGATGGCGATACTTAAGGATAATTCGTCTAAATAATCACACTTCATGTACAACACACGTTTTTAATGCTGCGTACCTTTTATATTACAATTACAATAGCTGGTGCGTATTAACAAAAGCCTTGCACATAACAGGCAATACTTGAGATTAATGTCCTCGTAATTAATTACATAAACATATAGTTCTCTAATTGAGAAGACAATTAGCACATTTACAGAATAATTTCCACAAATTATAAAAGACAGATCGCGGAACGCAGCAAGTCCGCATCTGCCTTTCATGGAATAGAAGCGGTAAAAGGTTAAGCGCTCAAGGCCTCATTTGTCTTGCAATAACAGAATTCTTTTCATATCATTAATCGATACGTGTACATAGAATTTACAGCCACCCCACAGGAGCGGCAAAGATAAAGAATAACAGATTCTGCTATGCGATGGTTCATTTCATTTACATTACAATTGTTTGATAGCTTCAGGCCATCATGCGTTTACTATTGAGCGTATAGTAATGTTTGCGAGGCGCAAATTACCAATATTACACTGCCTCCCATGAGGAGGGAAGGAATACCGAAGGTATTACTTTCATACTAACGCCCATTGGAATATTTGTAATTTTCGGGTGTAACATACAGGTTATTAAAAAGAATTTTCATTTCGTATTGATTCTATAACATAAGACCTGGTGTTAGAATTTGCAATTACTGACCGTTGATCAGTGTGAATTTGTTCCGGGTTTCTTTCAGCCTCTGCATGGTTTCAGTCTTTCTTGATGATTCTTAAAATTAAAGCTATAGGTATACATATTTAAAAATGTTACAAGAAAAAAATTATCACACTTCATCTTTCGTCACTGCAAAAGTAATTTTACAATAACAACTGGTACATAAAATTTTTAATAGTATTCCTTGTATATTCATCATCTTATCAGTTTACTGCTTTGTCGTTTTGCCAAGCTTCATTAGCTAGGTCGCATTTAATTATGCTTTTGTTTCTGTCGCACATACACTATTTATCATAGACTTGGATTATAGAGCGGCCACTGCTGATGGCTTCGACAAGGAAGTCCGTATCTTTCACTTTCAGGGCTCTAGAGTGGCTCTCCGAATTATTTCACATATGAAACAGATAAATATCTTATATTAGAATAGCTTACAAAACTAATTTTATGTACATATGCGATGGAATATAGAAATGATCGGATTCTTTGACGTTTTATCGTGTACTTCTTTTCATTTGAATCGTGACCTTTCGTCAAAGTTTGCATTTCAACAGTGTTCTATGGTGACATTGTGACTTATTTCTGTGAATGATCAGTCATTGGACTAATTACGCTAATTTCTCTATCTTAGAGTCTCTCAGAATGTTCATGGTATATACAAAGAAATTGTTGCTACAGGGTGTAGTACACAGCTGCAGCTGTTGGCAGTTGAACGCTTGCATTATTTCATCACATGGTGGCTTTCGGCCTCCATTGTTGCGAACTGTCTTATAATTCAGTCTGCACGTGCACATTACCGGAGCTTGCTTGCGGTACGTCAATATAGCATCTGATGTACCGTGCGTCACTTTTGTTCGTCGGATCGTGGCTTCGAGCTTTTTAAATTGCTGGAGGGAGCTCCTTCCACTGCAGCTGCCTCGCATCACTTTCTGTCCACTATCCAGTTACGGATTCACGGGTAAGTGGTAGCCATCGCAGCAACAGCATGTGTGGAACGACACGAATCATGAGTCGTCGCACACATTGATGAACAGACGTATTGTGCAATAGAATACTGTCATTGAAAATCGTCAAACTTTACAATTTCACTTGCACTGTGGTGAGTGTCTGTGTAAACGTTGTATTTGGTGAAATTCTCGCTTCATAACATTATACTCTGTTTACAAGTTGACTTACGTACTAATACACTCCTGGAAATTGAAATAAGAACACCGTGAATTCATTGTCCCAGGAAGGGGAAACTTTATTGACACATTCCTGGGGTCAGATACATCACATGATCATACTGACAGAACCACAGGCACATAGACACAGGCAACAGAGCATGCACAATGTCGGCACTAGTACAGTGTATATCCACCTTTCGCAGCAATGCAGGCTGCTATTCTCCCATGGAGACGTCGTAGAGATGCTGGATGTAGTCCCGTGGAACGGCTTGCCATGCCATTTCCACCTGGCGTCTCAGTTGGACCAGCGTTCGTGCTGGACGTGCAGACCGCGTGAGACGACGCTTTATCGAGTCCCAAACATACTCAATGGGGGACAGATCCGGAGATCTTGCTGGCCAGGGTAGTTGACTTACACCTTCTAGAGCACGTTGGGTGGCACGGGATACATGCGGACGTGCATTGTCCTGTTGGAACAGCAAGTTCCCTAGCCGGTCTAGGAATGGTAGAACGATGGGTTCGATGACGGTTTGGATGTACCGTGCACTATTCAGTGTCCCCTCGACGATCACCAGTGGTGTACGGCCAGTGTAGGAGATCGCTCCCCACACCATGATGCCTGGTGTTGGCCCTGTGTGTCTCGGTCGTATGCAGTCCCGATTGTGGCGCTCACCTGCACGGCGCCAAACACGCATACGACCATCATTGGCACCAAGGCAGAAGTGACTCTCATCGCTGAAGACGACACGTCTCCATTCGTCCCTCCATTCACGCCTGTCGCGACACCACTGGAGGCGGGCTGCACGATGTTGGGGCGTGAGCGGAAGACGGCCTAACGGTGTGCGGGACCGTAGCCCAGCTTCATGGAGACGGTTGCGAATGGTCCTCGCCGATACCCCAGGAGCAACAGTGTCCCTAATTTGCTGGGAAGTGGCGGTGCGATCCCCTACGGCACTGCGTAGGATCCTACGGTCTTGGCGTGCATCCGTGCGTCGCTGCTGTCCGGTCCCAGGTCGACGGGCACGTGCACCTTCCGCCGACCACTGGCGACAACATCGATGTACTGTGGAGACCTCACGCCCCATGTGTTGAGCAATTCGGCGGTACGTCCACCCGGCCTCCCGCATGCCCACTATACGCCCTCGCTCAAAGTCCGTCAACTGCACATACGGTTCACGTCCACGCTGTCGCGGCTTGCTACCAGTGTTAAAGACTGCGATGGAGCTCCGTATGCCACGGCAAACTGGCTGACACTGACGGCGGCGGTGCACAAATGCTGCGCAGCTAGCGCCATTCGACGGCCAACACCGCGGTTCCTGGTGTGTCCGCTGTGCCGTGCGTGTGATCATTGCTTGTACAGCCCTCTCGCAGTGTCCGGAGCAAGTATGGTGGGTCTGACACACCGGTGTCAATGTGTTCTTTT